>NC_072038.1:3002196-3309946 GCF_027791375.1 Indicator indicator
TCCCCTCCCCTCCCCTCCCCTCCCCTCCCCTCCCCCTCCCCTCCCCTCCCCTCCCCTCCCCTCCCCTCCCCCCCTCCCCCTCCCCTCCCCCCCTCCCCTCCCCTCCCCTCTCCCCTCCTCTCCTCTCCTCTCCTCTCCTCTCCTCTCCTCTCCTCTCCTCTCCTCTCCTCTCCTCTCCTCTCCTCTCCTCTCCTCTCCTCTCCTCTCCTCTCCTCTCCTCTCCTCTCCTCTCCTCTCCCTTTCAGCTCACTGGGTGGGATGATCTCCTCTAACTTCAGATGCCTAAGGTGTCCGTGTGCATCACAAATCGATGTGGGGGGACAGGCATGTAAGACAGGACTAAAGCTGTACCTGCTTTTCTCCACAACCTTTGTGGAGCTCAACCCATTGACTTTCCTTCCCTCCACCCCATCTCACTGGCTTAAATTCCTACATTATCCTAAGCTGGCTGCAAATTCTTGAATGGGTGAGAAGGTCCTAAGGGAAGGAAAGAGAAGAAAGGTTTTGCAGTAGTATCCAAGGCTGCTTGGATCCAGAGGTTTTGCTTTCAATCCACCTCTGCTTTCTTCCAGCTACTGCAAGACAACTGGTAAGAGAAGAGCACCCACAGATCAGGAGTAGGACTGCTGGCAGTGGGGTCAGCAGATTTTGCCCCTGAGGCTGGACCAGCTCTTTGGGATGATCACTGAAGCTTAGGGATGTTGTTGGTGGAGGTAGGAGCAACCACTTCAACAGCTTGCTTTGTGTTTGCTCTTTGCAGCCTCTGCTGCAATACCAGCAAGTGAGAGCAAAGGAGCTGTGCTTAGCCCCTCACTCCAAGAAGGACATTGAGGTGCTGGAGTGGGTCCAAAGAAGGCCAAAGAAGCTGCTGAAGGGTCTGGAGCAGTGAGGAGCAGCTGAGAGAACTGGAGTTGTTCAGAAGAAGAGGCTGAGGGGAGAACTTCTGGCTCCCTACAACTCCTTGAAAAGGATTTGGTCTCTTCTCCCTAGTATCAGGTGACAGAACAATGGTCTGAAATTGTGCCAGGGGAGGGTTAGGTTGGAGATTAGGAAGAATTTCTTTGCTGCAAGAGTGGTCAGGGATTGGGACAGGCTGCCCAGGGAAGTGTTGGAGTCCCCATCCCTGGAGTGTGGCCATGGCACTTGGGGAGGTGGTTTAATGACCATGGTGGTGCTGGGCTGCTATTTGGACTCAATGACCTTGGAGGCCTTTTCCAACCTCAGTGATTCCATGATTCCATGCTTGGAGATAAAGGCTTTGCTAGCCTGGGCTGTACATGTGCAGCTCACCATGGCCACAGCTCTCATGGGAGTGTCCAGCTGACATCAAGTGGTCCTCAAGCAGCCTAACTGTAGCTGCTTTCTCTAAACATTTACAACCAGCACTATGTCCATGTGTAGGAGCAGCAGCAGGCCAAGGAGAAACCCAGCAGCTGCTGCCTGCATTCCTGCTGGAGCTTGTATACATCCCAGGGCTTTTTAAAGCATCTGTTTACATTTGCATTTTGGATCCCTCTGCACTTCCTGAGCAGACTTGACCAAATCCAACACTGGTGCAAAGAGAGGACATTGACCTGACATCAGCACAGCCATGCTCCTTGCAGCTGGGTGGAAGGATGACCTCTGTTCTTCCCCCATGGCACACACATGGATCTTCTGCTTTGTCCTGATGAAACCAGGTGCTGCTGCAACCCAAGCCATGGTCCATGCTGGAGAACCCCATCTTGTGGACACCCATGGGGCACTGTAGGCTCAGAGAATCATTTTGGTTGGAAGGGACCTTTAAGATCATCCAGTCCAGCCATTAATCCAACACTGCCAGGTCACCACTAAACCATGGCCCTCAGCATCACATCTAGATGGCTTAGCAGTGTGCCCAGATGGCCAAGAAAGCCAATGGCCTCCTGGCTTGGATTAGAAATGCTGTGTCCAGCAGGAGCAGGGAGGTTATGGTCCTCTTGTACTCAGCTCTGGGGAGGCAACACCTCGAGTGTTGTGTCCAATTTTGGACACCTCAATACAGGAGAGATGTGGAGGTGCTGGAGCCAGGGCAGAGGAGGGCAAGGAAGCTGTGAAAGACCTGGAAAACAACTCTGATGTAGGAGCTGGGGATGGTTAGTCTGGAAAAGAGGAGGCTGAGGGGAGACCTCATTGCTGTCTACAACTACCTGAAAGGAGGTTGCAGAGAGGCTGCTGCTGGTCTCTTCCCACAGGTAATTAGTGAGAGAACAAGAGGGAACAGCCTCAAGCTGCTACTGGGTAGGTTTAGACTGGACATTAGGAAAAAAAAATTCACTACAAGAGTGGTCAGGGTTTGGAATGAGCTGCCCAGGGAGGTGGTGGAGTCACCAGCCCTGGATGTGTTTCAAGGTGGTTTGGATGTGGTGCTTGGGGAGATGGTTTAGGGGTGACCCTTGTAGAGGAGGGTTCTGGGTTGGACTTGGTGAGCCTGAGGCTCTTTTCCAACCTGAGTGTTTCTGTGGTTCTGTGAATTCTTCCAGGAATGAGGACTCCAGCACTACCCTGGGCAGCCTGGTCCAGGTTTTGAGAACCCTTTCCAACCAAAACTGTTCTGGAAGGACTTTGAAGGGAAATTCTCCTGAGCCCCAGCCAAGGGATTAAACTCCTTCTGAAAGGCAAAATGGAAAGTTATAGGTGTGGGCCATGAGGAGCCATAGATGTTGTCCACAAGGTGAATGCTTCACTTTTCATAAAGATTAACATGTGAGGATGTGGAGGTTGGTTTTGATGTCCCAGCCCTCTCTCATTTTTGCTGAGAACCTGTCGTGAAGCTTCAGGTCAGGGGAAGAGGGAAAGGACATTCAGCTGCTGTCTGATGCCTCCCCTTTCCCCCCCTGCCCTTTTCTCTGCCCTTGTATGGACAGGATCCCTAAAGCAAAGGGCAGAA
This sequence comes from Indicator indicator, assembly GCF_027791375.1. Classification (NCBI taxonomy): domain Eukaryota; kingdom Metazoa; phylum Chordata; class Aves; order Piciformes; family Indicatoridae; genus Indicator; species Indicator indicator. Next base: position 3,005,105 of record NC_072038.1, read on the forward strand.
TTTCTTTCTGGTTCATTCCAGATGTTTTTCCTTGGGTTGGGAAGACCAAAAGCCCTTAGCATATAGCAAGATACTTAATGATTTTATGCATTAAACAAAGTCAGCTGCAAGGAGGTGTATTTAAGGCATTTTTTAAAGCATTGTCCCATGACCAAGAGAGGACTGGAACATCTTGTACAAAGGGTTAAATTATCCAGTAGCTCCTTCTGCACAGGCATAATCCCAGAAGCCCAGGTGTTGCCCTGGTACACCACAAGGACCTGCTCCTCTCTCTCCCAAGCTCCCTCCCATTCACTTTAATTATCTGGTGCACACCACAGCAGGTATCTTGCATGGTTGGTCACCTTTGATGGCTCCTCCACAGCAGAGAGTTAATTAAATTAACAAGTTCAATAACAAATCTGGAAATGAAGAGAAAACAGAGTGTTAAGCATTAAAAAGAAAAAAAGTCTCACTTCACAGTGTCATTAACAAATGATGTTTATGATTTATTTTCCAAATGACCAAACCTGAGCTCTGATGGAGATGTAGGGAATTCCAATGGTTCTCTTTTAATCATTTCACTTTTACAGTCTCACAGCATATCAGAGGTTGGAAGCGACCTCAAGAGATCATCAGTGCCAACCCTCCTGCCAGAGCAGCATCACCCAGGGCAGTCTGCACAGGAATGCATCCAGGTGGGGTTGGAAAGTCTCCAGAGAAGGAGACTCCACAACCCCCCTGGGCAGCCTGCTCCAGGGCTCTGTCACCCTCACTGGAAAGAAGTTTCTCCTCCTGTTGAGGTGAAATCTTCTCTGTTCAAGTTTGAATCCATTGTTCCTTGTCCTATCACTGTGCACCACCCAAAAGAGCCTGGCCCCCCTCCACTTGACCCCCACCCCTCAGCTATTGATAGATATTGATCAGATCCCCTCTCAGTCTTCTCTTCTCCAGGCTAAATCACTTTGCATGATGGAAGATGGGAACTGCTCCCCAGTAGCAGTGTGCTGGGCTGAGGAGGAGATGCAGTTTGTCCTGAAAGATGAATGTGTGTTTTGTCTTGCTGCTGCAGCATCAGTGTGACCAGAGAGTGAGCCAGAGGGAGAGCAAAGTGCAGCAGAGTCTCCATCAGGGAGCAGGTTTTCAAAGAATCATAGAATTGTCAGGGTTGGAAGGGACCTCAAGGCTCAGCCAGTTCCAACCCCCCTGCCATGGGCAGGGACACCTCACACTACAGCAGGTTGCTCACAGCCACATCCAACCTGGCTGCAAAAACCTCCAGGGATGAGGCTTCCACCACCTCCCTGGGCAACCTGTGCCAGTGCCTCAGGTTTTAGTTCACAGGTTCAGAAGAGTCTGCTGGTCAGCCTTGCTGCTGTGTGGCAGTGATGCCAGAGACGAAATAAAGAACCAAATGCTGTACTGAAGGTATTCTTCTGGCCCTGAGCTACACCAGGGGAGGTTTGGGTTGGATGTTAGGAACAATTTCTTTCCTGCAAGAGTGGTTAGGCACTGGAACAGGCTGCCCAGGGAGGTGGTGGAGTCACCATTCAAGAAGTGTGTGGCCATGGCTCTGTGGGACATGGTTTAGAGGTGGTGTTGGGTTGCTGGCTGGACTTGTTGATCTTGGAGGTTTTCTCCAACCAAAACTGTTCTGTGATTCTATGAAATCCACAGTGAAATATTTCTGCCCTCTCGTAGACAACACATTCAGCCCAGACACAGGGCATGGGTGTTGCAAAATCCTCCCAGCCTTTCTCTGAAGGACTTAGCAGAGGATGGGCATTAAAATCCGGGAGCCCATCCCCTCTGATGCTGATGGGAAGCCAGCCACCCAGCTCAGTGGATTACATCTGCACTCAGCTTAGCAGAAGCAGTGTGGGAGTACCAGCAGAGCTCTCTTAATGTGCTATTCTGGTCCTGCTACACTCCATGTGTGGACAGACAAACCCCTCCCTGCCATATAAGGGGCCAGATGGGAGCTGCAGCTCTGCCAGTCTAGCTGTCTGTGTGCTGGCATGGACTGGACACTGTCCTGTCTGTCAGTCACACCAGTCAGGCCAGCAGCAAAAGGCTAATGGGTTCACAGAATCCCAGCATGGTGGGGGTTGGAAGGGACCTCTGGACATCATCCAGTCTAAAGCAGCATCACCCATAGCAGGTTGTCCAGGATCAAAATGCCCAGGAGGGTTTAGAATCTCTTCAGAGAAAGAAACTCCAAATATTTCAGGGCAGCCTGCCCAGGAGGGTTTAGAATCTCTCCAGAGAAAGAGACTCCAAACATTTCAGAGCAGCCTGTCCAGGGCTCCATCACCCTCACAGCAAAGAAGTTTCTTCTCATGAAACCTGCAGTATTCCAGTTTGTGCCCACTGTCCTTTGCTCTGTGGCTGGGCACCACTGGCAAGAGTCTGGCCTCATCCTCTTGCCCTTCACCTATTAGCTATTGATCAGCATTGGGAAGATCCCATGATGTAAGGCTGAAAAACCACAGTCACCTCCCTCTTCTTCATGACAGCTCTGGGGAGAAGAGATTGATTTTGGGAGAGGGCAAAGAGTGCCAAGGGGACCCTTGCTGCTGAAGAGGCCACTAGGCAGCTGAAAGGTACAAAGGGTGACACACAGCAGTGTCCCAGCACCAAATAATCCTAAAGGACTTTGCTTTGGTGTGTAATAAAATCCCCTAGTGCCCTCCAGCCAGGTGATCCATGCAGTTATCTCTGCTCTACATCAGGGAAACTGAGGCACTGCCATGGCAAACCCAGACTGCACATCACACCAGGGAATGGAGCTTGGAGTGGCCCCAGGTGACAGCCCCCAGGTTGTTTAAAATGAAGGAAACAAGGTTAGAGTGTCTGGTTCTCCAAAGCAGAGACATCCACGGTGTGCTCAGGGCTGACAGGAAGCAGGGACAAAGGCACTCCCTCTCTGGAGAGATTCAAAACTCTCCTGGGTTGTGTTCCTGTGTGATCTGCTCTAGGTGATCCTGCTCTGGCAGGGGGAGTTGGACTGGATGAGCTTTCAAGGTCCCTTCCACCCCCTACCATCCTGTGATGCTGTGACACTTGAGTTTCCTTGCTCAGGAACATGCCAGGCAGAGCTTGAAGCTCCCAGAAGGTCCTGAATTCCCTGTGGAGAGGATCATGGCATCTCAGATACTCTATGTTTACCAGGAGGACCTTATGTGATGACCCCTCATGAACACTAAAGAAGAGCAATCAGGATCTAGTGCTTTTCTCCCCCAGCCACCATTACTCTTGCCCCTAGTGGGAGGAAGCCTGTGTCACTGCAGGAGCCACTGGTGAGCTTTGGGTCACAGAGCACTGGAACAGGCTCCTCAGAGGGGTTGTGGAGTCTCCTTCTCTATAGACTTTCAAGCCCCATCTGGATGTGTTCCTGTGTGACCTGTGCTGGATTCTATGGTCCTGCTCTGGCAGGGGGGTTTGGACTTGATGATCTCTGGAGGTCCCTTCCAACCCCTAACATCCTGTGATCCTGTGATTTCTGGGAAGCCCAGCTCAGCTTCCAAGGCAGGGTCACTGTGCTGCCTGCAGTGAGGCTGGCAGAGCTGGCAGCAGCCTGTGCTGTGTGCAGGGCTCAGCCACAGCTGCACCCTTGCTGGCACTGATCACGAGTGGGGCAGCTTCTGCTCTAAGCCTGAGTTTGGTTTAGTTTAGGTTTCAGAGGCAACATATAAACATTCCCAGTGAAGACACTTCTTCCAAGGGGCTCAGCCAAGTGGGGTTTCCTCCTCCTGTTTATGGGAAAGCATTTTGTTTAGCTGGAAAAGCAAACCAGCAGATCCCCACATTCCTCCCCGGCACATCTCAGCCAGCTCAAGGGCCTCTGGGATGGGAGATTTAGCACAAACTTGAGGGAAATTTGCATTAAAAGTCCCTTCCTTAAATCCCAGCACTGTGTCTGTGGGACATGAGGCACCACAGGCTGGCTCAGGAGCTGGGAGAGGGTGGAAGACACCGGTGGTAATGAAGCCTGCAAATCAAGAGTCATCCTGAGGTTCATTACAGCAGATAAATGCTCCTCCTAAGGACTTCTTACTCAATACCACAGCCCACTTCCAGCCCAGGAAGGCTAGAAAATGTGGTATCACTTGTGTTGTACTCTTGGGAGCTGGGAAAGAAGACAGCTTGGGTTTTGCCCTTCTTTTTGGCTTTTTCTTTTCTTTTCTTTTCTTTTCTTTTCTTTTCTTTTCTTTTCTTTTCTTTTCTTTTCTTTTCTTTTCTTTTCTTTTCTTTTCTTTTCTTTTCTTTTCTTTTCTTTTCTTTTCTTTTCTTTTCTTTTCTTTTCTTTTCTTTTCTTTTCTTTTCTTTTCTTTTCTTTTCTTTTCTTTTCTTTTCTTTTCTTCTCTTTTCTTTTCTTTCTTCTTTCTCTTTTCTTCTCTTTTCTTCTCTTTTCTTTCTTTCTTTTCTTTCTTTTCTTTTCTTTTCTTTTCTTTTCTTTTCTTTTCTTTTCTTTCTTTCTTTCTTCTTTTCTTTCTTCTCTTTTATTTCTTCTCTTTTCTTTCTTTCTTTTCTTTCTTTTCTTTTTCTTCTCTTTTCTCTTTTCTTTCTTTCTTTTTCTTTCTTCTCTTTCTTCTTTCTTTTTCTTTCTCTCTTTCTCTTTCTTTCTTTCTTTCTTTCTTTCTTTCTTTCTTTCTTTCTTTCTTTCTTTCTTTCTTTCTTTCTTTCTTTCCTTCTTTCTTCCTTTCCTTCCTTCCTTTCTTCCTTTCCTTTCCTTCTCTTCCTTCCTTCCTTCCTTCCTTCCTTCCTTCCTTCCTTCCTTCCTTCCTTCCTTCCTTCCTTCCTTCCTTCCTTCCTTCCTTCCTTCCTTCCTTCCTTCCTTCCTTCCTTCCTTCCTTCCTTCCTTCCTTCCTTCCTTCCTTCCTTCCTTCCTTCCTTCCCTCCTTCCTTCCTTCCCTCCCTCCCTCCTTCCTTCCTTCCTTCCTTCCTTCCTTCCTTCCTTCCTTCCTTCCTTCCTTCCTTCCTTCCTTCCTTCCTTCCTTCCTTCCTTCCTTCCTTCCTTCCTTCCTTCCTTCCTTTTCTCTCTCTTTCTCTCTCTCTTTCTTTTTCTCTTCCTTTCTTTTCTTTCTTGTTTGCAGCTAGGTTGAAAATTCACTTCTGTATGAACAGCAGCAGAAAGCTTTGCACCCATGAAGTACCACTTGAAATAGGCTTTAAGTGAGAAGTAATTGGCATCTGCACCTCTCAGCAGGGTGAATTTCCCCTGGGCCTGAAGAAGTTCTGCCTGAGCCTTTCATGGGGTTCTTCTTTCTTTCATGAAAGGGGGAGGGAAAGGGATGGAAAGCTCCACTGTGAACAGCTGGCTGACTTTCACTCTTTATAACAAACTGGGGCCAAGATCTGGTTGCTGGCAAGCACAAACCCAACATCTGTAGGAGGAGAAGCCTGTGGCCTCCCCAGCTCGCTGGAATTTTCCAGCTGATGGGAAATAACTCCCAAGTTAAAAAGAGCATCTGTGGAGGCAGGGATGGGGTAGCCAGGTGGACGTCTTTTTGGTACAGAGCTGGACAGCACAGAACAAGAGGCTGAAGAAAAAAACAACCTTGTGCAGAGCTGGGCTCCACAACCACACTCCAAGGGGTCAAGTTTTCCTTCAGGGACTGCTCTGAGGAGCAGGAGCCTCCTACTCTCATGTTGGCCTGGCCCAGCTGGCTCCTTGATTTGGAGGACCAGTTTCTAATATCTAATATCCCTCCCATGTCACCACTGACCTCATAATATCCACTGCCAGTCTCATAAATGCTGACACCATGGTGTCCTCATCCAGAAGATGCCTAAGAGCTTTGCACAGAAGGTCAATAAAAGCTGTTTATCCCTGTGCACCCCTTGGGGAGCTGAGGCCCAGTGCTGCCAAGTGACTTCCCAAGATCATAGAATCATAGAATCATAGAATCAAGAAGGTTGGAAGAGACCTCAAAGATCATCGAGTCCAACCTGTCACCCTACACCTCATGCCTATCTAAACCATGGCACCAAGTGCCACGTCCAATCCCCTCCTGAACACCTCCAGGGATGGTGACTCCACCACCTCCCTGGGCAGCACATTCCAATGGCCAACCACTCTCTCTGTGAAGAACTTTCTCCTCACCTCCAGCCTAAACCTCCCCTGGCACAGCTTGGGACTGTGTCCTCTTGTTCTGGCGCTGGTTACCTGGGAGAAGAGACCAACCCCCACCTGGCTACAACCTCCCTTCAGGTAGTCACCCATCCAGCAGCACCATCAACCTCCATGTCATAGAATCACAGAATGCTTTGGGTTGCAAGGGACCTTTAGAGGTCATCTAGTCCACCCAACCCCTGTGGTCAGCAGAGACATCTGCAGCTAGAACCAGGTTCCTAAGAACCCCAAACAAGTGGATTTGAAACAGCTCCATGTATGGGGCAGCTACATATGGCCTTGCTGTAAAGGCTCTAAACCTTTGTGATTTGATTCCAGATGCTTCCAAAGGTCCTTTTGGGGCTGACCAATGGTTTTAGCATGGACTGAGACAGTGGGATGCAGCCAGGTTACCTGCAGAGCAGTGACTGCATATCCATTGGTACTCAACAGGACTGGCACTCAGGGAGAAGTTGAGGAGTGGAAGCATCAGGACCAGTCTCAGCTCTAATTCTAATCAAGCTAACTGGAAAGGTCCCAGCCTAGCTGCCATCAGCCTTGGTAGCCAACTGCCCTGGAGTGGTGATCCAGCAAGTCCCACTCCCTAAAAACCCTCAAGGTCATCTTCAAAGCTCAAGCAGAAAGCAAAGGGAGCCACTTGCTGCTGGGTGACACGCTGGACACCCACGGGAGGGAGGCAGCTCAGGGGTTAATGCTCCTGGCAGCGTTTGCACCATGCCATAAAACATTTTATGACATTTTTACAACGCTGTGCAATGAGGGTTTGGGACTTGACAAGAAAACATGATGTCAAAGGGAGATGCAGCTGAGTGGAGCCAGCCCAGCAGGTACAATTTTCTCTCCTCTCCTCCCCTCTCTTCCCTTTCAGCCTCGCTGCAGGCAGGAGCAGTCCTCCCCACCCCACGGGCCAGCCCAGCATTCCTGGTGCTCCTCAGCACATCTGTGTTGGGTTTATGTGCATGCCACATACTTCCACAGTGAGCACATATCACATGTTGCTACAAACAGCCCCAATAAACGTGGGAGCCAAGTGCACCCAGATCTTACCACATATTAAACACCTTTCAGCCTGATCCATAACCCTGTAATTGGTAGAAAAATAACAAGGCTTGTCTTTAAATGGGATTCCATGGTTGCTATTGTCCATTTGCTGGGTGACATTATGGCCTTGGGATGCTGGTGGCAGGGCCAGGAGAAGCAAGCGTGCAGCAAGCAGCTAAAATCCTTTAGGTCACTAACTTGGTGGCCCTCCCTGGCCCCCAAACTGATTCAACTGATTTGAGTTGGACTTGATGATCTTATAGATCTTTTCCAGCCTAAACAATTTGATGAGTCTATGAATCAAGGACAAACAGGATCATTTTGATAGGACAGAGCTTGGTGAGATGTAGAAGGCAAGCAGATGTGTGAGAGGAGGCACTGGAGGTTGTCAGAAATAAGGCTTATCCCAGTGGCTCAGCATCTTTATAACCACATGGAGGTCATCAGCATTGCAGAAGACCAAGATCACTTCTGGGCAATCTTTACCCTCCTGGAATAGCTGCAGCAAAGCTGAGCATGGCTGTAACTGGTGGTGAACTGTTAGTCCTTGCAGGAGATGCTGTAAAGTCCATCTGGGGTCCATCTAAGGACTGTCTAAGGTCCATCTAAGGTCCATAGGAGATGATTTGTCTCCTAGCCAGCCACCACTGATGCTGAAAGAGCCACTGTCTAGGGACAGAATATTGGTGAGCTCAGCCTGGTCAGGACCAGCAAGGTCATTCTGATGCCTGTCTATTAGTGCTCCAGAAATGGAGCTCCCTTTTGAACGCACCAGAGAGGTACAAAATATGTCTGCAGTTCCAGGGCAAGATTGAGTAGGGCTGCTCCAGACACTCTGAGATCAGAGGTCCATAAGGAAAAACATTCAGGAGATTTAACACAAATCCCCCAAACTGGGTGGTGGAGGAGAAGTCTTCAGCTCCCCTCTCACATGCTCTTCTTTCCTTGCTTCCACCCTTTCTGGTGACAATGTGGGACAGGAATGTGCTTTTAGAAGGGAGGCAGCCACGAGGTTCTGCTGTAATCACTTTATTCCAGGAACTGAGGCCCTAAGGAAAATCCCAAATATCACAGGACTTGGCACAAAATCATCCAGCTTGGTGACACTAGGTTTGGCAGGAGGCAAAGCTAAGCCAAGCCTAATCCCATCTTCTGCTTTGGAGTTAGCAGCACAGAGGCAGCAGATTGCCTGCAGTGGCTGGGAAAGAAATGTTTCTCCCCGTGTGGGATGTGGCCAGGCTCTCAGCTGAGCAGGGAGGGGGTCTTAGAGGAAGCCCCAGTCTCTGAACCTCTGCAGGAGGAGACATCCAACATCAGGGCTGATTTGTCTGATCAAACAGAGCAAATCCCTCGCTCTGATCCTGCTGATGGCTCGAAATTGCTTTAGCCATTGTTAAATCAACCGCACCATGGATCTTCAATGGAAGCAAGTCTGCTTTTTTTCCCTTTCAAACAGCTCTTCGGCTCTTTGACTTCAGTAGGTGTTTCAGCTCCCTTGGAAGGTACTGCTGAGACACTACATGAAAAGTCACCTGGGCTGGTTTTGCTCTTTTGTTTCCTCCTCTTGACTATTGATATGTTTTTTTCTTACATGGTTCCAGCCATGCCTGGAGCTTCTTTGCACCTGGAGCTTCTTTCTCACCTGAAGGCACCTCTGTTCAGAAGTCTGTAATTACAGAGTAATTAGGCAAGAGGGAGAAGACTGATCCACATGGGGCCAACCACTGAGTTGAGGCTGGACACAAGCTCTCTGGCCCCACCTCAGATGGGAAGCCCTGGCTCTTCCCAGACAGAGTCCCTCTTGGTTGCACTGTGAGAGTCCTTCCACAGAGGGGAGATGCAGAAAGTGCATTGGGAAGAGTTGTCAACCATCCCTTGTCAGTGGTTCCTAGCAACAGGACAGCCCAACAGGCAAAACTGAAACCCAGCAGGTTCCATCTGAACAGGAGGAGAAACTTCCTCACTGGAGCAGGCTGCCCAGAGAGGTTGTGGAGTCTCATTCTCTGGAGAGATTCCAAACCCTCCTGGCCATTGTGCTCCAGGGCAAGCTGCTGGGGGTGCCCCTGCTTTAGCAGGGGAGTTTGGGCTGGATGATCTCCAGAGGTCCCATGCAACCTCCACCACGCTGGAATTCTGTCATCCCACAAGTCCTGGTTGTGTCAGCCCCTGCCTCTCCACGACCCCACCTTTTGGTGCCAAAGAAATTCCATGAATAGAAGCAACTAGAGAAGTTGGGTGTTGAATTGCATTAAACCACCCTCACATTTGCTGATCTACTACTCTGAGAGTTTTCCTCACCCCTTCCAGTGAAGGCCTCCTGTTTCCCTCAGACTTCACATTTCTTGCAGTAATTTTGGAACTGGGTCAAACCTGGTAAAAATCTAGGTAGCAAAAGTTGAAGCCAAACCAGCCCTTGGCACCATCTGGCAATCACAAGCAACCTTTTTGCTGCTGGGAAAGGTATTAGCTGGAAGCCCCAAATTTTCTCACAGTGTGAATTTTTCTAGCCAAGTGGCTCCCAATCCAAAATTGTCATGAAATGTAAAAACAAAAGAAACCAAACCCCAAACCAACAGCAAGAGACACCAGAAGAAATCCTAATTGTACCTGGCTATATCCTCTTTAAAATGCTGAGGAGGAGCTTCTTTAATTTAAAGGTGAGAGAGCCCTGGAGCAGGCTGCCCAGAGGGGTGGTGGAGTCTCCATCCCTGGAGACATTCAAAACCCATCTGGACATGCTCCTGGGTGACCTTCTTTAGGTGAACCTGCCTTGGTAGGGGAGTTGGGCTGGACGATCTCCAGAGGTCCCTTCCAGCCCCTTACCATTCTGTGATTGCTCAGATTTGTAGCAAGTATCTCAGATCAGGAGGAGTTTGCCTGGGAGGTGGTAAGGAGATTTATTTGACACTACAGACTTGCTCCTGGAGCCCATGTGTGAAATCCTGGAGGGATGCTCTGCTGGAAAACACCATCCTCCTCAGCAGGAGTGCTTCCTAAAGTGACACTTCAAGCTGTGGCTCCTCACAAGTCAAAGGACCATTCTTCTGGGGAGCTGATGTTGGGCTGAAGGTGCTTTATGGGGAGTCTGGGCACAGACCTGCTCACACCTAAATATCCTGGGTATTAGTGGGTATCACAGGTGATCCAGTGAGTGAAGGGTCTTAGTGTTCATCCAGCTTTAACATGACCTGTCTCTCAACTTGGTATTTCCCATGGGGTTTGGGGGGAAAAGTCTCCCAGACCTAAACGGAAGGAAGGAAGGAAGGAAGGAAGGAAGGAAGGAAGGAAGGAAGGAAGGAAGGAAGGAAGGAAGGAAGGAAGGAAGGAAGGAAGGAAGGAAGGAAGGAAAGGAAAGGAAGAGAAGGAAAGGAGAGAAGAGAAGGAAAGGAGAGGAAAGGAAGAGAAGAGAAGGAAGAGAGAAGGAAGAGAAGAGAAGGAAGGAAAGAAAGAAAGAAAGGAAAGAAAGAAAGAAAGAAAGAAAGAAAGAAAGAAAGAAAGAAAGAAAGAAAGAAAGAAAGAAAGAAAGAAAGAAAGAAAGAAAGAAAGAAAGAAAGAAAAGAAAGAAAGAAAGAAAGAAAGAAAGAAAGAAAGAAAGAAAGAAAGAAAGAAAGAAAGAAAGAAAGAAAGAAAGAAAGAAAGAAAGAAAGAAAGAAAGAAAGAAAGAAAGAAGAAAGAAAGAAAGAAAGAAAGAAAGAAAGGAGGAAAGAGAAAGAAAATCCATCTTAGTATCCTAGAATCATGTAATTGCTTATGCTGGAAGAGACCTTTTAAGATCATCAGGTCCAACCATTAGCCCAACACTGCCAAGTCACCACTAAAGCTTCAGCACCACATCTACACATCTTGCAGCAGGAGATCCCCCTGGAGTCCTGAGAAGCTTCGGATGGAGAGCAGGAGCTCTGTGAAGGGACAGGCTGTGTGCTGAAGCCCAGCTGCATCAGGCTGCAGCACACTGCTGGGTGGTGAAAGGTGACAACTGTCCTCACCATGAAGAGAGCTCTTCCCTGGGCTGATTTCCTCTGCCTTCAAAGCCCTGTCAAGCCACAAGCCTCAAGGCCCTAAAAACCTTAAAGGAAACAACAGAAAGCCTTGGCTCAGAGGGAAGAAATGGTTTTTGCAAGTGATAGCAGCAGCAAAACTCTTTCTGAAGCAGCTGTGACTCCACCAGTGAGCAAGTCCAAGCTCATAATGAGGGATCTCCACAACAGCTCCCCTTCAGCTCATGTAGGACCAGTGAGTGGAAAACCCTTCCCAGCTGCCTGTGTGTTTCTGCAAGTCCCCCTCCAGCACCTCACAGAGTGCCCACCATCACCTCTTAGTAGTTTTTCTCACTCCAGGTTTTCCTGACACATGAAGCTTCTGGTGGCCCAACTTAGGCTCCCAAAGCACCTGCAAGTCACCTTGAAATCTTCTTTCAGGGACCTTGCAGGATCAGAGGGTGTTAGGGGTTAAAAGAGACCTCCAAAGATCATTGACTCTGACACCCCTGCCAAAGCAGGACCATAGAATCCAGCACAGGTCACACAGGAACACATCCAGATGGGGCTTGAAAGTCTCCAGAGAAGGAGACTCCACAACCTCTCTGGGCAGCCTGTTCCAGTGCTCTGTGAGCCTCACAGTGAAGAATTTCCTCCTCAAGTTGAGCTGGAACCTCCTGTGCTGTAGTTTATATCCATCACCCCTTGTCCCATCACAGGGTGCACAGCATCTCTTGGTGACCCAGGAGAGCTGAGTGTGCCTGGACACCTCCCTGGGCTTCCTGGCTCCTGGGGCAGCTGCTATCGATGGCATCAGACCTTGGATTACATCAATTCTTGTGACATTGCCCAAGTGAAACCCTGCTCCCCCAGGGAGGCTCAGCTTCACTGGCTGTGGTTATTAATATTGCATTGTCAGCAGCCAGATGGGCTGGGGACACTTCTCATGCCTTTTACTGATGTCCTTCACTGGAAAATTATTTCCACTTACCTTTCATCCTCATCTGCTGCAGGTAGAATGAAGTGTTACCAGCAGCACCTTCTACCCACAACAGTCCCCACCAGGAAGGGCCTGGCTGGAGAGCAGACACAGGAAGGTGTCTGTGCTGCTTTAATTAAACAGCTCCCTGGAATGGCTGGGGGGCAGGGTGGGGAGGGGGGTTAGGAGGAGGTGGTTGGGACCTCCCTGCCAAGCCTGGAAAATACTTTGCTGGCTTCCAGCTTTTTTTTTTTTTTATTTCCCTTTTCCTGACTTTTTGAGTGGTACTTGAAGAACTTGCAGCAGTGGGTGTTCGAAACACAAAAGCCCCCAGAGCAGTGGGTTCAAAACACAAAAGCCTCCAGAGCAGTAGGCTCAAAACACAAAAGCCCCCAGAGCAGTGGGTTCAAAACACAAAAGCCTCCAGAGCAGTGGGCTCAAAACACAAAAGCCCCCAGAGCAGTGGGTTCAAAACACAAAAGCCTCCAGAGCAGTGGGTTCAAAACACAAAAGCCTCCAGAGCAGTGGGTTCAAAACACAAAAGCCTCCAGAGCAGTGGGCTCAAAACACAAAAGCCCCCAGAGCAGTGGGTTCAAAACACAAAAGCCCCCAGAGCTATCACAGAAGGTAAAGACTTCACACACGGACAGGCAGGGTCTATCCAAGTCCCTGAGCCCCTCAGAGCCCAAAACTCATGTGCTGAGGAGTGAGAGGAGGAGCATCTCTAACATAGAGTCATAGAATACATTGGGTTGGAAGGGACTTTTAAAGGCCATCTAGTCCAATCTCCCTGCAACAAGCAAGGATTTCCCCAGACCCCCATCAAGCCTGACCCTGAATCTGTCCTTAACACCACAGGCCTGGGTGGAAAAGTGACCACGGTGAGGTGCTTCAGGGAGGTCCTTAACCAAAAGGTTTTCTGTCTCCCAGGGGAGAATGAATGTGAGGAACAGCCAGCTGGGTGCCTCTTCGTAGGTCGTTTCACTTGATCCCAGCTCTAGCTGTTATCTGTTTGCTCCTGCTACACTTGGGATGCAAATGATGGTTGAGATAAACAGAAAGACTCTGGGCTTTGTATTGCCAGAGGAAATTGCCCTGGACCACTCTGTGTGCCCCATGGTGTGCAGGCCTCCCCCCACCTGAGGTCTTCAGAGGTGAACCCAATCCTGGCTCTGACCCCACAGCTCTGGAGGTGTCTGCAGCACATTGATGCTCACATTGATACTCCAGCACCATCCCTACCTCAGACTCTTGCAGCACCATGGGGTCTGCCAAGGCTTGTCCTGCAGGAAAGCATCTCTCCAAGGCATGGTGGTGACAGGGTTATCTGATGACAGGCTAACACCTCCCTCAAAGTGTCACCAGCACGTCAGATTTGGAACACAGACCTCCGTCGTTCACTCCCTTCCTAATGAGCATTGCTGCTGACAGCTCCAGCGTGACCTCAGGGAAGGTTTGAGGGTGGGCTGGAGGCTCAGGGGGGTGTGGATGGGGGCTCAGGAGAAAGTGTGGTGGTAGAAAGAGCTCTGGGGAACAGGCTGCACTCAGACTCTAGAGATGACATAAACACAAGGAGTCTGCTGCTCCTGTGCAAATTACAGCCTGGGCTCAGTCGCTGCTGGCAGCTCACAGCAGGAGGGTGCAGTTTGGGGGTTTTGCAAGGCTTGTACCCAGCCATGTGCCCAACCAGCCTCCCTGCTGGGCAGCCCTTTAGTCCCCTGAGTGTGGCTTTTGGGGCACATCATGCATCCACCCTGCCTCTCCAGCTGGAGAACAGATCCTCTCCACCATCCTCCCCACAACACCTGAGGGTTGGGGCTGGTTCTGGTGGCTTGTGGTCACTTGTGGGCTTTGTAGGAAGGAGAGGGATGGTGAAGTTGAAGGTGTTGGTGTGGCAGAACCATGGGAGGATCCTGGCAGCACAGTTCTGGCCCAGGGGCAGGTCATCTGGTGATGAACAGGCCACCAAAGAATAGGTAGGAAGCCTCTGAAGAGAGACTGGATGTGTAACAACATTGAAAAGCTCTATGGCAAGCCATGGATCCTACTAAGCATTGTTGTACCCTGGGGTACAGCACAGGGCCCCAGAGAGAAATGGGCACTTCTGGATTGGAAGTTTCATCTCAGGCATGGATTTGGGTACAAGTTGCTCCTTGCAGACAGCAGAGGAAGGGCCAGATCAATAAACACTTATTTAGGAGTCACAGGGAGGTGCTTAAAACAAGGTGAGCTCAATCCTCTCCAAGTGAAAGTGCTCAGACATTCGTGATGACAGTTTGGGGACACTGGATGATGCAGGGCATTTTATGATTTGCTACAGAGACTTTCACTCCATGGCCAGCAAGGTGATGTGGCTGAGCTCAGTGGAGGTGCAATACCTCCTTCATGACTGCTCCTTACTCACCTGGTGCTGTGGCATCCCCAGCAAAATGGATCCATTTCCTATGGGCATGGGCTCCAACCACCTTCTCCCCTTGCTGGGCCACTGTACCTGGGAGTGTGAGGCACAGATTGGTGCCAGCAATGTAACTCTCATTCTTGGCCCAAAGGCTTTGGTGCTTGGCCATGATATTTCACTGCCTTGGACAAGATATTTCACTGCCTTGGACAAGATATTTCACTGCCTTAGACAAGCCTCTTACAGCTCACCCTTCAAATATTTGCTTCTGAGATATTTCTCCTCCTACAACGACCATCTGATGAAGATACACATCTCACACAACCAGAAGCAGAGCCAGCCAAGAGCACACTGCTGCTGCAAACAAAACCAGCCCTGAGCTGGACTGAGCCCCAGTGTCCCCAGTGCTTCGTGCTGAGCTTCAGATACATCATTCCAAATGATGCTCCTCCAGCCACACACGGCTGGGCCAGCCTGGGGCCACGCTCTGACCCAGCAGCCAAGACCTGCTCTGGGATGGAGTGGCTGAGCCCCTGGCTTAGTTTCTCTTCCCACTGATGGACCAGGGAGGGCTCACCTGACGCCTGCCCTCCCAGCACCAACATGTGCTCCTCAGGCTGGAGGAACATCAGCAGCAAAATAGCAACCAGATGTCATCCAAGAGCCTTCATCAATATTTCATAGCAGGCTGGGAGCCACCCGCTGAAAGACAGAGAGCTCAGCACCGGCTCTGAGCTTGTTATGAACACAACAAATGCTTCTAATTGGGTTGGTGGCAACGACAATGTCACTGACAGCCACGGAGGGGACAACCTGCTGCTCTTTGTTTGCTTTGCTCTGGGCACCCCTGTTAATAAAATGTAAGTTGAGGGTGAGGGATAAGACCTTGTGGAGAGCTTCTTCTCCGTCTTTATGAGATTAACGCAGAAACTGAAGCGAAGAAGGAGGTGTCAGGGGAGGTGGTGAAGCCTGTGGAGGTGAGCACTGCTCTGAAAAGCTGGGCAGGCATTGGAACAGGCTGCCCAGGGAGGTGGTGGAGTCACTGTCTCTGGGGGTGTCCAAGAAATGTGTGGCACTCTGGGTCATGGTTTAATGGCTGTGGTGGTGTTAGAATCATAGAATTGTTAGGGTTGGAAGGGACCTCAAGGAGCATCCAGTTCCAACCCCTCTGCCATGGGCAGGGACACCTCACACTACAGCAGGTTGCTCACAGCCACATCCAGCCTGGCTGCAAAAGCCTCCAGGGATGAGGCTTCCACCACCTCCCTGGGCAACCTGTGCCAGTGTCTCACCACCCTCATGGTGAAGAATTTCTTCCTAACATCCAGTCTGAATCTACCCACTTCTAGTTTTGTTCCATCCCCCCTAGACCTATCATTACCTGACACCCTAGGCTGAAGGTTGGACTCGATGGTCTTGGAGGTCTTTTCCAACCAAAACAATTCTGTCACTCTATGAGGTGCAGGTAAAAGTGCAAAGGGAGTCACTTGTCTTTAAGGTGTTGGCTGTTTTCATCCAGCTGTACCCAAACAGGAGCCATGGAGTGAGGAAGACAGAGGAATAATTCCCAGAAATCCAACTTGTTTGCTGTTGGAGTGAGGAGCAATCCTGCAACCCCACCGTGCCTGTATTCGTTGGAGGTATACAGTGCCACACATGAACACTGTGAGCAGGGTGTGTTCCCAAAGGGCTCCTACTGCAGCCAGAGCAAAAATCTCATTTCCTCAACCCAGCAATCTCAGAAAATGGGAGAAATAAAATGAAGTTGGAGAGGAGGCAGGACTCAAAAAGGTTTTTTGGCTTCTGCCCCTGTTTCGGCCATGGATTTGCCACATGCTGCTTGTTTCCTGGAAGCTGCAGTGCTGTCCCTGTGTCACTGGGGATGATGTGGCACACAGCAGTGAAGGGGAAAAGGACCTGGGGGTCCTAGCTCATGGAAGGTTAACCATGAGCCAGCAACGTGCTCTGGTGGGCAAAAAGGCCAATGGTATCCTGGGTTGTATTAGAAGGGCTGTGGCTAGTAGGTTGAGAGAGGTTCTCTTCCCTCTCTCCTCTGCCCTGGTGAGGCCACATCTGGAATATTGTGTCTGGTTCTGGGCCCCTCAGGTCAAGAAGGACCTCAGGGAACTGCTTGAGAGAGTCCAGCACAGAGCCACCCAAATGATGAAGGCAGTGGAACATCTCCTTTATGAGGAGAGCCTGAGGGAGCTGAGGGCTCTTCAGCTTGGAGAAGAGGAGCCTGAGAGGTGACCTCATTGTTGTTGATGAAGATGTGCAGGGGCAGTGCCCAGAGGCTGGAGCCAGGCTCTGCTGGGTGATGCCCAATGCCAGCACAAGGGACAGTGGTGGAAATTGAGGCATAGGAAGTTCCATGGAAACATGAGGAAGGATTATTTCCCTGTGAGGGTGACAGAGCCCTGGAACAGGCTGCCCAGGGGGGTTGAGGAGTCTTCCTCTCTGGAAATATTCAAAACCTGCCTGGATGCATTCCTGTGTGACCTGCTCTAGGTGACCCTGGTCTGGCAGGGGAGGTTGGACTGGATGATCTCTCAAGGTCCCTTCCAGCCCCTAACATTCTGTGAATCCCTGATTCTGTGATTTGTGGCTGTTTGCAGAGCATTTTGAGGTCTTTGCTTGAAAAAGGAGCTTTTATTCAAGCTTCTGCCTGCTAAGAACTGCCGAGGAGTAATAAACACAGTTTAAAAAAAGCAATTTGGGGACATGGCAGCAGCTTGGTTGTGTGTGCTGCTGGGTGTGTAATCGTGTGCCTGTGTGCCTCTGTGTGTGTGTAGGAGCACAGGGACCTCACCAATCCTCCTGAGGTCTCCCCTTGACATTTGGAAGCCAAAAAATCCCATGTGAACGTTAAGTCCGTGGCAATATTTTATATGCAAGCATTAATCCTTTGGGGTTTCTTTTCTTGATTTCTTTTTTCTTGATTTTTTTTTTTTTTCTAAGCAGCCCATTTATTAAAACTCGGCAAGTTTCAATTTTTGAAGCTGGTTTCTTGAGCTGTCATTATCCTGCTGCTGGAGCAGATTAGCGGATTGCTGGGAGGATGCAATTTGAGCTCAATTAATTCTGCTTCAAGTCCCAATTCAGTGTCGCTAAATAGCTCTCAAAACCTCTCATCAGGCTTCCCAGCCCTCAGCTGCCTGGTGAAGGCTGCCCTGGGATTGCAGTTCTGCCAGGGCAGCCCTGCCCAGCTCTGCCCACCACCAACCCACCCCCCCACCCCATCACTGGCAGATGCTGGCTGTGTTTGCACCACCACTCCCTCTTTCCTAAGAGGACTTGTCCAAGAATTTGTGCTCAGTTACTCTAAACTGTTTTGTGTCCAAGGAGAAAAACGCTGAGCTGGTTTTGTAACATCACAGAATCACAGAATGGTAGGAAGGGACCTGCAGAGATCATCGAGTCAAGCCCCTCCCTGCTTCTGGCCAGCCTGATCTAGTGGGAGGTGTCCTTGCCCATGGCAGGGGGTTGGAACTAGATGATCCTTGAGGTCCCTTCCAACCCTAAGGATTCTGTGATTCTTTGATTAAACCCCTCCTGAGACACCTGCCTGCATGTTGCTCAGCCAGCCTGTCCCCACCTCATGGACCAGAACTCTTTTTCCCTGTCCACCCCATGTGGCTGTTCATTTACAGAGTCACAGCATGGTGGGGGTTGGAAGGGACCTCTGGAGATCATCTTGTCCAACCCACCTCCTAAAGAAGGGTCACCCATGGCAGCTTGCCCAGGATCAAAATGCCCAGGTGGGTTTGGAGTCTTTCCAGAGAAGGAGACTCCACAACCTCTCTGGGCAGCCTGCTCCAGGACTCTGCCCCCCTCATTCTCCTCATGTTGAGGTGGAACTGGGTTGCAGTTTGTGTTCATTGCCCCTTGCCCTATCACAGGACACCACTGGAAAGAAACCAGCACCATCTTCTTGACATCCAGCCTTCAAACAAATGCCAACCCTGACACTCAGTCCTTCTCTCTTCTTCTGTTAGATCACTGACACCAGTGGAGCAATCATTTGCCTGTCCACTTGAATACAGCACTGAGAGGGAATGGCAGAGCAAAGCACACAAACTATAAAGCAGTGAAATAAAAAGAATCAGTTCACAAGGCAGGGCTTGGGATTGTTTTTCCCTCCAGTAAGTCTTGCCTTGACTGTCACAAGTAGGATTAAACCAGAGACTTCACTTAACCTGCCCTGCCCAGAGCCTTCAAATCCTCACTCATGTGGTTAAGGTTGTGTGGGTGGGAACTGGGCTCCTGGTGTGTGCAAAGTGAGGACTGTGTAAATCACAGCCAGGGCAGAGCCATCCACTGCCTGCTCTTCTTTATGTGCCTTTGCAAAACCAGTAAAAATGGGCCTGGATCCAAGACTATCCAAATCATTACTGATCTTGACCTAGTTTACAAACAGGTATCAAGTCCATTTCCTTCAGTCCTGTCCTTCCTCTCTTCCTTCCTTGCTCTCCCTCTTGTGCTCATAAGCACATACTGCACGTCCTCAGCTAGCAGCACTTACAATCAAGCCACCTGATTTAGGTTTTTTTAGCATAAGCATAGACCTTAGCATCCTCTTTAGCACCCTCCCAGTCTGCTGTATCTGAGGGGAGTTTAGGTACCAGGACATCATCTAAGGTATCAGCAGCAACGTGAAGAGGAAACAGCCTCAGGTTGCACCAGGGAGGGGTTAGGTTGGACATCAGGAGCAATTCCTTTCCCAAAAGGGTTCAAATCAAGCCTGGAACAGGCTGCCCAGGGAAGTGGTGGAGTTACCATCCCTGAAGAGATTTAAAAGCCATGTAGATGGGGTCAGGAGGGACATGGTTTAGTGGTGGATGTGGCAGTGCTGAATTAATGGTTGCACTGACGACCTTAGAGGTGTCTTCCAACCAAAACAGTTCTGTGATTCCATGAAAACAGAGCAGATGACTCACTCTGGTAGCTGCTTCTATTGCAAGACAAGGAGGTCTTCCAAAAGGACATCTGAAAGAGAAAGGACTGGAGCAGGTGAGGGGCTGGAGCTGTTTTCTTGACAAGGAAGATGCAATGCACAGGATGCTTCCAGCAGTTGTGGAGAGGGAGGTAAAAACCTGTCACAGCTGCATCCTCATCACCCACAGCCTCCCCTCTCCAAATGCCTAAGCTGCAACGTGACTAAACAGACTCTGTACTGGCAGGTGAGCCCAGCAACAAAAGCACTTGCCTCAGGCTCTAAGACACCAGTGGAAATGCCCACGTTGCTGTCTACTTCCTGATGAGCTTCTAGATGTCTCAGAGACTTGTTTTTGTGCTGCCATCCCCCTACCCAGATCCTTTGGAGCACCACCCCGGGGCAGTTACACTGAGACAGTTCAGTCCTCTGGCATTGCTGCAAGCACAAAGATGCAAACCAGACCAGACAGTGTCCCATGCCCTGTGCATGAAGCTATCATTCATGCCCAAGTGAGCATGCATGCCAGCCTGTGGAGCTGGCAACGTTTTGCATGGGAGCCAGGGACTGTCCCAGGCACTGGCAGCACAGCTGAGCCTTTCTGCACAAGTCCCTCCAATGAAAGGCAGAAAACGCTGCTCCCTGAGAACTCTCAGCTTCAAAGGGATTCCCCTGGCACATTCCAGACCCTTGGCCCACCAGGCAGCAGCCTGAAAAAATATTTGGTCCCTAAAGGTCAGCAATTATCACAGTGGTAGCCTAGCTGGGGAGTGAAGGGCACAGCTGAGGGATGTGCTGGGAAGGTCGTGCCACTGGCCACAGGTGCCACACCCCAGCAATCCCCCACCAGAACACCTCCATTACCTCTCTTTTCATTGCCCTTTGCATTCAAGATGGGACAGAAAGCCCTGGCCCTGCTCATGCTGTGCACCCACAGCTGCCTGTGGAGCTCCCAATGCAGGAATGTTGATGGCAGAGACCTTGCTCCCTCTCATGGATGGGGAAGGGGAACCTTGGGGAGATGCCACCTCCTTTGCAGCTGGTGTCTGAATGCTGTGGACCTGCTCAACATGGACCAGAACACACAGAGCCACCACCTTCTGTGTTCCATCAGCCCTGGCTGTGACAAGGAGGTGACCTGCATCCCTGCACTGTCCCATCTCACACAGCCAGCAACCAATGCTCTCTTCCAAAGAGTTCTCCTTTCCTGCTATGGAGTTTGTGGGATTGGTGCCAGCTGCCCTCTCACCTGTCCCACATCTTACAGGTGGATTAATTGGCTTTCACAGTGCTCTCCTTCATACATGGTGATATTAAAATGTTGGGTGCTCAGAGAGAGGTATGTCAGGGTGTAGTATCCCAGAGATTTGGTCTGACCCACTGATCCAGCCGTGCCCTGTGGAGATGCTACCCAAGCAGTGAGATCTGCACCACCCTCCATGTCCCACAGCACCAGGGCTGGCTGTGGTGAGTCTGCACAGTCATGGCAGCACTGGGACAGGCAGCTCTGCATGAGGGCAGAGAAGCCAGGCCTGTGCTCCATCTCCTCTGCCCAGACCACCACTTGTGGAGATGCTCCTGGGGCTGCTGAAGGCATCCCTCTGCACTGCCAGCTGCCCTGGCACTGGCAGGTACAAGGGGCTGTCTGTTTTCCCCTGCACTGCCAGTGCCAAAGGGCAGCACATCCACCTCTGCTGGGGCTTTGCTGCAGGTATGGGAGGGTTTGAACCTAGTGCTGCTAACAGAGCACAGAGGAGCAGCAGAGGGCCAGTCCTTCAGCTCTTGTTTGCTCTTCCACTGGTGTGCAGAGTGGAGAAATGCAGCCCTTTGTGTTGCTAAAATGCCCTTTCTCAAAGCCTGTCCCACAGACTGGAGGTCGAGGTGGGCACAAAGTCAGTGCAAGTTGCTCAGGTGAGCCAACTGCATCCAGTTCACCCCCATGGGGCTGAGCCTGAGCCTTGTGGCACATTGTAGCTGGTGGGGCTTTGCTACCCCTCTAAGACAGCATCAGCTCATCCCAGCCCTCTCAATAACACTGAGCAGCTCTTTTCTGCTGCTCCTTGCCCTGGCTGTGGGTGGTTTGTAGCTATTGACTGGAGGGAGCTGGATCGATACACAATCTGTATTGCCTTTGTGGCTGGGAGTTCTCCAAAACACAGTTAAATGCTTGGCCAGGCCCAGAGGAGGATGTTGCAGCTGGGGATCATGACCCCAGCAGATGCCTGCCCCTCTGGGGCCACCCTGCCTTTCCCAAATGTCCTCACGGGGTGATGATTCACAGCCCATGGGAACGGCTGTGAACTGCACAGGGAGGGCTTGGATGCCAGCACATGGCAGTCAGCTTAGCTTACCACCCTGAGGCAGGACAGCCCTGTGCAGAGACCCAGGGGGATGCACCCAGTAACTGCCACCTGCAATAACCTTCATTTTGAAGCATGATTCCAACCTTGAAGCCTTGCAGATGCTCAGGTGGTCCCAGCAGAGCTGAAAGCACCAAGCCACCCAACATTCCCCATGGCAAGGCTGAGCTGCAGGAGCTGCTTGGAGGTCAGAACCTTAACCCAAGAGGCCCTGAGGACTGTGTTGCCTTAAAACTTCTCTTTCCACATGAATCTTCCTGAGAGGACCCCATGGCTTGGAGGCTTAATAAGAGCATCAGCTACAGGGGGAGGCAGATGGATGGTGTGGAGGCACATCAGTGCTGCACTGCCCTGCTGCAGTTTCTAAGGCATTTTTGCCAGCTTAGGTTGACAGCTTGAGTCCTTCATCTGCTGCTGCATCACTCAACCAGCAGCTCATAATGTCCAGTGTGGCTGGAAAGAGAACAAGCAGCTTCTGAAAACCACAGCCTCGATTCCCACCACCAGCTCTGGTGCTGAGAGAAGGGGCAAGAGCTGGGCAGGCCTGGAGAAGGGTCAGGGGATGCAGGGGAAGAGCAGGAGGGGAGGAAGATTCTTCTGGCAAGCATAAAAAGAGCAGGTTAGTGGGGGGATTGTTATGGTTTTATCATGGCAGCTCCCTGTGAATCATAGACTCATAGACCTGTTCTGGTTGGAAGAGACCTTTAAGATCATCAAGTCCAACAACCAACCCAACACCACCATGGCCATTAAACCACATCCCAAAGTGCCCTGAAACAAGGACATATTTTTTAAGGACCTTTCCCAGTGGTGCCATATCACTGGACCTGATCTACCACTACAATTACCATTAGTGACTGACTGAACACAAACCACCCCTGCCCCAAACCCTATTGATACATTGGTGATGGTGATGTTGGAAAACCACCACATCACCTCCAAACCCCTTTTAAATGGGAAGTTCAAAAGAATCACAGAAACACAGAATCAACCAGGTTGAAAGAGACCTCCAAGATCATCAGGATCACCCAACCCTAACTAATCAACCAGACCATGGCACTAATGCCTCATCCAAGCTTTTCTTGAACACCTCCAGGGATGCTGACCCCACCACCTTCCTGGGCAGCCCATTCCAAGGGCAATCTGTCTGGGAAGAACTTCTTGCTAAGATCAAGCCTAAACTTCTCCCTGCACAGCTTGAGACTGTGTCCTCTTGTTCTGGTGCTGGTTGCCTGGGAGCAGAGCCCAACCCCCACCTGGCTGCAACCTCCCTTCAGGTAGTTGTAGACAGCAATGAGGTCTGCCCTGAGCCTCCTCTTCTCCAGGCTAAACAACTCCAGATCCCCCATCCTCTCCCCATAGGGCTATGCTCCAGACCCCTCCCCAGCTTTGTTGCCCTTCTCTGGACATGTTTGAGCAACTCAACATCTTTCTTGAATTAAAGAGCCCAGAACTGGACACAGCACTCAAGGTGTGGTCTAAGCAGTGCTGAGTACAGGGCAGAATGACTTCCCTGCTCCTGATACAGTCCAGGATGCCATGGGCCTTCTTGGCCACCTGGACACACTGCTGGCTCATGTTCAACCTACTGTCAGCCTGTACCCTCAGGTCCCTTTCTGCCTGGCAAAAAGGTTGACACCAGGTGAGGATCATCTCCACATCACCATCCAGAAAGAAAAATCTACCCACGTATCTCCAGAGCAATTAGATCCCCAAAGAAGGTGATTTGTTAACACCCCAGGTCTATCTCTTTTGTGCAGTGCTTGGACATCTGGCAGAAGCATGAGGGGCTGGTGGTGCCCAGGTCTGTCCCTGCTGCTGGCCAGGGAGCTGTGCTCAGTGAAACACTGACCACCATTCTCATGCAAATGGCTGGACTGCCAGAACAGATGTGAAACATTTGGTTCTGTTCTTGTTGGCTTGTAAAGAAATAATGCTGCTGGGAGAAGAGGGGGGTGGGAGGTGGGAAAGGGGGGCAAGCAGAGTTGGGGAGGGTAGGGGGAGAAAGTTTATAACAATGGTTCTCCCTTGGTGGCCCAAAGAGATGGAGTTTATGTCAGGCTGTGCCAAATCTGTATCTCTAAGTGAATGGGACAAGCTTTGAGGTAGGGGTGATACACAAATATTATAAATACAGGGAAATGTAGAAGCTGTGTCACATCCAGCATGGAGCCATCAATCACCTCCTTTCCCATCCTGAGTTTATAAAGTGGTTTCTGATGGTACTTAGACAGTTTACGCCGGCGGTGTGGACCGGCTGGAAAAGCTGACTGCATGCTCCAAGTATGTCGCCTTTGCTCGCAGGGAGCTCTGGTGATGAGGTGCCCTGGCAGGTTTTGTTGATGTTAGCAGATGGAAAGGAAGAAAAAAAGAAAAAGAAAAAGGAAAAAAAAAAAATCCACCAGCTCAAAGGAACAGGCAAGCTGCAAACACAACCCACGGGCCGGGCGCTCCCTGGCTGCGAGGAGCGTGGGGTGTCTGTCACCTCCCTTCCACACGCCCTTGGTCAGCACAAGGGGTTGAGAAATGGGACTGGGTGGGAGAGGAAATCCAGTACTGGCACAGATTCATGATGATGTTCCAGAGGAGGGTGGTGGAACACTGAAATAGGTTGCCCAGGACAGTGGTGGAGGTCCTATCATTGGAGACATTCAAGGTCAGGCTAGATGGGGCTCTGAGCAACCTGCTCGAGAATCGTAGAATCGTTAGGGTTGGAAGGGACCTCAAGGCTCAGCCAGTTCCAACCCCCCTGCCATGGGCAGGGACACCTCACACTACATCAGGTTGCTCACAGCCACATCCAGCCTGGCCTTAGAAACCTCCAGGCATGAGGTTTCTACCACCTCCCTGGGCAACCTGTTCCAGTCTCTCACCACCCTCATGGGGAAGAACTTCTGCCTCGCATCCAGTCTGAATTTACCCACTTCTAGCTTTGCTCCATTCCCCCTTCTAGTTGGGGATGTCCCTGCTGACTGCAGGAGGGTTGGTCTAGATGAGCTTTAAAAGACCCTTCCAACCCAATCCAGTCTGGGCTTCTCTGATTCTCTGCCATTTTTCATCCTGGCTTTGTAGCTCCAGGGTCACTGCTGTCTGTTGGCACGGGACGCCCGTCCCAGACAGAGAAGTCTCTT
Organism: Indicator indicator; assembly: GCF_027791375.1. Classification (NCBI taxonomy): domain Eukaryota; kingdom Metazoa; phylum Chordata; class Aves; order Piciformes; family Indicatoridae; genus Indicator; species Indicator indicator. The sequence goes on from NC_072038.1 coordinate 3,030,039, forward strand.
CCCAAATGGGCATGAGGCCCTTCTCTTCTGTGCAGAGAAACCTATGAAGGCAGCCCTCAGTGACAGACACACATGTTGTGCAGCTGCACAGAGCTGGCACGTTGCAAACATGCAGATGCCTCCCCCCCAACCATGTGCATGTCCACAGGGCTGTCTGCTCTCCTCTGCCATGCAGATGCTGATACTCAGACAAGAGCACCTCTTTGCACACACATACACAGGATGCTGAGCTTGACCTTCTCCTTCTCTGTTTGGATGCCTCTGAACTGGGGGACACAGGCTCACAAATAGAACCATAGAGTGAATGCCTTGAGTTGGGAGGAACATTGAAGGTCATCTAGTCCAACATCCCTGCAGTCAGCAGGGGCATCCCCAAGCAGATCAAGTTGCTCAGAGCCCCATCCAGCATGGCTTTGAATGTCTCCAGGGATGGGTGTTGTGGTGTGGTGGGCTGAAATTCCCCTCCCACACTAACAATAACCACAATGGGCATCAACCTTCTCCCTGGGCAACCTGTTCCTGTGTTCCACCAACCTCATAGGAAGGAACTTCCTCCTAACATCCAATCTAAAGCTCCCCTTCTCTAGTTTAAACCCATTGCCAAAGTAACACTTTGAAGAGGAAACCTCAAGATTGAGTTTTTCTCACTTTCAGTAGTGACTGAGCCCTCCCAGCATTTTGCTGCAGATGCCTCTGACAGCTCCCAGGAGGGAGGGAAGAGCTCATTGGTGACTATGGAGGTGAGGGAGGGAGTCAAGAGAGTGTGATGAGGGAGTCTGAGGCCTGGGGGTGCTAAGAAATGACAGATCTGGTTGGTGGCAGAGAAATGTGAAGGACAAAAAGAACCATTTCTGGCTATCAGTATGTTCAGACTAACCTGACCTCTTCTCAGCCCTTTTCTCTGTGTAGAGGAGATGACCACGACTCCCTGGACATACCAGGCTGGTCAGGTGGACCTGTCTAACCTCCACTGCTTGTCTTAGCCAAGCCTCACACCCAGCTGCATGGAGGGGAAGGTGTCTGCTCATGTTTCATGAAGCACTGGAGCTCATGTTTTGAGAGAGTCGAGCTGTCGAGTGCCTGCACAGCTCCCTGATCACACCCCCAGCACTGTGCTCCACAGGCAAATCAGGACTAAAATGCTATTGGGATGGTGCTCCCAAGTTGGTGAAATCTCCTTCCTGGGTCAGCCTCCAAATCCCTCCTCCAAGCCTGGGATGCACTTGCTGGCTGGGTGTTCACCAAAGGGATGGGGGGGGGGCTGGTCTTTGTGGTCATGAGTTGCACCCTGCTCTGAACATACCCAGGGCTCATCCCAGCAGGGTGATGAACTTATCATAGAGTCATAGAGTCAGTCAGGGTTGGAAGGGACCACAAGGATCAGCCAGTTCCACCTCCCTGCCATGCCCAGGGACACCTCACACTACAGCAGGCTGGCCAGAGCCTCATCCAGCCTGGCTGCAAACACTTCCAGGGATGGGGCCCCAACCACCTCCCTGGACAACCCATTCCAGGCTCTCACCACTCTCATGGGGAAGAACTTCTTCCTCACATCCAGTCGGAATCTCCCCACTTCCAGCTTTATTCCATTCCCCCCGGTGCTATCACTACCTGATAGCCTGAAAAGTCCCTCCCCAGCTTTCTTGTAGCCCCCTTCAGATCCTGGAAGGCCACAAGAAGGTCACCTCAGAGTCTTCTTTTCTCCAGACTGAACAACCCTAAAGCTGTTGTCCACGAGCTGCTGTGTAGGTGAGAATCATGGAATGAGAGAATGGCTTCCATTGGAAGAGAGCTTCAAGACCACCTAGTTCCAACTCCCCTGTCATGGGCAGGGAGCCTCCCACCAGCCCAGGTTGCTCAAATCCTCATCCAGCCTGGTCTTAAACACTTCCACATCCACAACTTCTCTGGACTACCTGTTCCAGTTTCTCACCACCTTTAAAGAACTTCTTCTTAACGTCCAATCTAAATCTACCCTTCTCTAGTTTCAAACCAGTGTCCCTTGTCCTAGCCTCTTGTGCTATCACCACACATCCTTACAAAAAGTCCCTCTCAAGCTTTCCTGTTGGTTCCCTCTCCTGTAGGCCCCTCCAGGGGGTCTGCACCTCAGTGCACGCCAGCAGGTGGGTGCAGACACGCTGCCAAACACACAACAGGGCACCAAACCCCTCTGCGGGGTGTTTGTGGTGGGTTTCACATGGCCATCACCGCTGCTGGGCCACCACCCAGCCCCATCTCAAAGCTTCAGCCAGTCAGCCAGGCGTGACCTCACTCTGTGCTGAGGAACAACCACCCCAGGGCTGGCAGCTGCCTCAGCATCGCCTCGCCCGAGCGCAGGCTGCCCGAGGATGGGATGCTGAGAATACAGGATTCAGCCCAAACTCCTGGGGTGATGCAAGCAGGCCACATTTCCCATACAAGGCAGGAATCTGTGTCTCTCGTTCCCCCTTGCAGCAGGAACTAATGCTCTGTTGTTGCTCTGCTTCCTTTTAAAGAGCTCTCCTCAGCCCAGCAAAGCCAATAAGCAGAGCTGTCACCAGCTCCGCTCAGCCGGCATGGAGCGGGAGCGGCAGCTCAGGGTGCCCCAGGGAGGGGGGCAAAGCCCTTCCCCTCACCACTCCCCAGCGATTTCCCAGCTCTCAGGCTGGGCTTGCTGGTCTGCATCATTGCCCCTTCTCTGCCTGCTGCTTACACCATAGGGCTTTGTTGTTTTCTGGGTGCTACAAACACCCTAGGAGCACCATGGGGCTCCGGGTTTAGGTCCTGTCACCGGACCAGTGGTTTCCAGATGTGGTTTCATCTCTCCTGAGTGGGGGGTGGGATATTTCAAAGGAAAAGAAGGAGTCATGAGGCTCAAATTGGTGCCCTCATGCCTCAGCTTTCAACCTCACATGTACCATCACTGTGGAAAGGACAAATTACCCTTTAAAACCTGCTGTGGAAGGAGAATCTCAAGCACTTTACACCCAACCCTTCACCAGTGGGTATCTGGCTCTTCTGTCCAGCACAGCTGCTCTGTGACAGCCCTTTGGGAGCTTGATTCAGCCTTCAGTGCTCTCCAAACTTTGCCTAATATCCCATAAAGTCAATCAAAAGACTTCCCTTAACTTCAGAGGTGCCCAGCTAAGTCTTTACAGAGAGCCAAGGCTTTGCATGCTCTCTCACGAGGAATGAAGGGAACCAGGACATAGAATCATAGAACTGGTGAGGTTGGGAGAGACCTTTGTGACCAAGTCCAGCCACTCACCCAGAGCTCACAACCCCACCACTACTGCTAAGCCAGTACCACTAAACTATGTCCCTAAGCACCACATCCACACATCTTTTAAATACCTCCAGGCGTGGTGACTCCACCACCTCCCTGGGCAGCCTGGTCCAATGCCTGAGAACCCTTGCTGGGAAGGAATTGTTCCCAATATCCAACCTGAACCTTCCCTGCCATAACTTGAGGCTGTTTCCTGTTGTCTTGTCCCTTGTTGCATGTGAGAAGAGACCAATCCCCCACCTCACTCCAACCTCCTTTCAAGGAGTTGTAGAGGGTAATGATGTTTCCCCTCAGCCTCCTCTTCCGAAGACTAAAGAACCCCAATTCTCTCAGCTGCTCCTCACAAGGCTTGGGTTCAAAACCCTTCCCCAGCTCAGTTGCTCTTCTCTGGACACTTTCCAGACACATGAGCATGGGCAGCTCCCATCTCCACACAGGATGCAACTTGTCTCCAACCCAGTTCTTGGAGTCACTCTCTCCATTTGGCCTGTCCATCCTGGACTGGGCAAACCTTCCCAAGTATACCTTCATCAAAGCCAACCTTTCTGCACCAAACACACCCAAAAGCACATTTTTAACAGCAGCAAAAACGTTTTATCAAGAGTTTGTAACCAGCCTTCCCTGCGTGTTTTATGCAGAACCATAAATGCAGATTTAGGGTTTAATTTCCCCAGGTTTTTCACTCTCTGGCTTGGAATACTTTTAAAAATGGAGAATAATATATATAAAAAAAAAAAACAAAAAACACAAAAACAAAACAAAAAAAAAAACAACTCACAGAAGGTATTTATTGTTGTTCCAGCCTGTAGCCACTCACAACTGTATCCAAGCCAGCACCATGAAGCACAAATAAACCAAGACACAAACAAAGGTAATAAAAGAGACAAATATCTGCTCCAAAAGCACTGGAGGAACAGCAGGAGTGTAACTACTTCATGTTCCAGCTAATATAGCTGTCTGGAGCGATCCTCAGAAAGCTCTAGCAGGGAGCAGTTTATGAGTTTCCCTTGGAGAGCTCGGGTAAATATTTGCCTGTGGTGAGTGAGGAGCACTGGGGAGGTGTCTGGTGTTCAGTGTGCCAGCCCAGCTAACAAACCTGCTGTTTGGGGTGCACCATGGGCTATGAGCATGGAGGTGGAGACAGGACATGACATCATTACCCTCAGGACATGCCCGATGGTGGCTTGCTCCAAGAGTGATTTTTCCATGGGTGAGAGGTGCTGATCATAGAATCACAGAATGGTTTAGTTGGAAGGGACCTTTAAAGCTTATCCAGTCCACCACCCCCCTGCCTGCAGTCAGCAGGGACATCTGCAACTAGAGCAGGATGCTCAGAGCCCCAAACAACCTGACCTGCAATGCTTCCAGCCATGGGATACCTCCCACCTCTCTGGGCTATCTGGGCCAGGGTCCACCACCCTCAGGGGCAAATTTTTTTTCCTTCTCTCCAGTCTGAATCTCCCTCTTTCAGGTTCAAACCACCATTCCTTGTCCTGTCACAATAGGCACTGCTCAAAACTCTGTCCCAGTCTTTCTGCTCAGCCCTTGAAGCACTGAAAGGCCACCAGAAGGTTTCCCTGGAGCCTTCTCTTCTCCAGACTGGACAGCCCCAACTCTCTCAGCCTGGCTTCACAGCAGAGGGCTTTCAGCCCTGCCAGCATTGCTGTCTCTGGCCCCACTCCAGCTCTGTCTGTGCTGTGCTGAGGACTCCAGAGCTGTCCCCAGCACCGCAGGTGGTGTCTCAGCAGAACAGATCAAAGGGACAGAATCCCCTCCCTGCAGAAGGAGCCAGGGTGAGCAGGCACTCAGCTGAGCATCTCAGCAAAGCATCAAGGCTGCCAAATTCACCCTGCTTGACTCCAAGCCTCCCAGCCTGTCCCACCATCACAGCAGCCAGAAGCAGTGGTAGGCTACCGAAACCACAACTTGGAGATGTGGCTTAAGTAAAGAGGGGAGAGGCATGATGAGTCCCATGGGTCCTGGAGGTCTGTAGCCCATGCCAGTCCTTAGGAAACACTGCTGCAGCTGCTTTCATGGGAGGCTGAGCCCTTAAGGAGCTATGGAGGCCCTCCAGATAAATCATCATCCTGTATATCCCCAGGAAGGACAAGCAGAGATCATTTAACCCTCAGCCCTTTTGGCCCCTAGATTATATTGCACATGACAAAGCACCCTGCTCCGGGCTGTGCTCTCCCCTCCTCCATAGCAGAGGCATCACCCTGAGCATGGTGATTGACCACGTTGGGAAGGGCAGGTCCAGAAATCAGGACCCTGCCTGGAGCAGCCAGGCAGCCACTGCTGGCAGCCCTGAGCTGCCCTCATGGCTTTCAATCCTGTTCAGTCTCCTCTTACTGGTTCTTATTAATTCATGCTCCTGATCTGAGGCCTCCCAGATGTCCTGGCATCTTGTGCCAGCTCTCTAATCAACTTGGCCTGGTCTCCATCCTGGCTGAGCAGGAGGGATCAGATAGAAGGTGGACAGAGTGCCACGGCCAGGCAGCAGGCACACAGACACGTAGCCTCCTGCCTCAGCCAAAGCAGCACCAAGAATTCATCTGCTCTCTGCTCACAGCTCTGTTTGCTTTTTGGGTGCAGGCATCACACGTACTGCAAGAGGCCAAGTGATTTTGTCAGGTTAAGGAAGTGCAGCCTGAAAAGGATCCCTCAATTTTTGTATTTATTGGTGGTTTTTTTTTTTTTGTCCTGATCTATATGACATTTCCTGTGGATACTCCTGTCCTTCAAAATCAAAAATATTAAAAACAAAAGGGAAATCCTATCCCTACCTTCTTAGTGTCCATGGCTCAATATTTCAGGATACCTTTTCAACAAACCAGAGACACTACCTGGCTCCCTAAGATGTATTTAATGGCCATGGGGGTCTTAGGTTGAAGGCTGAACTCAGTGATCTTAGAGGTCTTTTCCAAACAAAACAATTCTATGGTCCTATGTCTCCACCACTTGCCCCTACCTGCTCATTCCCCTGGCGATGCTCCATGGGGATGCAGTTCCCATTCCCAGTGCTCACAGGTCTCACCTCCCCACAACCCTGTGCATGCTCAGCATACACTGCACCTAAGGAGAGCTTGGCAGAGCTAATTAAAGAAGGATCACAATTCTTTTTTAAATAATACAGGAGCAGTCTGGTGGAGCCTGGCTGTGCTAGATGTGCATCCACATGGATTCTGCCCCAAAGAATTCCAGTGGAGCCAGCCAGGAGTGAGAGCACACTGGGATGAGCCCAGAAGCTGTGGTCCTCCTGCCACCACTCCCAGCCTGGGGTTGTGGACAGCAGCAGCTCATCCTTGACACCTCAGCCTCACTCCAGGGCACTTCCCAGCAGCCTTCCTCGCTCCACACCTCGCTGGCTCCCAGTCCTGCCAGCTCTCAAGGACAATGCATGTCCCTACAATCCCAAGGCAAAAAGTCCTTGAACTTTCTGTGTGATTTCAAGGGGGGAAAAACCCAGGAGATTACAGAGATCAATAGAGGATTTGGGTCAAACAGGACCTGCCATTGACTCCTTGGGGCTCTCAGCCCCTGTGCTGCTGCTGGCCTGTCCTCAGCAGCTATTGTTCCCATTCACTTTAGATGAAGAGGCTTTTGTTGTAGGATCCCATGCAGGGTCACATTGCCCCTCGGTTATCAATCTGTTCCTCTCTCCTCTGTCCCATACTCCATCTCCCTGCTACAATGGGATGTTTTCTTCTGTAGCAGCTCCCTGACAGGCAGCAGCTCCCTTTGCCTTCAGGCCTTATAATCACTTGTTAAGCTGTGCTAGCCTCAGGCTCCCCAATCCCTTTTCCAGCATACTCCCAGTTTAACCCCTGATCCCATTCATGCTACGGGTCACCGGGAAAGGGGAAAAAAAATCCAGCTGTCCCAACGGGGCTGGGCTGGGCTGTGTGTGCATGAGGCATCTGAGCTGGAAGCTTTCCACATTCCCAATTGTATGGGAGCACCTGGAAATATCAGCTGGTGAAAGCAAAGCCATCAGCTCTTGTTTGCCAAAGCAGCAGAAGATTTGGGCTGCTGAGGTCAAGCCTTGGCAGGCTCGCTTGCCAAAGGGCTCTCCTGGTAAGCAGATCTGTACCTTTGGTGTCCCATGAAGGGATTCCCCAAAGAAAGGCATCCTAAACGTGTCCATTTGGAATGGCAAACCTTGCTAGTGTGGTGGTGGTGGTGGTGGAGGGGGGATTTTGACACCAGGCATGCTGAGAGAAGAGCCCTGCTCGCTCCCATAAGTAGCACCAGCAATAAGTTATACAGGAGAGCACTCCTAGGCGAGCGGAGGCAAGAGGGGGGCAAGCAATAAAATAATAAATAGATAGAAAGAGAAAGGGAAAATGAGCACAGTAAAGAACGAGTGCAAACAGGATCATGGAGCAGAGCCTGCCAGCACCATTCCTGGGCTGAGCCCCATGCCAGCAACAGTGCTGGTGCCAGGGAGCCATGAGTCATGGGCATGACTTGCAGCTCTGCAAGCTGGAATGGCCATGCTTGCCTCTGCCCTGCCAGCCCACCAGGGAGGGTGATGGCATGTTTCCATGCCCACCATGGCACCCAGAGCTCCCCTGGGGATCCCAGCATGCTGAAGCACCTCACTGGGATGGGGAGTGCGTGCTGGTGTCCATGATGGGCTGTAGTGCAAGGCATTGGAATAGGTAGATCCATCCACATGGAGGAAATTTAAGGGGGAAAGAGAGAAGCTGCACTGAAGATGTTAACTCAGTTGTGTTAGAGGCTGAGTAAATAGTAAATGGAAAGCACCTTTTGCTCCAAGCCTCCAAGTCATTAAAACCCCACCACATTCTCCCTCAGAAGGGTTCTTTTTGCAGTGGGGCTAAAGCAGATAAGAGATGTGCAGTCTCAGAACTTGGTGTCATGACGTCAGCCACCCAATTTTTCTGGCTTTATAGTGCATGGCTCACCAAAGGGACTTTGTACCAAACAAAACTCCTCTGAAAATAGGGACAAACCCAGGCTGCTAATGGAATCTCACATCTGCAGCTGTGTGGGCAGAGTCTGCAGCAATGTGGGGTGCAGAGAGGTGAAGCTATTCCCTAGGTGATTTCCCTTTCTAACAGGTAAAACACCTTCGCTCTTGTGGAGCAGTTGCTGACTGTTGGAGCCACCAGAACCTTCAGCTTCAGTAAGCAGAAAACAATGAGTCAGGTTCTGAAAGAAAAAGTCACAAGAAGTGCCTTAAATATTGTAAGGCTATTTTAGATGCAGATAGATTTGGCTTATTGCTTTCCAGATAGACTCTGATCATATTTTCCCTGGGCAACCAGTGACTTTTAAAAAGGCAAGCTGAGATTCTCACCAATATTTCCAGGGGAAAAAAAAAAACCACCAAACAAACCAAAACCAAAAGAAAAGCAGCAAAAGTGATACAACCACAGAGGAGACACACCCCCACCACCCCCTCCCCCCGACCCACCTCGCTCCTGCACTTCACTCCTTTTGTTTTCTCTGCTTGAAGTGACCATTTATTCAAACGGAAAAAGCAGCTTTGTTCTAAGGGTCTAGGAGAAAAGTGTCATAATAACCAGCATAAAGGAGTCAAAGCACTTTGCATTGATCCAGCTCCTTGTGCAGGGCCCACTCCAAAGCCCCATTGATGTCAGCAAAGTCTTTTCTCTGACTTCAATGAGCTGCGGATCACAGCTCAGATTTATAAAAGCATTTAGGTTCCTAATGATGTAAGTAGTTGCCTAGAGGTGTTAGGGGCCTAACCTGCTTATAGCCTTTTGTAAATCACACCAGGCATCTACTTACACATCCAAGCACTGAAATACCTGCAACGCTACAGTATCCTAAAGTCACCAAACAGAGGAGGTTGGAATTGTGCTCCCTGATGTGAGATGAAGTGGTCTGCCTGTGCTGCAGCTGGGGTGGGAAATCCATACGTGCAGGAGAAATTCTGTTGCTTAGAGAGGGGGGAAAAAAAAGTCACTAAGTTGGGAGAAGATCTAATAGAATAATTCATTACAAATAACATTTGTTATTAATTTGGGCCTGTTTACTATTTGGAAACACATTTTTATTAGGCAGCCAGCTCTGCAGATGGCTGATTATTATTCATTGCAATTTCCTTCCCCACCTCCCCCCCCCCCACACACACACACACTCCCTTCTTCTTTTCATTGAATAATTTCTGGATACACCAGCTTTATTTCCAAGGATTTGAAGTTTAATTCCTTAGCTAGGTCCACACCAAACAGAAATGAGAAAAAAAATAAAAATATATCTAAGTCAAGTGTTTCATGTGCAAGTTTGTTTAAAAATTCTATAATCTATGACAAACATTTCAAATTAAAAGGGCATTCCCACAGGCAACGAAATAATGAAGCCCTTAGAATCAGGCAGCCGAGGCATGAAGCTGATAGCTATTTCCACATTTTATGTACTCTCCAAGGAGGAGAGCAAATTTGGAGAGCAACAGTGTGTTGTGTTTGTAGATATTTCCTACCAACTGCTGGCCAGATTCTGCACTCAGCCTCGGGGTGGTTTGTTCAAGTGAGCAGGGAAAAAGTCTGATTTCAGGTCTTTCTGTGCCGTGATCAGCCCAGTGCTTAGTGCAACTGTTGGCTGGAACCCTGCAAGTGTGTCTTACACCCATGTCAGTGGTTTCTCTGGTTGTAAGGGAGACTGTTCTGCCATGTAAAGGCATTTGTGTGTGTCGGGCTGGGCATGGCCGCTGGGCAAGGCAGGAATTTGCTCAGGTGATGGGGAGAGGGGTAGCGCAAAAATCAGAGTGGGTAGACAGAGAGGTGGACCTAGTGTGGTCAGACGTTGTGGTCTCATCACACTGCACACGCTGAACGGAAAAGTCCCGAGGAGCTGCTTGCCAAACGAGCCTGTCTGCTGACAGTGGGGTGGATTTCCCACTGCGGCTTCAGTGGGCAGCTGGAAAGTAAGTCAGTGTCTGCAGAGAAGCTGTGGAGGATCGACACCTCCTCTCTGCCCCATGGGGCGTCCCCGCACCCAACGGGACAGCCTCCGTGGCTCCCCCACATCCCTCTACCTTCCGGGCACCCCTCTAGCCCCGGGATATTCCCCCGGCACAGCCTCATGGGCATCATCGTATCCCTCTGAGCATCTTCGTATCCTGCTGACCCTCGGACACTCTTCTGGACACCCCTCTACCCCCAGGACACCTCCGCACCCCCTAGGGCAATCTCTGGGACACCTCATTATCCTTCTATCCCCTAGTATAACCTATGGGGCATCGCCGCATCCCCGCACCCCCCAGGACATCCTCCAGGGCAGACCTCTATCCTCCAGGAGGACAACTGCCCGGGGCATCCCCGCATTCCCCGGGACAACGCCTGGTGCATCTCCGCATCTTTCTACCTCTCCGGGATAGCCTCCCGGGGCACCCCCTCACCCCGCTCCCCGAGAAGGATCTCGGAAGAGGCTTCCCCACGTCCACCCTCCTTCCCCTACCCGCACCCCTGGGCTCCGCCGGGACCGGTCCAGGGGCGGCTCTGCCCCCCGCCCCCGCCGCGCCATTGGCTCTCCCCGCCCGCCCCGCTCCGCCCCGCTCCCGGCGATGTCTCCGCCGAAGTTTGCGGCGGCGGCCGCCGCACGTGGGAGCCCCGCACCGAGCCCCCGGCACCGGCGGGTTCCCGGCATCGCTTCCCGGATCGGCAACAGGGGAGGAGGCGACGGCGGCTTCCCCCCTTTCCCTACCCGCCCCCCAAAGGGGGATGCCCCCCTGAAGCACCGCCGCGGCCTGGCCCCCGCGCTGGGGATGCGGCAGTACGCAGCCCCCCGCCACCGCGGAGCGCTGCGCGGAGGGGCCGCGCCGGGGGGCGGCCGCGGAGCATGGCCAAGGAGCCCGGCAGCCGCCTCGGGGTAGCATGGCCGTGAGCGCGGCGGCCCCCCCCGCCGCCGAGCCGCTGCCCCGCAGCATCTTCAAGAAGTTCCTGGTGATGCTCTGCTCCCTCCTCATGTCCCTCTACGTCTTTTACTGCCTGGCCGATCGCTGCCAGACCCTGCCCGGACCCATCATCGCCGCCGGTGCCGCCTCGGAGGAGGAGGAGGGTGGCGGCGGTGGGTACCTGGGGGGGTCGGCCGAGTTGCCCCCCTGGCAGGCGGCGGCGGCTCGGCGGAAGCGGCTCCTGCAGCGGCTCAAGCAGCAGCAGCGGCGGCGGCGGCAAGAGGCGGCGCCGGGCGTGGAGATGCCGGCCGGGGGCGGTGGGAACCGGGCCGGCGGCTCAGGCGGGGGTGGCACTGCCGGGACCCTGACGCTGCTGCTGGGCGAGGGCACGAAGCGGCTGCCTCAGGCCATCATCATCGGCGTGAAGAAAGGGGGGACCCGGGCGTTGCTGGAGTTCCTGCGGGTACACCCCGACGTTCGTGCCGTCGGTGCCGAGCCCCACTTCTTCGACCGCAACTACGAGCGGGGACTCGCCTGGTACAGGTACGGGACAGGCTGTGGCGGGCGGCGGCGGAGCCGGGGCCGTGGCCGTGGCCGAGCCGGCAGTGCCCCCCGCTGGCCACCGAGCCCCTTCGCCACCCACCCGCGGATCTCCGATCCCCACACCCTCCTCCTGTCCCCTAAACCCCATGGCTGCTCCTCGAAACCCTGTCCCCGCTCCCCAGCCCCACCCGACGATCTTTTTCTCCCCCAGCCCCGCTGCCCTTGTTTCCCAGTTCCGCATCCCCTGTTCCACATCCCCTCTCTCCACGCGTTCTCCCGTTCCTGCTCCCAAATCCCCCAGTCCCTTTCTCTCTCCCCGCATCCTCCTCACTGCCGCCCTATTCCTTAATCCCCCCACCTCCCATCCTCCTTCCTGCTCCCCACCATCACATCCACTAATTTGTTCCCCCACCCCACATCCCCGCCACCCAGTCCCACTGCCCAGGGCATCCCCCTGCCCCAATGCTGAGAGTCCCCCGAGGGTACCTCCCTGCACCCTGGGGTGCTGCTTGTGGGGAGGGCTGGGGGACGATGGGAAGTGCGGTAGATGCCACATAGCCCTGGGCACTGCACGGGGATGCTGAGGCAAAACTAACCCCTCCTGAGGAGCTCACCCCCGCTAACACCTTGCTACTCCCTGACTCTTTGTGGAGGTGGGGGGAGCTGCAAAACCTGTGGTTCATCTGAGCTCCCAGCCAAGCTCCCCCCATAGCCCGGGGGGGCTTTCCTTTGCCGACTATGGTATCATCACCTCCTGCAGCTCCCAGCCCAGAGATTCAGCATTTAAAAGCAGCTTTTCTGTGTTCGGTGAGGAGAAAACCCTCCGTTATTTCCCATGCAAATGTTTCAGCATCCCTGTAAAGAACAACCCAAAATGTTAGTTCCAGGAGCGCAAGCCACCCGTTCACCTTGCCTAAGCAGCAGCAAAAAGGCAGATGAGGTTCTTCTTGTGATTAATTAGTGTTCCATTGAGCCAAAGAAAAGGGATCCCCTTTTAAAACGAGATGGTGAACTCCAAAGGCAAGGGGCAGGATTCTCGTTGCTGTTGTTTAGGTGTTTTCCTGGTGTGTTTTAAAGTTACCAGAGGAGCATCTTCTGGCAGGCTCTGATGGAAAGGACTGGTTGGGGTGGGGGTGAAACTGCTCCTTTTTGCAGAGTGTGTGTCTGTCTGTGTGGCTTTCTTGAATGAACACGGCAAAAAGGAGAGGATTTCGGGTACCCCTGGAGCTTGCTTTCCTTTCCTGCTAATCCCAGAGCTCGTAGCAGAGAGGAGAGGATGATTTTTTGGCTCAGCTTGCAGTGACAGTATGGAGATGTGGAGTAGGATAGTACTGACAGTCCGAGTGTTTGTGTGAAAGTCCTAACACGTGGAAGCAATGAGCTTCCTTCTGCATCCGCCGGTGTCAGAAGCGCGCCGGGGTTGTTGGGGTGGTTTTTGGTTTTGGTTTTTTTTTTTTTGCAGGCAGCAGAGTGTGGGTTCTCCAAGAAGAAAGATTTCCTTTCGTGTGGGCTGGAGCTGTCTACAGAATTATATTTTTAGCGTGTGCCTATCCAATTTCCACATGCTGACCCCTCTATCAGAAAGGAAACGTTAAAAAAAAGGGATCTGAAAAACCTCAGGAACTTTCATCAAGGCTTGACTATGAAAAATAAACACATGGCTATGGGGTGGCATCGACTGGAATTTATGGTGGCTATGCAGAGAAGCTCATTTATCAGAGATGCTCTCCAAACCTTAGGGAGCAGATGGTGGTGAGGTAGACCCGCTGGCTGGAAAGGGTGCTTGAGTGAGGAGTGCAGACCCAGGCAGAGGAGGAGCCAGGGGCAGTTTGGGCATAGCACAGCCCTCACTGGAGGGGATTTAATTACCCAGGGGTTTGGTCGTGATCTTGCAGCTCTCACTCATTCAAGGTGCTCCCTGCGGGCTGTTTGTGTAATCACCGTGCTTTAGCATTTGCTACATGAGCTCTGCCATTAATTGCTGCAGTTTGTTTCTTCTGGGTATTTGATGTACTGAATTTCATCTCCTTTTTTTTTTTTTTCTTCTTAATTTTTTTTTTATTTATTATTTTTTATTAGCCCAGTGGAGGCTGAGGTACAGTGAATTCTTTGTATGGGATTATTCCTTTGAGACCTAATCTTGCTGCCTTTGCTTGTATGAGTAATTTTTACTACCACACGGAGTCCCGGCGTGATGGCAGAGCTGTGGTGTCAGCCTGTTGGTAACCAGTTACCAGCTGGTTATAAATACTCATTTAAAAATAAAATAGAATAGAATAAAGTAAAATAAAGTAAAACAAAACAAAATAAAGTAAAATGAAATAAAATAAAATAATAAAATAGAATAAAATAATAAATAAAATAAAATAAAATAATAAAATAGAAAAATAAAATAAAATAAAATAATAAAATAGAATAAAAATAAATAAAATAAAATAAAATGAAATAAATAAAATAAAATAAAATAAAATAAAATAAAATAAAATAAAATAAGAGAGAGAGAGCTGTCTCTCTCCATGAGCTTGCTGCAACCTTTGATGAGGGTTCAGTGCTGGGGAAATGGCCAGATGTTTGCCAGGGGTTCTGAGTTCTTATCTTTGGCATCAGAGGCTTGGGTTTCACGTGCATTGCTGTTTCCCAGCAGGCAGACTAAACAGCATCATTACAAGGTATAAACACTTGGGTTCGCTTTCAGCGCCCGCAGGAAGCCCTGGCCAAGGGAACCAGAAGCTGCTGGCTGTTTGCAGCAACCTGGGCTTGCATCAGCCCTCGTGGCTGGTGATGGGCAGTGCTGTTGTCCCTGGAGCACGGAGTTGGGCTGTCACAAGGATGCCACCCCAGGAGTGTGGCAGGGTGGCTGTGGGGTCTTGGGCACGGTGAGGTTTTCCTTCTGGAAACAAAAGAGCAGCTCCAGCAGCTGCTGCTGGTTACAGCGTGAGCATGGATCAATGGGGCTGAGCTGTGGCAGCAGCAGCAGCAGGATGATGCTCCTGGAGCAGCTGCTGAGGTGCTGGTACCTGTGGGGCAGCAGCTTGTGAGGCATGGGCTGGCTAGGTGAAAGCCCTGTCACCTCCTAGGGTGCCAGGTGCCCAAACTGCTGTCTGCTCCGTCGGGTGGAATAGCCATGGGGCTCTTACAGCCTGTGCTGTGCCTGGGTAAAAGGCAGCAGTCCTGCCCAGGGGCTGCTTTCACCAAGCCCCACCCGAGTGGGTTAATTTGGTAAGGGTGACACCTCCCGGCGTTCTCCTGCGTGGGTTGGGTATCGAGGGGGGCTGTGTGCCCAGGACAGCTTTTGCTGTTCCACGTTTCCGAGCCTTCCCTTTGCACGGGGACAAAAGGAGGGAAGGGGCAGCCCACAATGCTGGCATTGACTTCCCAGCACAGGGATCTCAGCTCCAGCCCTGAACAAGGCTATTGAGGCTGCAGAGTTCAATAGCAGGTGATCATGGGCCTTAAAAGAGCTCAACTGCCACCCTCAACCCCCAAAAGGGCTGGAGAGAACCCCTCAGGGACAGGAACTAAGCCACTCAAATGAAAAAAAAAAAAAAGTATAAAAAAAATCTGGATTAAAAACAAACAAAAAACCCCAAACCCACAACTCTCTGTATTTGTGAGTGATGCTGTGAGCCTGGCTGGTTCCCTCTGATCCTTTGTTAGTCTGGTGCTGATTGAGCTGCCTGTTGGAATGTCATTATACTGTCACTCACCCCAGGAACATTTATTTCATATGTTTTAATCTCCCTGCCACTGGAGCACTGATGCCAATGTCACTCGAGCGAAGCCAAGCTAATGTCATTAGATTGCACCCGATCCAGGGGAAGATGAAAGATGATTCAAAGTTACTCCATCAGCTTGGGAGTTTAAGTATCACCCCTCCCAGATGCTTCCAGAGCTGGGGAGTTCTGTCTCCTAATTAATGTCCTCTTGGGATTTTTTTCCAAGGCTGTTGTTTTTTTTTTTTTTCTCCTTTCTTTCTTTCTAATCTAGGCAGCTACTGACGTTCCTGTATCAAAGGGAACGTCTCAGTTGCTGAAGAGGTCTGGAGTGGAAGAAAAGGAGATTTGTTTGGGGAGGGGATGAGCTTACAGCAGCTGTTAGCAGCTGCATCCCACCTTTTCCCATCCTCTGTGCCTCAGCTCACGGTGAAATGGGAGCCCTAGGGATGGAGGAGCTGGGCTGCTCCTGTAGAAGTGGACGGCCTGGAGGTCCTCAGGGTTTTGTGGTCACCACAATTCAGCAACACAGTCTGGGAGTGCTTTGCAAGTGTGGAAATGAGAATGGGAACATAGACATGGGAGGCAAGTGTGCATGGGTGATGCCAGAGGAGACTTCAGTGAAGTGAAAACAATTCGTGGAAGGTGGAGCAGGACCAAATGGCCATCAGGAAGAAAGATCTCATTGCAAAAAAAAAACCTGTGGGTGGGAGATGCTGTGGCAATAGTTGCCTTAAAGTGATCTTCTCTCCCAGCTCTCTTCAGCCATCCTTGCAGCTTCTGCAAGGAACACCAGGTCTTGGTCTGTGTTCTGGATGTGCCCAGCTCAGAACATGGGTTGTGCTGTTGGAGTTTGAGCCACTTTGGGTTTCCTGCTCCCTGCTGTGTGCAGGCCTGGAAGGTCTTGGTTTAGCCACGCCTGTTCCTCACCCTGGGAACATCTAGTCTCCCAAACACATCTGAGTTACTAATAGCATCAAGCTCAGCCTGCAGCAGTTTCTCTGGAAATTGCAGCCTTGGACAACCAGACGTTGAAGAGGATCAAGGTCCTTGTTTATTTATTAGCTGTGTAATCAGACACCTCCCCACACTGAGCTCCTGCTGCCAGGTGCTGTATAAAAAGGGAACAAAAGATGATCTTGGCCCCAAAGTGCAGGAAATTCACTGTGAACAACAGGTGGAGATAGGGTGAGACGGTAGAGAGGGGTGGTTGGTTGGGCAGTGTGGATCTCCTGGTCAAGGATTCATTGGAGATGGAGGATAAGGTGGATTTATGGGTGGTTGAAGGAACATCTCCTTGCAGGGAAGGGCAATGAGGAAAAGGAGCTGGTTGGAAATGCTGATGGGATCATTGATGGGGTCATTGAGTCTGTTATAAAGAGCCAGTAACTGGTTCTGGTGCTCATGTGCTTTGCTGCTGCCTTTGTGCATGATCTGAACTTGGTGTTTCAGTAAAGATTTGAAAGAGTGTGAAGGCTGGCACCCCACTGCTGGGGAAATGTCTTAGTGGGCCTCAGTTTGCCCATCTGTAAGGTGGGAGGGAAGTCCTTGTCCCTGTGCTGCAGGGGTGGACAGCAGGGTTGTGACGTGACAGCGCCGAGGTGAGGTGCTATGTGGAGTCTGAGCTTGGGCTGTGATGTGGGTTAAATAACAACCAAACTGAGTGAAACCCATCACCAAAGCTGATGGCAGAGTTCTTGCAGCCTTGACACAGCTTTGGCTCCTGTCCTCTTGTGGTGGAGTGGAGCTGTGCCATCCGGTGTGTACGCTGGATGGATGGCACCCTCCAGTGATGGCATCATCCTGACACACCCCCCAGCAAGGTCTAACCACAAGGATCTGGGGCTGGGCTCTTTCCTCACTTATTCCTTAAATGAACCCCAAAGGGTTATTATT
The DNA here is from genome assembly GCF_027791375.1 of Indicator indicator. Classification (NCBI taxonomy): domain Eukaryota; kingdom Metazoa; phylum Chordata; class Aves; order Piciformes; family Indicatoridae; genus Indicator; species Indicator indicator. Next base: position 3,047,344 of record NC_072038.1, read on the forward strand.
TTTGGTGGGTCTTTCAAGCATTTTGTATCTACACATATCCTGCCAGTAGAGAGATTCCTATCCAGGGCTGAGCTCCTGACTCAGCATATGAGGACACATCAACCCAGCCCCATTCCCATTAGAAGGCATCAAAATAAGTGCATGAGATTTTATTGGACTCTTCTCTTGGCAGGTCCTGTGGTCTGCATGGGGATATACCAGAGAGGTTCAGAAGTCAATAGACCTCATCCTCCTCCTCAATACTGCTTCATTCTCTTGGGGCACAGGAGCTGGGGGTGGGGTGGGGGTTGTCACCTTCCTCATCCACCCTATGGCTCTGCTTGGGCTGGGGAACTTGGGAACCAGGGCTCAGGAACTGGGGCTCCCCTGCCTCTGCCTGCTGGTGCTGAGCAGTGATGAAAATATGGCCTTGACTGTCCAAGCTCTTGTCAGTTACATCCATGGAGCTGAGTCTTGTGGAAAGCAGCACAAAGCTCCAGCTGCCTGGGGCGAGAGCCCATTTATGGCAAAAGCTTTGATACTCTTTCAGGAGCAGCAGATTCACCCTGCTGAATCCACTTGTCCTCCTTTAAGGTCAGACCTTGCAAATCCCCACCTAGGCATGTAGCCTGCCCTCCTGTCATCAGCTCTGTCAGCTTCAGGAGGGTTCCTGGGAGTGATCACAATGAGTCTGGGGTCCAGGGCTGTGTTCTGGCCACCCCATCACCACCACTATGTCTGTTCACCGCAGCTGAGCTAGGATTTCATCCCGACCTTTTGAAGTCTATAATAAGAGCAGCTAGGTCTGGGGAGGGGGAAGGGATCTGGTGCCTTTCCAAAGAGTTCAGAGCAAACAACAAGTGATCAGAAAGCCTGAGAACAACCCCCCCCTCATCTCCCTGATGTAGGCATTAAACCTCCTGAGCTGCTAATTATGCTTTTCCCTTGGAGAATACGGAGGTAACCCAAACTGCTTTTGCAGAGGCTGGAGAGGGGGAGCAGGGGTGGTTGTGGGGGCCATAAATCTTTGCAAATTCTCATTAGGTGCAGGTATTCTGGAAGTGAAGTGGATTAGGTTGCAGTTAAAAGTTGCTGGGAATGGATGTTTGGCTCTTACCCTGTTACAAAGCCCTATGTGGGTCAGTGGGGCTGTTCACAGAAGGCCTGTAGGACTGGGGCCATCCTGAGGGCTGTGGCAGTGTCTCTGGCTGTCTCCTGCATACCCCATCTCCTGGGAAATGCAGTTGTTCCTGGGTTGGAGTTAAACATGTTAGCCTCCTGAGCCGTGCAATTCCCTGGGGACACAGGAGCAGGCTGGTGCCCGCCGGGAGAATATAAATAGAGTTGCTGGGGGAAGTGAATTATTCTTGGTGTTTCTTTCCTTGGATGATGTGATTCTGCAGGAGGAAATCTTTCAGCAAAAGAAATAGCTGGTTCCTTTCATGCATGGCAAGGCCCATCCTTCTTGCTTCCTGGAAGTGAGGAGATTCATAACGTGCTCTTTCTGTTGCAACACCATCTGTTGCAGAGATATAAAGATCCCTGCTCAAACTCCCCCAGGCTTGAGGCTGCTGCTGCTGCTGACTATGTCTCTGATGGGAGCTAGAGGAGAAACTTCCCAACCCTGCCCCCAGGGGAGCTTTGGAAACCTTGTGTGGTGGTTTTCTCTGCTGTCGAGCAGCCATACCCAAGCATCGCATCAGATCTCACCTGGGTGACTCCAGGCCTCTGGACACCTTCTGTGCACAAAGCTGTGCAGATCCAGCACAGCATCTTCATCAGGATCCTGCCTGACTCCTGCCTGTGAGCAGGAGATGGAGCAGCATCCCCTGCCCCACCAGTGACTGGAAACTGGGATCATAGAATCATAGAACTGTTTGGGTTAGAACAGACCTCTGAGATCATCAAGTCCAACCTTGAGCTCACAACCACTACTGCTAAGCCACTACCATTATGTCCCCAAGCACCACATCCAGGTGGCTTTTCAGGGATGGTAACTCCACCACCTCCCTGGGCAGCCTGGTCCAATGCTGGAGAACCCTTTCTTGGGAAGATACTCTTCCTGATGTCCAACCTGAACCTCCCCTGCCACAACTTGAGGCTGTTTCTTTTTTTCCTGTCACTTGTTGCATGTGAGAAGAGACCAATCCTCACCTTACTCCAACCTCCTTTCAAGGAGTTGTAGAGGGCAATGATGTCTCCCTTCAGCCTCCTCTTCTGAAGACTAAACAACCCCAGTTCCCTCAGCTGCTCCTCACAAGACTTGTGTTCAAAACCCTTCTCCAGCTCAGTTGCTCTTCTCTGGACCTGCTCCAGCACCTCAAGGTCCTTCTCGTAGCGAGGGGCCCAAAACTGAACCCAGGATTCAAGGTGTGGATGTGAAGAGTCGGATCAGCTCTGACCACAACTTCCCTTCCTACACCTTGCCATGGTGAGAGGTGTCCAGGCTCAAGCAGAGCATCGAGATGGGAAGCTGACTATTTATTTACCTCTTTCTCTCTCTCTCGAGCAGGATCTTTTCTTGCTGAAAATTTCAGAAGGGCTGATTTGTTCTGACAGTGCCCGGTGGTAACCAGCTCCCTCCTGCAGCCTCTGCTCTCTGGGGAAGCCTTTTATGGGAAAATATCAAATCCAATTGTTTTGACTTCTGTGTTTATCTGCTGGTTTGTGTGTGGTGCTGCTCATGTGTGCATCTTGGGCCTCTCAACTGCTGCCCTTTGCTGTTAACATTTAATTTCTGCATTCCCAGTGTCACATTATAATGTGGAGTAGCCAATACCAGCAGCTTCCAGTGTTATTTAAACACTTCTGGGCTGTATGAAAAACCTTTTTTTTTTTTTTCTTGGGGGGGTGTGTGTGTGTGAAATTCTCAAGTGTTTGACATCTTCCAACTCAGAGTAAAACAAGTGAGGAAATATCTGGGGAGAACTCTGTCCTAACCTTCTCCAGTGCAGGGTTAGCAAGTGAAAAGAGGGAGGTGCAATGTGGCATGCAGAGAGCATGAGGAGGTAGCCTGGCTCTGCTGAGATGCCCAAAAGCATGCTCCAGGATCAGCAATTCCACAATGCTGATGTGCTCTGAGTCTCTATAAAGCTGGAGATGCCATCTTCTCCATTTTGCATCTGGACTTTCTTTGCTCCAGCATCCTTCCCCAGCTGGAAATTTGCTGCTTAAATCCCTTTGGTCTCAAACATTGCAGGACTCTGGGTTGTGCCTTGCCAAGTTTTGCTTTAAACCTCCAAAAAAAAAAAAAGGTGTTGGGCAGGACCCTGGATCTCCCAGTGCAGCAAGACATGGCTTTCCCCTGCTCCTGCTGGACCTGTGCCCATGGACTTGGGCAGCAGTTGGTTGCCCTGGGTGCAATTACCATTGTGCCACTAACATACTGGGATTTGCATAGGCAAAACTGGTGACATCAGGAGGAGGGTGCATGATGTGCCAAAGCCAGAAGTAGGGGAGATCTCCTTGCTCTGGGACACAAATGCTGGGTCAGTGGTCTCAGCTGTGGTGTTTCTTGCTTTCCAAAATCCTGCTGTTAGGAGGTGTTGGCAGAGCCATGGCACAGTGGCACGCCCCAGATCTGGCAGCTGGTCCCTGGGTTAGTGCAGTGCCATGGCCATCAGCAGCATTGGTGGAATGGAGGATGCTCTGCTCTGCTGGTGGGGAAACAGGCAGAAAGACACCCAGGCAGAAAGCACCCAGAGCAAGGCTTAGCACGGAGGACCTCTTGGCATCTAGGTCCATGCTGCTGTTGATCTCTGACTGTGTTAAGAATGCAGGCCAGGTGGGGCAAGCACCAGTGATAGGTGTTTAGCTTCCCTCTGCATCAGCTACAGCCCCTCCTGGTGCTGCTCTGCTCCTCAACCTGCTCCTTGTGCTGAAGGTCATGGAAAGTTCCCCTGACTCCTCTTACAAGGGCTGAGGGCGCTAATCCCCGTGGCCGGGCTGACTTCCAGCTCAGGTAATTCTAGTCTCTGCCCCTAAAAAGTGATTCTGCAGCTTCAGCTGGCTCCAGGCCTCTTTGTTCCCCATCCACAGACCTGCTGGGCACTGTGCTGCTGGCACAGACCCACCACGGGGCTCAGGGTGTTTGGCTTTGGGTGGCTGGGAAGGTCTGCAGATGATTTAGGTGTTCCCTTGTGCAAAAGCTGTGTGCCACAGCAAGGGCTAAAGCTGGTGTTGTGCAGCACCCCTGCCCTCCTGTGCTGCTGAACTGGTTCACAAGGGTTTGTGTTTGTGCATCATCCACAGAATCCCAGCTTAGATCTGAAGGGACCTCTGGGGATCATGCAGTCCAACCACCATGCTGAAGAAGGGGCACCCAGAGCAGCTTGCCCAGGATCACAATGGCCAGGAGGGTTTGGAATCTCTCTAGAGAAGGAGACTCCACAACATCTCTGGGCAGCCTGCTCCAGGGCTCCAGCACCCTCACAACAAAGAAGTTTCCCCTCATGTTCAGGTGGAACCTCCTGGGTTCCAGTTTGTGCCCATTGCCCCTTGTCCTGTCCCTGGGCACCACTGAGCAGAGTCTGGCCACATCCTTTTGCCCCACCCCCTGCTCCTCGATCCCCCTTTAGCTGTTGCTGAGCATTGCTCAGCTCCCCTCTGGGGCTGCTCTTCTCCAGGCTCAACAGCCCCAGGGCTCTCAGCCTTTCCTCCTCACAGAGCTGCTCCAGGCTCCTCAGCATCTCCCCAGCAGTTCCCTGTCTCTCTTGAACTGGGGAGCCCAGAACTGAACTCAAGACTCCAACTGTGGCCTCCCTGTGGCAGAGTAGAGGGGGAGGAAGATCTCCCTCTACCTGCTGGCCACACACTTTTCCATGCACCCAGCAGAGGAGCTGGGCTCAGGACTCCAGAGCTGCCTTCACAAGGAGTTGTGATGCTGCTCCTCCTGCTTGCTCCTGGCTCTCCACCCTCCCTTCCAGCAGCAGCAAATCCCCTGGAAGAGCTTCGGAAAGTAGGAATTTAGTAGGACACAGAAGCAGTTAGCCTGGGATGCTTCCAAGGGGCCAAGACAGGGGGAAGGGGCTCCCAGCCTGACCCAGATGCAGCCACAGCATTTAATTGAGTTTGACCAACTCCAGTGCCACAGGTCGGGGTCAGCCCTGACAGCAAAGCTCACTGAGGCACTGGAGCAGAGTCATTTGACACTCAGACAGGTTGAACTCTGCCCTGCCCACACGGGGGGTCACAGCCTTCTGTCACATCCTGGGGACCCCCTGCCTCTGTGGCATGGTGTGGCTGGGTCAGTGAGCCAGGCCCTCAGCTGTGGGTCTGCAAGGGACTGAGCTTGGAGTTCAGAGAATCACAGAATGTGAGGGGCTGGAAGGGACCTTGAGAGATCATCCAGTCCAACCCTCCTGCCAGACCAGGGTCACCTACAGCAGGTCACACAGGAACACAGCCAGGCAGGTTTTGAATATCTCCAGAGAGGAAGACTCCACAACCCCCCTGGGCAGCCTGTTCCAGGGCTCTGTCACTTTCACAGGGAAATAATTCTTCCTTCTGTTTCCATGGAACTTCCTATGCCTCAGTTTCCACCCTTGCCCCTTGTGCTGGCATTGGGCATCACCCAGCAGAGCCTGGCTCCAGCCTCTGGGCACTCCCCCTGCACATCTTCATCACCAGCAATGAGGTCACTTCTCAGGTTCCTCCTCTGCAAGCTGAAGAGCCCTCAGCTCCCTCAGGCTCTCCTCATAAGGAAGATGTTCCACTGCCTTCAGCATTTTCTTGGCTCTGTGCTGGATTCTCTCAAGCAGTTCCCTGAGGTCCTTCTTGACCTGAGGGGCCCAGAACTGGACACAATATTCCAGATGTGGCCTCACCAGGGCAGAGGAGAGAGGGAGGAGAACCTGACTTACTGACCACAGCCCTTCTAATACAGCCCAGAATGGCATTGGCCCTCTTGGCCACCAGGGCACAGGCTTCATCTGCTCCTTGCTTCCTAATTGCAGTTGAGTTGTTTTGGCCAAGGGATAGCAAACTGCTGGGTCACAGCTGATGTATGGATGTGTTCCTGTTTCTGCTGCCCCCATCCCTGCAGCCTGGCTATCCAGGAGTCTTTACAGCAGCATTCACAGAATCATAGAACTGCTGAGGTCAGAAGAGCCCTTTGAGATCATCAAAGCCCAGCTGCTTGCACAGAGCTCACAACTCCACCACTACTGCTGAGCCACTGCCACTAAACCACATCCCTCAGCACCACATCCACTCATCTCTTAAATCCCTCCAGGGATGGCCACTCCACCACTTCCCTGGGCAGCCTGTTCCAATGCATGGGAACCTTTCAATTGCCCTCCCTCCCTGCCTGCTCCAAAACACAGGTGGGAGGAAGAAATGGGTGCTTCCCCATCACTGCCTGCCTGCTGGGCTGTGTGGTGGGGCACCAGCTCACCTGCCTAGCTGCCAGATCTGGGTACCAGCTTTGCAGGCAGTTTCCTGCAACAGCTAAGAGGAGAAGCCATGGGTTTGATTTATTCCTCATGACCCACCAGCCTTCTCAGCCCAGATGTAAAACCTCTGGCTTGCTGGTGTACCTCAAGGTTCTTTGGTACATAGGAAATATGCTATTGTAAACCTGGTTTTTTTTGTTAGGTAATTATTTCTTTTTGGACAATCTCAGCATCTCTCCAGCACATGCTTCAGCTGCTATCTCAGCTCTCACCCCAGAGTAATGTCCTAAAACTGCTCTCACTAGGAAGCTGCCTGGGCTTGGTCACATTATAGTCCTGGGAAGAGATGGGAAAGACATCAGGGATGGTGATTGCAGAGGCAAGGAAGGAATTTGGGTGTGTTTCCTCTGGAGTAAATCTGGCTTAAAATTCTGAGAGGCTCTGGATTTCATTAAAGCCTTGCAAGCAGCACTTGGCTTCATTAGCCAGAGCCAGCAGTGCTGTAAAAGCTGCTGTAAGCCCACACCTAAATGTTGGAGGCCAAACCTAGGTGACCTGCTCAGCAGTGGCTGCTCCCAGGAGCTTTCCTGGCTATCACCCTGCTAGGGACATCCTAGGGGGAGTGGGACCAAGGAGTCTGAGCCCATATTGGGGCCCAGTGGTTGCTTTGGCATGGATAAGGACACAGCTCCTCTTCTCCCCTCCATCCTTGAGAGTTTCTGCTGGACAGCCATGGTCAGCCCAGGGTGGGTGGGTCTGGCCTCTGCTCATGGTTACCTTTGTGGTCACTTTGATTGTTGGGAGCCAACTCTTCCCTTAGCTTCCTACAGATCCCCAGTATAAAGCCAGATGTACCAGACCAGTGAGTTTTGCACCTGTTCTGAGCCTGTTCTCACAGAAGTCTGTCTGTCTGTCTGTCTGTTTGATCAGAGCTGTGCCTGGGACTGGCACCCCTGGATCTGCAGGTGGCTGTGCCCAATATGAGGAATGCATTTAGAAGATGTTTGAGCTCTTGGCTTCTCAAAGATGTATCAGCAGAGAACCCATAGACTGTTTTGGGTGGGAAAGGACCCTTTCAGGTCATCTAGTCCAACCTCCCTCCAGTGTGCAGGGACATCTTCAACTAGATCCCAAGGAAGCCCTGCTCTGTCTGATCTCCTAAGCCAGACATTAGCTGCATGGCATGTCCTGGGAAAGGGCTGGGAAGGAAAGGGCCTGGAAGGAAAGGGCACCATGCACTCAAAGCCATCCCATCCCTGCTCTGTCCTCAGGGAGGGGGCACGTTCTCCACCCCTGTACTTAAAAGTGGAGCCCTGAGATAGTCCCACTCCCACCCTGACCAATCTCTCCCAGCCAGTTCCAAGCTCTCAGGTTGCCAGAGCTGTAAAGTGGATTGCAGTGGGATCCTGGGGATGAGGAGAAGGGAGAGAGCCTGGTGCTATCCCTGCAGGCATCCTGGCAGACCTGTTGTGGGCAGAGCTACAGCCAAGAGGCACATCCCTTGCTGGAAGCCATGGGCTGTGAGGCTCTTGGGGTGGGGGGTGGGGGGGAAGAGTCAAGAGGGAACCTTAAGGAGTGATTAATGGCCTCAGTCATGGCAGGGCCACGGGTCAAAGAGGCCCAATTATATCCTGGTGATATTCCTGCTGGAGGGGATGATAAACCTACATGGCTGATATGGGCCCACCTGACCCCCTGGCTTTGGAGCAAAATGAGGGCAGGGACAATGGGGAGAGCCCTGAGCGCTCTCCATGCTCTCCACAGGAGGACTTGGAAGCAGGAACCCATAGGTCACCCCAACACTGCTGACTCAGGCACAGCTCCCCCTCTCTCAGCACAGATTTCTGGGAATTCCATCCTCACCATCTCCTGCTAGGCAAACCACAGCCCTTGTGTGTTTAGGGGGAAAATTGGATTTGCCTTGTAATCTAATCAATGTTAAATAACAGTAATTCTGACTCCCAGGCTCTGTGTTTAAAGTGCTGCTGCTCTCTGGGGATCATTGGAGTTATTTAATCTAATGAAATCACCATTAGTGTCTAATGAGGGTGCACCATGGGGATGGCTTTCCTGGGAAGGAAAGCAATGGTTAAATAATTACCAGGCAGGGCCAAATGTTCAGCAGGAGTAAATGGGCAGAGTGGAGTAAGTTGAAGGGTTCACCTGGTAGGGACCCAAGACCCCTTTGCTTGCTTCTTACTAGAATCATAGAATTGTTTGGGTTGGAAAAGACCTCCAAGATCAACCCAACACCACCATGGCCATTAAACCATGTCCCAGAGTTCCATGTCCATTAGACCATGTCTCAGAGTGCTATGTCCATTAAACCACGTCCCACAGTTCCATGTCCACACATTTCTTGAACACCTCCAAGGATGGTGACTGCACCACCTCCCCTGGGCAACCTGTTCCAATTCCTGACCACTCTTGCAGCAAAGAAATTTTTCTTAATCTCCAACCTGACCCTCCCCTGGCACAATTTCAGGCTGTTTCCTCTCTTTCTGTCACCTGATTCTATGATTCTATGATTTCCCATGTTGGCTCTGCAGCAGCTTCTGAGCCACCAGCCCTTTGCACCCTTCCTGAGGAAGCCCAGCCCTGTTGAGCCAGCTGAACTGATTGTGTTCCAATATGCTGGAGTCAGACCAGCAGCAGGCAGGGGCTCTGCTGCTGCCAGATGCCAGCACTGCTGAACCCCCTGTGTGACAGGGGGGAGTGTTCCTTCCCTGGAGCACGTGCTCTGCTCAGCTGGATGTGAGGAAGAAGTTCTTCCCCATGAGAGTGGTGAGAGCCTGGAATGGGTTGTCCAGGGAGGTGGTTGAGGTCCCATCCCTGGAGGTGTTTGCAGCCAGGCTGGATGAGGCTCTGGCCAGCCTGCTGTAGTGTGAGGTGTCCCTGGGCATGGCAGGGGGGTTGGAACTGGCTGCTCCTTGTGGTCCCTTCCAACTCTGACTGATTCTATGATTCTACTCTGTCTTTAATAGAACTGATACTCACTGTACATCACTCATTTCCTGCTAGAATTGGGGCCATTAGAGCAATAAGTGGCAATTCCCTCCTGAGCAGGGTGGAGCCCAGCACAGTGCCTGCCCAAAGGAGGAGGCTCAAGCCTGCCTTGGAGGAGCAAACACCAGCAGGATACACAAGAGGCAGCAATGTGTGCAAGAGGCTGAGAAGGCCAACAGCATCCTGGTCTGGATAAGGAATAGTGTGGCTAGCAGGACCAGAGAAGTGATTGTGCACCTGTACTGGGCACTGCTGAGGCTACACCTTGAATCCTAGGTTCAGGTTTGGGCCCCTCACTACAGGAGGAACACTGAGGTGCTGGAGCAGGTCCAGAGAAAGGTGGTGAAGCTGCTGAAGGGTCTGGAGAACAGGTCAGGTGAGGAGCAGCTGAGGGAACTGGGGTTGTTTGGTCTGGAGAAGAAGAGGCTGAGGGGAGACCTCATTGTTCTCTACAGCTCCCTGGGAGGAGGTTGGAGTGAGGTAGGGCTTGGGCTCTTCTCCCTAGTATCAGAAACAAGATAGAACAAGAGGAAATGGTCTGAAATTGTACCAGGGGAAGGATAGCTTGGATATTAGGAAAAATTTATTTGCTGCAAGAGTGGTCAGGGATTGGAACAGGCTGCCCAGGGAGGTGGTGGTGGAGTCCCCATCCCTGGAGGTGTTCAGAAAACATGTAAACATGGCACTGTGGGGCATGGTTTAATGGCCATGGTGCTGTTAGGTCACTGGTTGGAGTAGGTGATCTCAGAGGTCTTTTTCCACTGAAACAATTCTGTGATTCTTTGAATGCTGGAGTGGCTTTGTAGGGACTGCTGGGATGGCTCATAGAGGTCCCCAGCATCCTCCAGAGGGAGGATTGCACCCAAGGGTGCTGGGAGAGAACACATCTGGCTGGGAGAAAACACATCTGGCTTGGTGCATGTGGATGTGGGGACCTAGAGGAAAGCTGGAGAAGGACTGCTTGTGGTAATAGAAGGGACAATGATTTTAAACTAGAGCAGGGCAGATTTAGATTGGACATGAAGAAGCAGGGTGGTGAGACACTGGAACAGGTTGCCCAGAGAAGTTGTGGGCACCTCTTCCCTGGAATTGTTTAAGACCAGACTGGTTGAGGCTTTGAGCAACCTGGGCTAGTAGAGGGTGTCCATGGCCATGGCAGGGGGGGTGGAAATGGGGGTTGGAAATGGATGAGCCTTAAAGAAACCATTCTATGACTCCATGATGATGGGGATGAGGCAGGATTGTGGCTCTGTATATGCTGCTCAGTTACCTCAGGCCATATTACCATGCAGCAGTCAGGCTCCTCTGAGCAGCCCATCCCTAAGGAGTGGCTTCTCTTCTGGAAAAAAATAAAATCAATCTCCCTGCTGGGGAAAAAAAAAACCAAAACAACAAAAGGGAACATGTCTGGAAATTTAATCATATTAATTGCTCCTAAACCCACATCTGTCCTGCACAACAGCATGCCAGAGGTCTCAGGAAGAGCAAATGCAGCAGGACTGGATGTGGCACATCAGGACATGGTTTAATGGCCATGGGCCTGTTGGGTTGACAGTTGGACCCGATGATCTTAGAGGTCTTTTCCATCTGGAGTTATTCTGTGATTAGGAGAAGAAAGACCATGGTGGTCTTGGGTTGATGGTTGGACTCAGTGACCTTAGAGGTCTTCTGCAAATGAAATGATTCTATGATCCTATGATTCTATGATTAGGAGCAGAGAGATCATGGTTGTACTGGGTTGATGGTTGGTCTCAATGATCTCAGCCGTCTTTTGCAAATGAAATAATTCTATGATTCTATGATTAGGAACAGAGAGATTGTGGTGGTGTTGGGTTGATGGTTGGCCTCAATGATCTCAGGGGTCTTTTGCAAATGAAATGATTCTGTGATGCTATGATTTTATGATTAGGAACAGAGAGATTGTGGTGGTGTTGGGTTGATGGTTAGGCTTGATGATCTTAGAAGTATTTTCCAACAGTTCTATGATTCTATGATGCTATGATTCTATGATTCTATGGTTCTATGATTCTATGATTCTATGGTTCTATGATTCTATGACTCTATGATTCTATGATTCTATGATTCTATGATTCTATGATGCTATGATTCTATGATGCTATGATTCTATGATTCTATGATGCTATGATTCTATTATTCTATGATTCTATGATTCTATGATTCTATGATACTATGATGCTATGATTCTATGATTCTATGATGCTATAATTCTATGATTCTATGATGCTATGATTCTATGATGCTATGATTCTATGATTCTATGATTCTATGGTTCTATGATTCTATGATTCTATGATGCTATGATTCTATGATGCTATGATTCTATTATTCTATGATTCTATTATTCTATGATTCTATGATTCTATGATGCTATGATTCTATGATGCTATGATTCTATTATTCTATGATTCTATGATGCTATGATTCTATGATTCTATGATGCTATGATTCTATGATGCTATGATTCTATTATTCTATGATTCTATTATTCTATGATTCTGTGATTCTATGATGCTATGATGCTATGATTCTATGATTAGGAGCAAAGAGATGGGGCAAAGGAGGGATTTCAGGAGGAGGAAGGGTGAGACATGCCATCAGGCAGGTCTGATAGCCCCACGCTGCATGAACACAGCTCAGTCACCACAGCCATACGCCAGCCCTTGGGAGCAGCACTCAGCACCAGCCTGGCTGAGTCACAGCTCTCCTCAGCGCTGCGTGGGAGCACAGGCAATGCCCTGTGTGCTAACAAGAAGGCCCAGGAGCTGCTGTTTGGGAAGGAGGGTCCCTGTGGGCAGCCCCTCGGCGACAGCCGGGATGTCTGTGTTCATTATGCACATCCCCTTCACGCCGCCTTCATTATTCGCCTGCTATCTAGTGTCATTAAGATATCAAGTTCATTTAGGTACATCCACATTGGCAGTTTAATTATGTCTGGGTACCACTCCGTATTTTATTCATGGACTATCTGGGGGCGGTTGTCAAACACAAGCCCAGGAGATAAAGGGGTTGGTGGCTGCAGAATGCTAATGCCCTGCTGGTTCCCCTTTTGACAACTCCACGCCGCCGCTTATTACCCAACTGATTATTTCGTTCATTAACACCACATACATCAGCTCCCTTCAGCCACCATTATTGTGGACATTCATCTTTTCATAAACAATTACCTGACATGGTTGGGAAAAGGCAAGGGCCGGGGAATGAATGCTCTGATGGGAAGTTCCTGGCGTGGGTTAGTAACAAGGTGCTGGGCAGGGGGTGTGTGGGATGCCCGGGTAGTGTGAGAGCTTCATTAATCAAATCAGGGACAAGAGCACGTCACATGTGGGCCATGTTTCCCCACAATGCTGCACCCTTCTGTATTGTGCTCCCCATCCAGTTTGTGGTGATGGGGAGAGTGTGAGGGGGAGATGAAATGAAAGCTGGGAGAGCCAGCAGGATGGATGCGGCCAGCCCCGTGTGCTGTGTGTTTCTCATCTGCCCTTTCCTTGGCTTTATCATCATTCTTATTGTTGTGAGGAATCTTTGCATGAGAAGAGGTTCTCTGTTTATGGTTTGTGCTTGCTTAGTTTTTTTTTTTTTCTTTTTTTATTCTTTCCCCAGCTTCCTCATATTGCTGTCCTGGAGCTGTAATCCTCCACGATAACATTAGTGGTGGTGGTGGGAAATGATTAAGACATCATGAGCATGCAACCAGCTGGGGAACAAAACCCCTCTGGCTTTTCTTTTTGTGTTGTTGTTTTGGTCTTTTTTTTTTTTTTTTTGGTTGTTGTTGGTTGGTTGGTTGGGGGTTTTTTTGTTTGTTTCTTATTTCTTTTTTTAACTGTAAAAGGATAGGGATGAAGGGGGACAAAAAAAGTACAGAGACACAAAGAGTGAAGGCTAACCAAATTCATGAGCTAAGTGATTCCTGCAGCTTTCTTGGAGATGGTGGTGAAACCCTCTGCAGAGGGTTCATGATGCTCCTGGCCCAGCTGGGAGGTTGGTCTCAAAGCCTGGACCTGCCATGAGTAGCATCTCCCAACACATTCTGCCTGGAAGGAAGCAGACTTGGAGCTGCTGTCAGTGGTATCTCCTGAGCACAAAGCCCACAGGGTTTCAGTGTGGTGTTGGGGCCTTAGTTATCTCTTTAAACACATTGCCCTGTTTTGTGCTGGGGTTGGTCTCTTCTCCCAAGGAACAATCGATAGGGCAAGAGGAAATGGCCTCAAGTTGCACCAGGAGAGGTTTAGGTTGGACACTAGAAGAAACTTCTTCACTGAAAGGGTTCTCAAACACTGGAACAGGCTGCCCAGGGAGGTGGTTGAATCCCCATCCCTGGAGTTGTTTAACAGACAGAGAGATGTGGTGCTGAGGGACATGGTTTAGCACCAAGTTTGGTGTAGTTAGATAATGGTTGGACTCAATGATCTCAAAGGTCCTTTCCAGTCAAAGTGGTTCTGTGGTTGTACCCTCAGCTCTTTCCACCACCAAGCTCACTCCCTCTGACACAGAGAGGCAGCAGCTGCAGGAGGCCACCAACACAGCCAGAATCACTTCAGCTTCTCACTCTAGCAGACACACTCAGCCAGCAGTGCTTCAGGGTCACACTTCTGCACTGCTCCAGCACAGGACCTGCAAACTAAATAAAGGATCCAAGTGTGCTGGAAGTGCCTAAGTCCCCTTGCCCCCTCTGAGAGAAGCCCCTCTGGAATAGCTAAGAAGCTTTACTGTTGCTGTTGTTAAAGCATTACTCCTCTTTGCTTTCTCCACCAGTCTCTCTGATCACACTTCCAAATCTTCATCTCCAAATGGCTTAAGAGCTGATCTCTCACTGCTTCCTGGGGAGACCTGGGCTCCCAAGACACAGGGACTGTTCAAAGACTCCCCCATAGCTCTCCATATTGGGATGGAAAGATCACACCATGCCAAGGGTCCCAGCCCTGCAAGGTGAGACCCCCAGGCCCCAGCCACAGGGTGATCACAGAATCCCAGCTTGGTGGGGTTGGAAGGGACCTCTGAAGATCATCCAGTCCAACCCCCCTGCTAAAGCACCCACAGCAGATTGCTCAGGATCACAATGTCCAGGCAGGTTTGGAATGTCTTCAGAGAAGGAGACTCCACAACCTCTCTGGGCAGCCTGGTCCGAGGCTCCATCCCTCATGGCATAAAAAGTTTCTCCTCATGTGTAAGGGAAACCCCTTGGGTCCAGTTTGTGCCCATGATGCCCCACTGTGGTTGTGAGCTGTGGTGTCAGGATGGATTTGAAAGCCCTGCTGCTGTTAAGTGTCAGAATGGGCTTGGCCAGGTTTTCTCCTGCATTTTCTTACATTTTCCTGGGGGAGCAGAGTGAAGGAGAGAGCACACTCAGGCTGGGCTTTTTCTGTGGATGCTGAGGAATGAAGCAAGAAGGAGGGTTGGTCTTGCTGAGCAGGGCATTCCTGAAAAACAACAGGCTGGAGATCATCTGAGCCTGGAGGAGAGAAGGCTGCATCCAGGGAGACCTTCTGGTGGCCTTTCAGTACTTCCAGGGCTGAGCAGAAAGCTGGAGGCAGACTTTCGAGCAGGGCCTGTTGTGATAGGACAGTGAGTGATGGTTTGAAACTAAATGAGGCAGATTCAGACTGGAGAGAAGGAAGAGATGTTTGAGGGTGGTGAGAGCCAGTCCCAAGTAGCCCAGAGAGGTGGGAGCTGCCCCGTGGCTGGAAGCATTGCAGGTGAAGTTGTTTGGGGCTGTGAGCAACCTGCTCTGGTTGCAGATGTCCCTGCTGAGTGCAGGGGGGTTGGACTGGATGAGCTTTGAAGGTCCTTTCCATCCCAAACTATTCTGTGATCTTCAGGAGCCAACCTGAAACCCCAGCCCATGCCAGTTTGGTGCTGTGTGAGGAATATGAAGATTTATTGGCCTGACTCCAAATGAATCAAGATGAGTCATGAAGCTGAGGTCACTAATTGTTTGTTGTTGTGGTTGTTGTTGTTTGTGTTGGTGTTCTTTTTTTTTTTTTTTTTTTCATCCTTTCATATTCTGGAGAATGTTCTGGAGAATATTGGAGGTTTTTAAGGCCAGGCTGGATGTGGCTCTGGGCAACCTGATCCAGTGTGAGGTGTCCCTGCCCGTGGCAGGGGGGTTGGAACTGGCTGATCCTTGAGGTCCCTTCCAACCCTGACAATTCTATGATTCTATGATTTTTTTTTTTCTTGTGAATTGTATATTTTACATAAAGAATCTGAATTCAGCCTTAGGAACCTTGGTGTCACACTAATGCCCAAGCCACAGCCTCCTTGTCCCCCTTTCAGTGGCAAGTTTGACTGTGGGACAAACCCAAGGAGCAGCCAGACCTGTGCTAGATACTCCACAATTTTCTCATGAAATTTAGATCTGCTACCAACTAAAACTTCCTGCAGTGTGTCAGGTGGCTCTGTCTGCTGTGGGGTTAAGACAGAGATGCATTCCCAGGGAGGAGGTGGAATAGCTGAGCACAGAGGAAAAAAAAGAAAGCAAGCTCTCAATGAGTGACCTTGTGAGCTGGGGCCAGAATCCCTTCCCAGGCTGGAGGAGGTCAGGGAGTGATTGCTCAGAGCTCTTTCCTCAGCACTAGCCCCTGCCTTGCCCTGAGCTTGCAAATTAGGCAAGGAAGAAGCTTTTTAAGCTTTCTATTTTCTGGAGGCCTTTGCCCTTTTTGCACTTGACTGCTTTGCTGCAGGAATGAAAGTAGGGAGCCCTTTGGAATGAAAGCAGGGAGCCCTTTGGAATGAAAGCAGGGAGCCCTTTGCAATGAAAGTAGGGAGCCCTTTGGAATGAAAGCAGGGAGCCCTTTGGAATGAAAGCAGGGAGCCCTTTGCAATGAAAGTAGGGAGCCCTTTGGAATGAAAGCAGGGAGCCCTTTGGAATGAAAGCAGGGAGCCCTTTCCCAACCATCAACGTTGCGTTGAGCCAAAGGACAAAGGATTGGCACGGGAAGGGTGAAGAATGACTGCAAGGGTAAACTGGTGTGACTCCTTATATTTTAGATCACAGCCTGAGGTCAGGCTCTTGGGTTTTTTATTATACAGATAGAGGATTTTGTGGCCTTGCAGCAGGAGGCAATGTGTAGAGATACATAAAGAAGTTGCTTCTCAGCATAATGTAAGAAAGAAGCTCTGTTCTCGTAAGGGAGGTCCTTTGAGGTGTCTGGCTCTTTGACAAAGCTCTTGTTGATGTCCACACCCTCCCCTCCCCTCCCCTCCCCTCCCCTCCCCTCCCCTCCTCCCCTCCTCTCTCTTCCTCTTTCTCTTCCTCCTCCTCTTCCTCCTCCTCTTCCTCTTCCTCTTCCTCTTCCTCTTCCTCTTCCTCTTCCTCTTCCTCTTCCTCTTCCTCTTCCTCTTCCTCTTCCTCTTCCTCTTCCTCTTCCTCTTCCTCTTCCTCCTCCTCTTCCTCCTCCTCTTCCTCCTCCTCTTCCTCTTCCTCTTCCTCTTCCTCTTCCTCTTCCTCTTCCTCCTCCTCTTCCTCCTCCTCTTCCTCCTCTCCTCTCCTCTCCTCTCCTCTCCTCTCCTCTCCTCTCCTCTCCTCTCCTCTCCTCTCCTCTCCTCTCCTCTCCTCTCCTCTCCTCTCCTCTCCTCTCCTCTCCTCTCCTCTCCTCTCCTCTCCTCTCCTCTCCTCTCCTCTCCTCTCCTCTCCTCTCCTCTCCTCTCCTCTCCTCTCCTCTCCTCTCCTCTCCCCTTCTCTGTCACAGGATTTCCCAAAACTTACTAATTGAGTGGCTGAGGACTCCACAGCAATATGTTGGAGGACAGATCTTTTATCTCTGCAGAGAAGGGAGAGAGTCCATCTCTTTGCTGCCAGCAAACCCCAGCAGCTGGTCCTTCAACCTGCATGGACACAGCCATGGATGAACACCTTTGTTTTGGTCCTGAATCACCTCCATTCAAAGGTTTTCTGTTTCCTTCCAGTTTCTAGACAACATCCAGAGGAGGGCCCCAAAGATGATCAGAGGGTTGGAGCACCTCTCCTATGAGGACAGCCTGGGAGAATTGGGTCTGGAGAAGAAAAGGGTCCAGGGAGACCTTAGAGCAGAATTCCAGTACCTGAAGGAAAGCTGGAGAAGGGCTGCTTGTAAGGGTCTGGGGTGATAGGACCAGAAGGAAGGGACTGAAACTAGAGCAGGGTAGACTTAGATTGGACATTAGGAAGAAGTTCTTTACTATGAGGGTGGTGAGATGCTAGAACAGGCTGTCCAGGGATGTTGTGGAAGTCTCATCCCTGGAAGTGGTTAGGACCTGGCTGGATGAGTCTTTGGGCAATGTGGGCTAGTGGAAGGTGTCCTTGCCCAAGTCAGGGGGGGGTTGGAACTAGATGATCTTTAAGGCCCCTTCCAGCTCAGCCCATTCTGTGCTTCCACGAACATTTAGTTCCCCTTCATCTTGCCTGCAGCTCCTCAACCACTGCCCTCCTCTCCAGTCCAACTTCCCATCCTAACTTCTCTCCCATCCTCCTCTTCTTCCATGAGGAGAAGGCTTGGGCTGCTGTGAGTGTGCATGACCAAACGTGTGCCTGTGTTTGTGCCTAAGAAAAATGAGGCAGACACGGAAAACAAGCAAATCACATTATATAGTGCAGGCAATAATGCAGCTCCCAGGGGACAGAGATAATATAGTGAGAGACAAAGGAACAATAGACTTTGCTGGCCTGAGAGCTCACTTGATTGTGGCTTTGCTGGAATTATTCCTGACTTCCTCTGCGTGAGCGCTGGATCGAGCCTCAGAGCTGATAAGAGATGAGGATGAGGTCCAGGGGATGAGCATCATGTTGAGCAGGAGCCCTTCTTGTACATCTTGAGCTTGGAGGGAGGCTCTTGTTTTGCACAGGAGCCCCTCAGCACGAGGGGTGGGGGTTTGTTTTACTGCTGGCTGTGAGTTTTGTGGCTTGGAAAAGCTCACTGCTGTCTGAGGGACTTTGTCTGGAGCTGTTGGAGCTCCACTCTCCACTCAGGAGAGCCACAAAAGTGATGTGATGGCTGGAACCCCTCTGCTGTGAGGACAAGCTGAGAGACTTGGAGTTGTTCAGGAACACCTCTTTTTTTTAAATTATTTTTCCTGAATCACCTCCATTCACTGGTTTTGTGTGTCCTTCCAGTTTCTGGGCAACATCCAGAGGAGGGCCACAAAGATGATTAGAGGGCTGGAGCACATCTGCAAGGACAGCCTGAGAGAGTTGGGTCTGTTCAGCCTGGAGAAGAGAAGGCTCCAGGGAGATCTGGTGGTGGCCTCTCAGTAAAAGGGGCTGATCAGAAAAATGGGTTCAGACATTTAGCAGGGCTGAGAGTGTGAAACTAAAAGAGGGAGATTCAGACTGGAGAGAAGGAAGAAATGGTTGACCCTAAGGGTTATGAGCTCCTGGCCCAGTTTGGCCAAAGAAATGGTAGATGTCCCATCACTGGAACCATTGCTGGTCAGGTTGTCCAGGTCAGGTTGTTTGGGGTCGTGAGCAACCTGCTCTAGTTGCAGGTGCCCCTGTTGAATGCAGGAGGGTTTGGACTAGATGACTTTTAAAGGTCTCTTCCAACCCAGACCAGTCTGGGGTTCTATGAGTCTGTGGTTGGTGTTCCCATTTTGTGGTGGGTGCTGTAGTTCAAGGCTGGGGTGAGCCCTGAGCATTTTGGGGGGAGGCAACAGAAACTCCCCAAGTTTCAGATGTAGAAAGAGGCATTTTCTCTCCTCTCTCCATTCCTCTCTCCCCTCTCCCCTCTCCCCTCTCTCCCTCCTCCCTCTCCCCTCTCCCTCTCCCTCTCCCCCTCTCTCTCCCCCTCTCCCCTCTCCTCTCTCTCCTCTCCTCCTCTCTCCTCTCTCCTCTCTCCTCTCTCCTCTCCTCTCTCCTCCTCCTCTCTCCTCTCTCCTCTCCCTCTCTCCCCTCTCCCCTCCTCTCCCCTCTCCCCTCTCCTCTCCTCCCCTCCCCTCTCCTCTCCTCTCCTCTCCTCTCCTCTCCTCCTCCTCTCCTCTCCTCTCCTCTCCTCTCCCTCCCTCTCCTCTCCTCCCTTCCTCCTCTCCCTCCTTCCTCTCCTCTCCTCTCCTCTCCTCTCCTCTCCTCTCCTCTCCTCTCCTCTCCTCTCCTCTCCTCTCCTCTCCTCTCCCTTCTTTTCATATCTCTCTTCCTTCTTTCCTTTCTCTTTCCCTTTCTTTCTCTCTTCTGCCTTTTCCTGTCTGTCTGTGTCTTCCCCCCTTTCTCGGACCTCAGCAGATTCCAGGAAGGCATCAGTTGTCTTTAACACCCAAAGGAGAAATCGAAGGGAAGGGTTCAATTACTCGCATGACAAATGAGTCTCCTACCCGAGGTCTATCCATTTGCTAGTTGTGCTTGTTTTAAAACTGAATTATGGAGGCTGCACATTTTTTTTTCCTTTTTTTTTTTTTTTCCTGGAGACAAATGCATTAATTCTTCTCAAAACAGACAAGAGGGAAACAGAGGGAAAATAAGATAATAAGAGTTTCCACAGTGATTTATATGCCTTTGTGACAAATAACGGGGCGGCCGGCAGCCCCGTGGGGGAAGGGGGAAAGGGGTGGTGGTGGTGGTGGTGGTGGCAGGGCTGACTGTGAGGAAAGCTGCCAGGAGCCTAAGTATGAGTGTTGGTTTTAGATGATATAAGATCACTTTCTGTCTCTGGCTGGCTTGGAAAAAAAAAAGAAAAATCCTTCTCCTTCTCTCTCCACACAAGCAAAATATATACCATATGATGCTCTTCGAAGCGGTGTTTATACAGGAAAGGATTGTGTTTCTCACCCACCTCTCCCCAGTCCTCCTTCTTCTGCTGAAGGATAAACTGGGACCTTCAGAAAACAAAGTGGTGGCTACAATTTTTAACAGATTTGCTCTTGCTTCTATTTATCCAAGGTAGGAAAGACCTTTCCCCAGGGCTGGCTGCCTGCGCTCTTAGGCAAAACAAAAACCAGGAGCGGGGAGCAAGGGGGTTGGAGTTGATCTGTTCACTCTGGTTTGATTTATATGCTAAAAGAGATATGGTTTGGTTGTTTTTGTTTTTTGTTTTGTTTTTTTTTTTTTTATTGCAGTGCAGAATAAATTGGGTTTCTTTATTGCTCATGAGAGCTGTTTTCCCAAATTGGACTATTTATGGTGTACACTGATGGCGATGTGTTTCCCACCGTAATGCCTAACTGGGGGGGAATAAAAACAAACAACAAACCAAACCAAAAAACCAACCAACCAAACAAAAAAAACCCACAAAAAAACCAAAACAGAAAGATAAAAAAATACACCAAATTGTGAGTTGTTTGGTTTTTTTTTTTTTAATGAACTATTCTGATAGAAGATGAAAAAGGCAACTTTTTTTTTTTTCTTTCTCTTTTTTTCTCATGGCACTCAGCAGCTCTCAGGAAATCATCTCCTCCTAGCAAGCAAAGAAAGAAATTCCTGACAGGAGAAAGAAATTCTTCCCAGTGAGGGTGGGGAGATGCTGGAACAGGTTGCCCAAGGAGGTGGTGGATGCCCCTCACTGAAGGTGTTCAAGGGTAGGGTGGATGGGGCACTGAGCAGCCTGGGCTGGTGGGAGGTGTCCCTCCTCATGGCAGTGGGGTTGGAACTGATTGATCTTCAAGGTCCCTTCCAACCCAAACCATTCTATGCTTCTAAGCAAAGGCTTGCAGTGGGAACTGGAGGCTCTGGAAGGTTTTGAAGCAGTTCTGTGGTTTGCTTGTTGGCATCATCCCCAGGAAACACATCTGGGAGGCCAAAGGTCAGCAGGGCTGCAGTACCTACACTGATGGTTCTCTCCAATTACTTATAGGGATGATTCAGGGGATTATATCCCCTGTGGGTTTCTGAGTGGCAAACCCTGTGGTGTTCAGGCAGATAGGAGAGCAGAGGGAGGCTGGAAGTGATGCTTTCAAGCACAACCTAAATCTGTTCCAGGGCAGATGGTTAATTGTGTGGGTTCATTTATTTGCCTAATGCAAATCATGTCCTGCTTGCCCAGTGGCAGCAGGGGAACTGGATTCCTATTTGTTTTGCTACCAACTGGGCTGAGAGTTCACTGCATGAGAAGCTCCCCAGCAGTGAGGAGGTTTCGTGGTGTGCAGCAGAGGATCACCACATCTCCAGGGCTGGTGGAGAGGAGAAACATCAGCTCCTGGGGAGAAAGGCTGGGATGGAGACAAGTTGCCAACACCACCTTGGTTTGCAGAATTCAGCCTCCCATCTTCATGGCTCCAGGCCTCTGAAGGTGCTTTAGTGGATGGCAGAATCCCCTCCTCCCATCCCAAACACAGGCACTGAGGTGTGCCTGTGGGTCTGTCCTCTCCAGCCTAGGACTAGGAGGATGCTTCAGGGGTTCCCAACTTCCCAAATGGGCCTAATTGAAGCCTAAAGAGATTTCTCACAGATTCATGGCTTTTCAAAGGAGAAATTTACATATTAATAAGAAGCTGTTCAGACTGATTGGCTTAATGTGTTTGGGGTAAGTATAATTAAATGTCAAGGGAAATATATCATGAAGTAATGAAGCTGAAGCTGATTTATCAAAAAATGAGTCCTAGAGAGGGAGACATTTCCAATAATAAACAGTTCTTTAACCTTCCTCTTTAAGATGATTTGCTTAGTCAGGGCTGAAATATGTGGTCTTGAAGATCCTGGTATGAGAGAGACATGAGATGGTTATTGCTTTGGGGGTGGAGGATTTGCCATGTTCCCTCCAGTGTAAACCCTTCTGCCCTGGGTCTCTAAGCCCCATCAAGGTCTCAGTGGGGGAAGGTGCAGCTCTGGTCCCTCTGAGGCCAGCAGCACCATGGAGGAGGTTGGTTGGGATTGGTGTAAGACTTCAGGGATGCCCTTAGGGGAGAGGCTTGAGGTTTAGTGCTGTCTGCTGCTGGGTCACTTTTGCCCTTTTTTGCCTCTTTCTTCAGTCTTTTCTCTTTACTCTGGAAGCTTTTCAGAGCATTGCCATCTCCTGCTCTGTTTGCATACTCCTGGGGATAAAGATCAGCTCATGCAGGCACATCCTCAACACAAACAAAAGGTGCCCTGCACATTCAGAACAGTGATGGAGGTCCCAAAACTGTGGGGTTTAACCTCCTAATTGAGGAGAGTGAGGGCCAGGCTGAAGGCCACGCCAGTCCCTAGGAAGGCTGTGACTCTTTAGCATCCTTCTGTGTGATGGGAAGAGGGCTTGAGCTCCCTCCCCATGAGCACAGCCATGCAGTGGACAAAGAGCCATGCTCCCCTCAGCAAACCTCTGCTCTGGGCAAGTACTGGGTTCACAGGGTTCATTTCCAGCCATGCACTGCCTGTCCTCTGCTGTCCACCTCCTGGAACTGGGAGCTTTTGATTTCCACTTGGTGCACTTGCAGGGCAGAAAGGCAGGACACAAGGCTGTGAAAGGATCCTGCCCAGTGTCGCAGCTGGAAAATCCTTCTTTACCATGGGAGCAGGAAAATACTGGAACAGCTTGCCTAGGGATGTGGTTGAGGCCCCATCCCTGGAGACATTCAAGATCAGCCTTGGTTGTGGCCCTGGGCAGCCTGCTCTAGTTGGAGGTGTCCCTGCTGCCTGCAGGGGGGTTGGACAAGATGGCCAGCAGGTCAAGGGAGGTGATTCTCCCCCTCTACTCAGCTCTGGTGAGACCCCAATGGGAGTACTGTGTCCAGTTCTGGAGCCTCTGTTACAAGAGGGCTATGGACATGCTGGAAGGTGTCCAGAGAAGGGCCACCAGGATGAGCAGAGGGCTGGAGCACCTCTCCTATGAGGACAGACTGAAAGAGTTGGGGCTGTTCAGTTTGGAGAAGAGAAGGCTCCAAGGTGACCCTCTTGTGGCCTTCCAGTATCTGAAGGGGGCTCCAAGAAAGCTGGGGAGGGACTTTTTAGGATATCAGGTAGTGATAGGACTGGGGGGAATGGAATAAAGCTGGAAGTGGGGAGATTCAGGCTGGATGTGAGGAAGAAGTTCTTCCCCATGAGAGTGGTGAGAGCCTGGAATGGGTTGTGCAGGGAGGTGGTTGAGGTCCCATCCCTGGAGGTGTTTGCAGCCAGGCTGGATGAGGCTCTGGCCAGCCTGCTGTAGTGTGAGGTGTGCCTGCCCATGGCAGGGGGGTTGGAACTGGCTGATCCTTGTGGTCCCTTCCAACCCTGACTGATTCTGTGATTCTAAGATGCCCTTTGAGGGTCCCTCCCAACCCGATGCAGTCTGCGACTCCGTAGCGATAGGCCAAGGGCCAATGGTTTTGAACTGGAGCAGGGTAGCTTTAGGTTGGACATAAGGAAGAAGTTCTCTGCCATAATGTGGCACAGAGGGGAATCAGCAGGTTGCACAATAACAGAGACATCTGTGGAGGGGAGCAGAAGTAGTGTCTGTTCTCATTAAGAGGCACTGCAGTTACAATACAAACCAGCACCAACAGAACCAGCCTCCAGAAGCCTGAATTTACCCAAGCAAATCCATCTGGGAAATGAGGAAACACTTCTCATTTGGGAGCTGGGTTGGAAATATGATAGAAGCACTGTGGGGCTGGTTTGCTCCCTTGCAAGAATTAACTGGTGCTGGCAAACAGCTCATGCCTTTTTGCTTGGAGCTGCTGCAGTTAGGCTCTTGTTGGAGAGGTTACATGGGGGTGGAGATGCCACTGAGAGGTCACATCTAAAAGTGCCAGAGGTGACGAGGGAGCACTCCCCAGTGCATTAAGAGTTTGAAGTTAGATGGAAATTTAGGTCAGAAGAGAGACATCAGCATGGAGACACTGGAACAGGTTGCCCAGGGAGGTTGTGGATGTCCCCTGCCTGGAGATGTTCAAGGCCAGGTTGGATGAGGCCTTGAGCAAGCTGGGCTGGTGGAAGGTGTCCCTGTCCACAGCAGGGAGGTTGGAACTAGGTGAGCTTTGAGGTCCCTTCCAAGCCAAATTATTTCACTGGTGTAATTGGGCAGCACTGTGCAGGGCTGGTGACTGGGAACTGTGGACTGCAAGCACCAGGACTGGAGCATCCTGCAGAGTGCTTCTCCCTGCACTACCCCTGCCTCACTTTGCCCATGTGGGAGCTGGCCTCTTGCTGTGATAGCAGGATGAGGACGGTGGAGGACACGGAGAAAAAAAATCTTTATCTAAAGCATGTGGGAATCTCCACTTAATTACCTTGTAAGGAGCCAAACAAGGAGGAACTGACCAAAGTGTGTCAAATAATGACTGCTGCAGAGAGGCTATGTCATGAACTGGGGTTCAGGAACCCATCCTCAAGCCCAGAGGTGAAAGCTCCTTTAGATAGTGCCTGGTGCTGTCTCTATTCCTGTACAAAGGATGGAGATGTGGCAAAGCAGACTGTGGCCAAGGGGTCCAGAGCTCTTCACAGGCTCACAGGATGTTAGGGGTTGAAAGGGACCTTTGAAGACCATTAAGTCCAACCCCCCTGCCAGAGCAGGACCATAGAATCCAGCACAGGTCACACAGGAACACATCCAGATGGGGCTTGGAAGTCTGCAGAGGAGGAGACTCCACAACCCCTCTGGGGAGCCTGTCCCAGTGCTCTGTGACCCTCCCAGTGAAGAAGTTCCTCCTCACTCCTGTGCTGGAGTTTCTATCCATTGCCCCTTGTCCTATCACAGGCTGCAACTGAGCAGAGCCTCTTCCCTCCCTCTTGACACTCAGATATTTAGAGACATTTATTAAATCCCCTCTCAGTCTTCTCCTCATCTGCTTCTGGTAAGCAGAAGAGAGTTGGGATTTACCAGCAATGCCACTGAGCATGACCCAACATCCTCCCAGACAGATGCAGAAATGCACCACAGTGACTTGGCTTTTGAGCCACTGGAAAGAAAACAACTGCAAAATGCCCTTCCTCCAGCTGGCCAGCCTGGAGGAGGCAGTGGTGCCACCTCAGCCCTGCTGAGTTCCTTGTTCCAGCAAGGAAAATCAATGTCTTGCATGGCTAATGGCACCAGAGAGTTTCTGCTTGTCGATAGCACTTAGGCACTGGCAGTCTCCAGGAGGTGCCCAGATGTGCTTCCCAGGGCAGTGGATTTTTGGGAGCTTCTTGGCACAGTTCCTTCTCCCAGGCTGGTCATAGGATGCCCTGACCACAGCATTGCCTCCTGCCACCAGCATCATCTTTGCTAGCAGCCAGGAGGCCAAGCAGTGCAGGGCTCCCTGCTTACCTGCTGCCCTCAGAGCACAACCTCTGCCCATCAATAATTGATCCACAGCAATTAGGCAGAGGGCTGGCACACAGTAATTAGCTCTGATCAGTGCAGTGGCCCTTCCCAGGGAAGCTGAGGAAGGAGCTGAGCACTGACAACACAGTAGGGGAAGGGGGGACAGAGGTGTGGAGATAATACCCTCATGCAGCCTCTCTTTGCATGCAAATGGTCCCCTGCCCCTTCGAGATGCCCCTGGGCACATTGCTGCAGGGCTTGGGGAGCTGATGCCAGTCCAGGTGTGTGCATGCTCCAACAGGGAGTTCTTGGGAGCAGAATCAAGCCCTGCTCTTGGGGACATTCCTTATCAAGTCCAGGTTCAGCCTGGAGAAAAGAAGGCTGAGGGGAGACCTCATTGCTCTCTACAACTCCCTGAAAGGAGGTTGGAGCCAGGTGGTCTCTTCTCCCAAGGAACAAGGTATAGGACAAGAGGAAATGGCCTCAAGTTGCACCAGGGGAGGTTTAGGTTGGACATGAGGAACAATTTCTTCCCCCAAAGGGTTGCCAAGACCTGGCCCAGGCTGCCCAGGGCAGTGGTGGAATCCCCATCCCTGGAGGGATTTCAGAGCTGTGTAGATGTGGTGCTGAGGGCCATGGGTTAGTGGTGCCCTGGCAGTGCTGGGTCCATGGCTGGGCTCAATGATCTCAAAGATCTCCTCCAACCACAATAATTCCATGACTCTGATTCTATCCTGGGGACATTGCCACTTCCTGCCAGGTCAGCTGAGCCCTAGCTCCATGGGGCAGCAGCTGCCCTGCCCTTGGCCAGGGATTGTTCCTGGTCTTCCTGAGCAAGGTCATGGCCCCAAGATCTGGAAAGAGAGAGTCCACCTGGGGACTTATCAGCAGCAGCAGCCCCTGCACACACACCACTTGCTCTGTGGACTTTTCTTGATGAATTTCCCAGCTCCTCAGGAAGAAGAAGACTTCCTGGCTGTGACCTCAGGCTGAGGTGACACTGGCTGTCATCCCCATGGATGCTATGCTGGGAGCTTAGTGTCCAAGTCCCTCTTTTGGAAGCAGTGAGGTGGCTGGAATGGTTTTCTCTTAAATGCTGCAGTAGTGACAGGGAGCAGAGCTGCCCACAGTGCTTGGCATGCAGCAGCTGGGGGTGCAACTGGGGGGATCTGCTGAGGAACTCCCCCCAAGAGCCTGACACAGACACTTTTGCCAGGATGCCCATGCAGGCACAGCCACCTGCCTTGTCCCTCTCTCTCACAGAACCTGGGCTGGACTTGGGTTGAGGCTGGGACCACCACCAGCTTTGGTTACTGCTGGAGGTTTGGGTGGGGACAAGGCAGACCTCTGGGGGTCCCTGTGGGCTGCAGTACAGGTGGAGGTTGGCACCATGGATGCTGGCTGCATCCCATGTCAGACTGCCAGCTATCTCCTAAGCCTCACTGGAAGGAGAGGAGGGAGGGATGGGAAGGCAGCTCTGATAAGATGCTGCATGACAGATACAGTGTGGGAACAGCTGCTGCTGGCTGCAGATGTGAGGAGATGCACAGCTACCCAGACTTGCTCAAATCAGCACCGTGAGGACAAGCTCAGGACCTCCCCAGGCTGCTGCCTGTGCCTAGCAAGCTCAGAGCAGTCAGTTTTGGGGGGTTGGGGGGGGGGGGGAGGAGGATGTGCCCTGCCTCTGTGAGAGTGTTTTATTTGGGAAGGTCAGACCTACAGCCAGGTCTGGGAGGCTTGGGGGAGTTTCTGTGTGCCTAAAGGTGCTGAGATACCTCCCTGTGCTTTGAGAGCTGCCCTTTCATCCCAGCACAGCTCAGTGCAGCATGTCTGCAGGTCTGCTTTGCTGTTTCAAACTCTCCTGGGCTATTTGGGATAGCTCTGGGAGGGACTTGGCACAAGGAGTGTGCCAAGGTGGCAGGAGGCTCCTCAGCACATCTGGGGGTGTGTGTCGGGGGGTTAGACATCCCAGGGACCATTTACTGCTTGCAGAAATGAAGCAGTTCTGTCAGACACCTTCCTGGCCATGGTGATCCCAGGAGGTGATGTGCTCCTCCTGCATAGTTTGTAACACTTCAGGAGGGACAGAAGAGCAAAAGCAGAAGAAAACCCAAGGCCTGACCCTACCACCATGGCTTCAGGAGGGTGCAGATGACCTCTGGGAGGCAAGAGTTGTGTTCTAAGCCCTCCCCAGCCACACTTAGATTTTTCCCAAGTGTTTTCTTCACCCAGACAAAACGCCTTGGCAGCAGGCTGGGTGGGAATGGGAGGCACCCATGGTCTTTCTTATCCTCTCCCAGAGCTGTTCCTGCCTCTTATTTCATTCCCTGCTCAGCCCAATCCATCCTCTGCTAAAACCAATGGCACGGGTGTCCTTCTGACACTGTCTGTGGCTCTTGATCTTACACCCAGCAACACAAGCAGTGATCTTCTCTTTTCCTCCCAGCCCCCTC
The DNA here is from genome assembly GCF_027791375.1 of Indicator indicator. Lineage (NCBI taxonomy): Eukaryota > Metazoa > Chordata > Aves > Piciformes > Indicatoridae > Indicator > Indicator indicator. Next base: position 3,075,292 of record NC_072038.1, read on the forward strand.
TGATCTTTAGCCCCTCTCCTTTCAGCTTCCTCAGTCCCACAGCTTTTCTTGGAGGGTTTGATTCCTTTCTATCAGCTTCCTGAAGCCTGGCTTTCCATTTATCGATTGCACCCAACATCTAAAGGAAGGCAGAGCAGGAGGCTCAGCTAACTCAAACGTGCCCTCATGGCTCATCAAAGGAGATTTAGAGCTTTGCTAGAGCTGGCAGGGCAGCAGAGCCCTGGGCTGAGGCACCAGCCTCCTAGGAGGGACTCATTCATCTCCTTAGGCAGTGGGGTTTAATTAATGTGCACATACACACTGCTGCTTACATCAAGATCTCACTCCTGCCAGAGCATCTTTCTTTCCAATCATCTCCTGCACGTGCTGTAATGGTGCTTCTGGGAGCACAGGCAGGAGGGTGGAGGAAAACCAAGCCCTTGGAATGGCAGCTTGTGATTTGGTTTATAAATGACTGCTGCAGAGTCACTCTTCAGAATGATTTGGAAGAAAAGGAGGAAAAGGGGGGAAAGACACCTGGCTGGTAACCACAGCAGCAGCAGGAGCAAGGCACACAACACTTCAGAGGTGTGAGGCTGCCTCAAGTCACTGTGACTGCTGTGCCTCAGTTTCCCCATAGTCTCCTCTTCAAGGAGGCTCTGTGTTTCCTCCAGGACTGTCAGTGTGTTACTTGCCCATCACAGGGGTGCCAAGAAGGTAAATGATCTCCTGGAGTACATTAAGAAGATCAAGAGAGGTTCTCTTCCCTCTCTACTCTGCCCCAGTGAGGCCACAGATGGAGTCTTGAGCCCAGTTCTGGGCTCCCCAGTTCAAGACACTACTGGAGAGTGTCCTAGGGAGGCTACAGAGATGCTGAGGGGCCTGGAGCAGCTCTGTGAGGAGCAAAGGCTGAGAGCCCTGGGGCTGAGAGCCTGCAGAAGAGCAGCCCCAGAGGGGAGCTGAGCAATGCTCAGCAAGAGCTGAAGGAGCTGTGGGGGGCAAGAGGCTGAGGCCAGACTCTGCTCAGTGGTGCCCAGGGACAGCACAAGGGGCAGTGGGCACAGACTGGAACCCAGGAGGTTCCACCTGAAGAGGAGGAGAAAGTTCTTTGTTGTGAAGGTGCTGGAGGCCTGGAGCAGGCTGCCCAGAGAGGTTGTGGAGTGTCCTTGTCTGGAGAGATTCCAACCCCCCCTGGGCATTGTGCTCCTGGGCAAGCTGCTGTGGGTGCCCTGCTGGAGCAGGGGGGTTGGACTGGATGATCTCCAGAGGTCTCTTCCAACCTCACCATGTGTGTCTGGTCCCTTCTTGGAGACAGAAATTCTGGCAGCATTTCTATAGAAAGGTAAGAAGCAAAATAACCTCCCTCAGACAATTTTCCTTCTCTGCTCTCCCAGCCCTGCCAGAGCTTCCACCACCCTGCCAGTCACTTCACCCTTGGCATGCAGAAGGCAGGACACAAGCAAGGGGGGGCAGAAACTTCTGTCAGGTGGGGGACTAAAGGACACTACAGTGCCAATGCTCATCCCAGTTGCTGCTTGGTTTTCCAGGTGGTTGCTGGAGGGGTTTGCCTCAAGCCTGGAGCACTGCTAGCCCCCAGAGACGCCAGGGATGTGTTTTTTCTCCTCCTCTTCCTCCCATGCACAAAGGTCAGCTCATGTGGCACAAAGAAGCCAGCTGCAGTTCTAACCACACTGTCGCTCCCCGGTGCAAAGGCAGGACTCAGGACAGATGTTTGCTGGTGGGGGAGTGTCTGACCCTCCCCATGACCCCCAGTCACAGTTCTGGCAGTAGATGTGGCCCTTCCTTGCTGGAAAGGCTCTTCTGTGGGACCCAAGATCCCCCAGCTGACTGGGCTCTTTCAAGGAGAGCAGCATCTCTTTGATGAGGCTTTTCCTGTGATGACCTCTTTGGTGGCACTTCCTCACAAAGAGCACTTGCCCCCTCAAGAGACTTCCTTTCCCACCACTGCTGAGGGCTGGGGAGCTCCAAACCCTGGCTGGTGAGTCTGGAGCCAAAGCAAACTGCAGCTGATTCAAGCTGAAGGGGGCAAAAGGTAACAGAGGGCAGGAGTGTCTTGGATGCTGCTCTAAGGTGTTTGAGCTCTCGTTCACTGGCAACTGATCTCCAGTCATGGGAACAAGGAGGCTCCTCAGATGCTCTAATATCTGCCTGGGGGTTTCCTTCCCCACCCTGTCTTTGTGTGTACCCCACTGCTTGGATCAGGAGCTCAGGCTGGTGGCAAAGATGAAAATCAGCCCCAAGTCAGGGGGCAGGGCTGGGCTGGCCACCAGATGAGGGGCTGAGCTTTCTCCTTCACTGCTCCTTCACCCTGGGCTGTTCTCTGCTCTGCCACCAAGGGGCTGCTGCAAGCTGCAAACCCCAGTGGTGGTCCAGACCCATTCTCTGCATCCTCCCCCCCCCCAGTTATGTTGCAGTTGCTGTTCCAGGCAGGGCACAGCTCACTTTGCAGCTGCATGGTGAGCTCTAGGCAGACCTGGTCATAACCTCAGGTGACCTTCTTGTGGACTTTCAGTGCTTAAAGGAGCCAATAAGAGAGCTGGGGAGAGACTTTTGAGCAGGGTCTGTTATGACAGGACAAAGGGTGATGGTTTGAAACCAAAAGAGGGAGACTCAGGCTGGAGAGAAGGAAGAAATGTTTGACAGTGAGGATGGTGAGAGCCTGGCCCAGGTTGCTAGGGAGGTGATAGATGCTCCATGGCTGGAAGCATTGCAGGTCAGGTTGGTTGGGGCTGTGAGCAACCTGCTCCAGTTGCAGATGTCCCTGCTCATGGCAGGGAGTTGGAGTGGAGGCCTTTTGAGGGACATCCCTTCCAAGCCAAACTCTTCTGTGATTCTCTGATTCTAAGCAGTCTGGACTGGAAAGGAACTCATCCTCAGGGGGTAAGAGGAGATGATTGGGGAAGGTTTTGCTAGAAGTCAGAGAGCACCTGAGGCTGATCACTGTAACCACAGCAGCTTTGTCTCTGAGGGTTATGATGGCATAAGACCTGGGGAGGAGCTGCCCTCATCTGCTGCCACCAGCCTGCCTTGGAGAGAGATCTGGGTTAGATTGCTGTGGGAAAGGTTTGCCACAAGTCAATCTGCAGCTGCTTTTGTGCTGTGCACACTGCCAAGGAACTCAGAATGTCCTGAGCAGGACAGGGCTTGGTCCAGCTGGGAGCAAAGCAGCAGTCAGACTTCAAACAGCAAACTCATCTCAAGTTTTCTGGATCCAGTGACCAAAAGCTGCTCCTTCTCTGTGGGAAACAGCAGCATGGGGTTGCTCCTCCTACATGAAACAAGCTCCCAGAAAAAAAAAAAAAAAAAAAATCTCATTTCTGGACCAACCAGTTCTTGTTTTCTCACTAATCACCAGCTCCTCGTGGTGATTTAAGCTGGCCAGACAGCAGCACAGGTCAGCTGAGGCAAACCAGCTGCTTTATCCCATTTCCCAGCCTCTGGTGGAGCTGGAGTGGGTACTGAGCATGGGCTGGAGGCAGACCCTGACACCACCTATCAGTGCATCCTCTCCTCCAAGCTGCATTTCCAGAAACACCACCCTTGGCTGCTCACTCTCGTAAGGAGGGGCCCTGAGATCTTATTCTGCTTTCTTGACCTAAAATGATGCTTCCTTCCCCAGGGCTGTGCTCTTGCTAAGAACAGGGTCTCAAGAGCAGGAGGTGTCTCTGTGGACTCTGATCTCCAGGGCAGGGGGGAGGGGGTCAAGCTCACACCCTGCTTGCCCCGGGGAGCTTCAGATCAAGGTTGTAAAGGCATCACTGCACACTCCATAAAGAGATATCACAGCCACGCAGGCATGACCCCAAAGATCAGTTCCCACACCAGCACTGTCTGAGGGGTGAGACCCTGTTGCTGGGACACCCTCAGGAGACCCCAGCACTAATGTGCCAGTGTCCAGGACTAGCACACCAGGGTGCATCAGGAAGTCCCAGAGCAGCTCCAAGTGTGGCAGTGGGGTCTGTACCAATCTGCTGCTCAGCCCTTGCACAGCACCCACCCCCAAGCCACCCCTCCAAAGCAGCTGAGCCTGCAGCTTCTCCATTCTCACCCTGCCTGGGTGCTGGAGGTTTTGCTGCAGTGGCTTGGAGGGAAGACTGTGGAATTGGGGTTGTTTAGCCTTGGGGTTGTTTGGCCTTCAGCAAAGGAGGCTGAAGGGAGACCTCATCACCCTCTACAACTGTCTGAAAGAAGGTTAGAGCCAGGTGGGGGTTGGTCTTTTCTAGCATGCAACAAGTGACAGGCCAAGGGGAAGTAGCCTCGAGTTGTGCCAAGGGAGGTTCAGCTTGGACATTAGGCAAAATGTCTTCAGAGAAAGGATTCTCAGGCATTGGAACAGGCTGCCCAGGGAGGTGGTGGAGTCATCAGCCCTGGAGGGGGTTACAAGGTGTGTGGATGTAGTGCTGAGGAACTTGGCTTAGTGGCAGCAGTTGAGGGGGGGAGGTTGTGAGCTTTAGGCGAGCAGTTGGACTTGATGGTCTCAAAGGTCTCTTCCAACCTCAACAGTTCTATGGTTCTGTGGTTCTGAAGCCATCTTGTGGCCTTCCAGTATCTGAAGGGGGCTACAAGAAAGCTGGGAAGGGACTTTTCAGGGATAGGACCAGGGGGAATGGAGCAAACCTAGAAATGGGTAGATTCAGGTTGGATGTTAGGAAGAAATTCTTCCCCATGAGGGTGGTGAGAGACTGGCAGAGGTTGCCCAGGGAGGTGGTGGAAGCCTCATCCCTGGAGGCTTTTGCAGCCAGGCTGGATGTGGCTGTGAGCAACCTGCTGTGGTGTGAGGTGTCCCTGCCCATGGCAGGGGGGTTGGAGCTTGAGGTCCCTTCCAACCCTAACGATTCTATGATTCTAAGACAACTCCAAACTGTTGCATTACCAAACTGAGGTCCTGCAAAGTCTGTTGGGGTGGAAAAGGGTCAACAATCTCCACAAACATCAATCCCAGGAGCTACCTCTCAGGGGGCTTTGACCAGACATGGGAACAACCATCTTGGACAGCACTGCTGGGAAGAGAGCCTGGACCTGGACAGGGCCAGATCTGGCTATGCATGCAGAGCTGAAATGCTCCATTTGAGGAAGGCCTTCCTCCCCTATTAAGTAATTAAATAAAGCCCCAAGCTCTCCTAAAATTAAAATAACAGAATCCATTTATTCTGGCAGGGCCCACTGGTGGCTGCTCTTGCCAAAAAACATTTTTGTGGTTCTTGTCTTTTCAAGTGGCTCTTTTGCAATAAAATCCAGATGCCATTAGTCCAGGGAGGCCTCCAGGCAGCTGTTTACAGCCATGAAAGATGCCCTTTGTAATTAATTAATCTCCCCAAAGCTGTGGTAACACATTCCCCCTGGCTCCTGGCATGTCCCTGCCCGCTGGCCCTGGCAGCAGAGGTGTGTCCTCATTCCTGGGTGCTGAAGAAAGCTTTTGTGTTGCAGCCTCACCACGAAGCAAAGGGTTAACCTCCTCCTTGGGAAGGCACAGCTGAGATCTCAGCTCTTCACCAAAACACAAAGGGAACTCAGCTGTCTCCCCACCACCCTCATCCCACTGCTGGTTCAGCAGGTCCTGCTCTTAAAAAAAACAAAACCAAACAAAAAGGTGATTCAGGAGAGTGCCCTGAGTGAAATAACCTCTGAACAGGGGGACAAGTCAGAGCAGAGAGATGCCCAGCACAGTACCTGCTTCCAGATGGTGGCTGGTATCAGGTATCTACAGAAGGCTCTGGGGAGATCTTCTCTGTGGCCTTTCAGTACCTAAAAGCAACAATCAGAAAGCTGGGAACAGACTTTTGAGCAGGGTCTGTTGAGACAGGACAAAGGGTGATGGTTTGGAACTAAATGAGGGAGATTCAGACTAGAGAGAAGGAAGAAATGGTTGGCACTGAGGGTGGTGAGACCCTGGCCCAGGTTGCCCAGAGAGGTGGGAGATGTCCTATCCCTGGAACCATTGCAGGCCAGATTGCTTGGGGCTCTGAGTATCCAACTCCAGCTGCAGATGCCCCCCTGCAGGGGGCTTGATATGGTGAGCTTTAAAGGTCCCTTCCACCTCAAACCATTCTGTGAAAGCTGATGTTTTGTTGGGCTCTTTGTCCTGTGGTCTCCTCCCAGCTTCAGCAGCTGGGGTTAGTGGCTCCCTGTGGCTGAAGTTCTGGGACTGTTGTGCATTGTGATGGTTTGAAACTGTCTTTTTAATTTTTCCTTGCAAAGTTCAGAACAGAGAAAGTGAAAGAATGTAAATAAGTCACTATTGGGTGTAAGAAAGCAAAATACTGATTGTTCTAAACACTTCCATTGGATAGATAGAAATGTTTAAGAACTATTACCCAAAACAAAGTAGGCACTCTGCACATTCTGCGTTCGGCAGTGGGGGCAGTTGCTGGGCTGTCTGGCTGCTGTTCCTTCTTCTCTTCTGGCTGAAGATAACACACTGACCTTGGCAGTTGAGTTAACAACTTTCTGCTTAACTAACTCTGCTTCTCTGTCCAGGGGGGGCTGGGGGGCAAGCTCTTGGGAGAGAGAGAGGCCCCTTTGGGAGGGTCCCCTTGGGGGGAAGCAAAGGGAGATCGGTTGTGCTTTTTCTGTTGATTGTATAGATTTGTGAATGTTGTGAATTTTGTATATTTGTACATATTCATTGCATTTCATTGTAGATTTTAGACTTTGCTTGTAAATACAGCCTTCATTTGCTTCCAGACTGGGCTGGCCTGGTTATTGTCGGTGGGGGGGGAATTTCAGCTCACACCGACACATGCATCTTTGCCACCAGCTCACTCCATCCACCATGAGATCAGCCAGTCTCTTTCTGAACCATTCATACTTTTGGCCTCTGCAGCATCAACTGATGGCAAATCTCACCCCAGAATACTGTCTGCTTGGCAGAGGCCATCCTTGTGTTGCCTTTGAACCCATCTCCATCCTTTGTGTCAGCAGCAATTGTCTCTATGCCTTCACATCCTCCAGGAGAGGCAAGAGCTCTCTCACATCTCTCAGGTGGTTTCTTCTCTAGCCTAAATGCCTCAAATGCACAGAGATTCCCCCAGATAGAAACCTTCATTTAGGGTGTCAGGTAATGATAGGACTGGGGGAATGGGAAAAAAAGAGAAAATAGAATCATAGAATCAGCAAGGTTGGAAAAGAGCTCAGAGATCATCAAGTCCAACCTATCACCTAGCACCTCCTGACAACTAAACCCTGGCTCCAAGTGCCACCTCCAATCCTTTTTTGAACACCTCCAGGGATGGTGACTCCACCACCTCCCTGGGCAGCACATTCCATGGCCAATTACTCTTTCTGGGAAGAACTTTCTCCTCACCTCCAGCCTAAACTTCCCCTGGCACAGCTTGAGACTGTGTCCTCTTGTTCTGGTGCTGGTTGCTGGGAGAAGAGCCCAACCCCCACCTGGCTACAACCTCCCTTCAGGTAGTTGTAGACAGCAATGAGGTCTGCCCTGAGCCTCCTCTTCTCCAGGCTGCACACCCCCAGCTCCCTCAGCCTCTCCTCACAGGGCTGTGCTCCAGACCTCTCCCCAGCCTCATTGCCCTTCTCTGGAAATGGGTAGGTTCAGATTGGATGTTAGGAAGAAGTTCTTCCCCATGAGGGTGGTGAGAGACTGGCAGAGGTTGCCCAGGGAGGTGGTGGAAGCCTCAGCCCTGGAGGTTTTTGCAGCCAGGCTGGATGTGGCTGTGAGCAACCTGCTGTAGTGTGAGGTGTCCCTGCCCATGGCAGGGGGGTTGGAACTGGCTGAGCCTTGAGGTCCCTTCCAACCCTAACAATTCTATGATTCTGTGATTCATCAGAGCCCAGCAAAGCTTTGGCTTCTCTAGCACCTTGTCTTTGCTCAGGCTCTGCTTAACGTGGCTGCAAGCAGACAGAATTGCTTTGGGAAGGGTCAGTCCTGGCTGCCTCCTTTGTAACACAACAGCTCAGCCTGGGGTAGGGTTGTTATTGGTGTTTTTAGCTGTTGTGAGCTTTTCCTTGTTGCTTTTTCTCTTTTCTGTTATTTCTTTTGGGGATCGATGGCTTTCATTCTTGCACAGGTCGGCAAACCAGAGGTTGCTGCTGCAAGACAGCCACAATGAGGCAGGCAGGGACCAGCTCATCACAGCACAGGAGGTTTGCAACCATGGGGAGGTCAAAGACAAAGGCTCAAGGCATGGGGGGATGTGGGTCCCTGCTCCCTGGGACCTGAGGCTGCAGTTGCTATGAGAACCTCTGGTAGCACAGCGAGCTGCAGTCACCTCTCATCCATCCCCCATTCCCCCTGGGAAGGACTTGACCATTGGAAGCTGTGGAAAGGAAAAGTGCTGAGGGGGTGGCAGGAGGGATGGGTCTGTGCACCCAAGTGAGGATGGGGGCAAATCAGTGGGGTTTGGCAGATGCTGGCTCCTGTCTGTGGGAGACAGAGCAGGTGAGGCAGGTGTGAATCACAGAATCAATCACAGAATCAATCACAGAATCAATAAGGTTGGAAAAGACCTCAAGGATCATCAAAGTCTAACCTGTCACCCAAGATCTCATGACTACTAAACCATGGGATGGCAGGCAAAGAGGAATGAGGAAAGGAGCTGGGAGAACTCAGGAGGAGCAGAAAAATGGCTGCTCATGTGGCTCTTGAACCTTTCTAGCTTATCTTCTGTAACATGCAGGAGCTCAGGATATCCTAAAGGTAGTGAAATGAGGATGGTGAGACCCTGGCCCAGCTTGCCCAGAGAGGTGGTAGATGTCTCATCCCCTGGAACCATTGCAGGTCAAGTTGTTTGGGGCTCTGAGCCACCTGCTGTAGGTGCAGATGTCCCTGCTGACTGCAGGGGGTTGCACTAGATGGGCTTTAAAGGTCCCTTCCAGCCCAAACCAGTCTGTGATCCTGAGGCCAAATCCTGCAGTCATTAGCAAATCACATCCCATGCCTGACCCTGGAGGGCTTCTGAATTCTCAAGGAGACCATGGAGAAGGATCATAGCATCACAGAATGGTCTGGGTTGGAAGGGACCTCCAAAGGTCATCCAGTCCAACCCCCCTGCAGTAGGCAGGGACATCCTCAACTAGTTCAGGTTGCCCAGAGCCCTGTCGAGCCTCACTTCAAATATCTCCAGGGCAGGGGTCTCAACCACCTCCCTGGACAACCTGGATGGAATCTAGCTCAAGCCCTAAGCCCCCTCCCACTCCTGGCTGAGAGAGATTCCCAAAGCAGCCTGTGTGTAGGATTTTTTCAGGTGGAAGAAGGAAATTGCTGAGGTCAGGAGGCTGATATTGCACATTTTTACATGACATCAGCTTGCTGCCACCTTGAAAATACCAGAAGATAAAGTCTTACAACCTGGCCCACGAAAATCCCCTGTGCCCTGCAGGAAGGGAGTGCTGTTACCAGAAATTCACTGTTGTTCCAGGGAATTTAAGCCAATCTGCAGGAAACTCTAGCATGGGCAGAGAGGGATTTAAAGGGACAGGACACTAGAATTGTAGAGGTGAGCTCTGTTCTCATTGCAGTGCCATTGCAAGAAGAGAGGTGGAATCCCCCTCAAGTAGTTCTTTCTAGGTTTTGGAGGGGCAAAATGGGTTTAGGTCTAATTCTAGGTAAATAAATAAAGGAAGTGGGAAGTGAGGAGTGTGTGGAGATGCTTTGCTGAATTGGAGCATTATGGTGTTCGGTGCTAGGTTGGACTTGATGATCTTGAAGGTCTTTTCCAACCTGGTTAAATCTGTGATTCTGTGATAATTTGGCCTCCTGACAGTCCAGGCAAGGAGGAAAGGAAGCTGGGCTGGAGGTGGTGAGGCTCAGCACCATCCTGCCCTTTGTACCCAGAACATCACCAGAGCACTGCCAGCTTCCAGCTTCCCCCCATCCAACCCAAGGAAGCTGGGCTGGAGGTGGTGAGGCTCAGCACCATCCTGCCCTTGGTACCCAGAACATCCCCAGAGCACTGCCAGCTCCCAGCTTCCCCCCATCCAACCCAAGGAAGCTGGGCTGGAGGTGGTGAGGCTCAGCACCATCCTGCCCTTTGTACCCAGAACATCACCAGAGCACTGCCAGCTCCCAGCTTCCCCCCATCCAACCCAAGGAAGCTGGGCTGGAGGTGGTGAGGCTCAGCACCATCCTGCCCTTTGTACCCAGAACATCACCAGAGCACTGCCAGCTCCCAGCTTCCCCCCATCCAACCCAAGGAAGCTGGGCTGGAGGTGGTGAGGCTCAGCACCATCCTGCCCTTGGTACCCAGGACATCCCTGGAGCACTGCCAGCTCCCAGCTTCCCCCCATCCAACCCAAGGGCGTTCAGCACTGATGTGTCCCTCCCTTCCTTCTCTCTCAGGGACCTCATGCCCAGGACCCTGGAGGGGCAGATCACCATGGAGAAGACCCCCAGCTACTTCGTCACCAAGGAGGCTCCGGCTCGCATCTCCTCCATGGCCAAGGGCACCAAGCTGATCGTGGTGGTGCGGGACCCGGTGACCAGAGCCATCTCGGACTACACCCAGACGCTCTCCAAGAAGCCTGACATCCCCACCTTTGAGAGCCTGACCTTCAAAAACAGGACTACAGGCCTGATCGACACCTCCTGGAGCGCCATCCAGATTGGCATCTACGCCAAGCACCTGGAGAACTGGCTGCTCCACTTCCCCCTGGGGCAGATCCTCTTCGTCAGCGGGGAGAGGCTGATCAGCGACCCCGCGGGGGAGCTGGGCAGGGTCCAGGACTTTCTGGGCCTCAAGAGGATCATCACTGACAAACACTTCTACTTCAACAAGACCAAGGGGTTCCCGTGCCTGAAGAAGGCGGAAGGCAGCAGCAAACCTCACTGCCTGGGGAAGACAAAAGGCAGGACCCACCCTGACATAGACCAGGAGGTGGTGCAGAGGCTGCGGGACTTCTACCGGCCCTTCAACATGAAGTTCTACCAGATGACAGGGCAGGACTTTGGCTGGGACTGAGGCTGGCAGAAAAAGAGAAAAAAACAAAACAAAAAAGATAATTTAAGAAAAGGAAAATATAATATAATATATATATATTTTTTTTACCTATCAGTAGAGCGGGGGAGGGGGGGGGGAAATACAGGGGAAAAAAATGAATAATAATAGTTGTGCTGAAACTGATTCGTTCTGATTTTTTTTTTTTTTTTTATGGTTTGGTTTCCCTTTTGACATTGCTTTGTTGCCTTGCTCCTCTCAGAGGGGAAGTGATGTAGCCATGCAGAAAAGGAGGTTGTGAACCTGCTCCTCTTGACATCACCTGGAGCTTGGCTGCTTCCTTTGGTGGCCCCAAGGTTTTAGCACTGTCTCTGTAAACCAACAAATGTCCTTGGGGCCACCTCCAGAAGGGGGCTTGTGGGGGGGGGACCTTGGGGTCAGCCAGGTTTTGCCTTGCAAATGCCATTTGAGACCAGATCTCATCCCTTTTGACAATGAAACAAAGGAGGTTTAATCTCTAATTTGGTTTTCAGAACCTGACCTTCAGGGATTTTTTTTTTTTAATTGAATTAAATCTTTGGTGATTTTTTTTTTTTTAATTTAGCTGATTTTTGTTTACTTTTGCACCTCTCCTCCCCCAAAACCTAGCTCTTTTCATCAACCCAACTTCTTTTCTCACCTTACAGAAGCCAAACCCAATAATCCTCTGCTTTGTTTTCAGACCAAACAATTTGGGTAGCCAAAAGTGGAAGAAAACAAATGAGTCTTTTGACTCCTGTGATGGAAACTGCCAGGTAGTCAAAAAGCCTCATTCAGAGGAGCTGGCTCCAAACCAGTGCTCCCCACTGCCAGCAACATGCACCCCTGGTGCTATGCTGACAGCAAAGTGCTTCTCATGGGGGGGGAGGGCATCTGAAGGGGTTTGGGTGATGGGACAAGGAAGTACCACACAGAGATGATGCTGATGGTGATGGTGATGGTGAAGGTGATGCAGGAAACAAATTCACGGTGTCTGGTGGATGCTACTTAAGCCATAATGGAGAATATTTTTAAGTTGGGCAGTCTTGAAAGAGTGGAGAAAGGGTTGTTTGGGGGAAAATGAACAAAACATCTTGTCCAGCAAGGGAAGAGAATGAGAAGAGGATGGAAGCTTTCTTGGCCTTTCCTAAAGGAGAACTGAGGGGGAAGCAGGAACAAGAGCATTAAAAATTGTCAGGCAAAACCAATCTCCAGAGTGCAGTAACCAGGAGCTTTAAATTCTTTGCTTTGATCCTTATCACCTTTTTATTTTTTTTTTTTTTGGCTGGTGGAAATGTCTCAGTGACAGAAATCTATTAGTGAAGCAGGATTTTGTATTACCAGGGGCTCATTCATCTGCTGGCTCTTTATCTTCAGCATTTCCTGGACCACAGGAGCACCTCATTATCCCTTGGTGCTGTATAAGCACAGCACAGTGATGCTCCCTCTCCTGAGTCTAACTTCAGAAAGCCCCAGATGTGGTAAAACAAACTATGGGGGGGATCCCCTGGTAAGCTGGGTAGGAGGAAGGCTGGGGACCAAGTTCTCTGGTTGCCTGGTCTTAATAAAATCACAGCAGAGCAGAGATTTCAAGGAGTCTGAAGAGGATTGTATCTGAAATTACAGGACAGAGTCATTTCCACCTGGGGTTCTCTTGCTTGACAGGTTGGGAGAACAGCTTGGGGCTTGCTCAACTTCATGGAACCAGCTTCCACTGCAAGTGTGGAGCCACATTCCCTCCTGAGCCTCCTCCTCCTCCCTACCCATTCCTGCACACCTCCCACTGTTTCCAAGGATGCAGAGTCCTGGGACCTTCCTATCCCCTGGAGTCACACAGGGCTTTGCATGCAAGGCCCATTTCCCAAGGTAATTAAAATAACTTAATTAGGGTTGCAGGGCCCCAGGACCTTCTCACACTGTTGTATCCCAAAGCCTTCCCTGAGTTCAGGCTTCAGTGCCCTGGCTGGTGAAGCAGCAGTGCTGAGCAGGTGGCACCAAAGTTGGCTATGCTTAGCAGTCGGTCCTGGCATGGCAGGGCTCAGTGCCACCCTTGCAATCTCCACTGATCCTTCATCTCTTTCCCACCATTCCTCTTCTGGTGTGTCCTATCCTAAGGCCCTTTTTGGCAGTGTCCTTTGCCCCCTCTGGGGAAGTGCCTTCTGCAAACACCTTGCAGAAAGGCAGGTGAGGGCTGATGCAGAGCCCCAACAGCCCTTTCTCTTACCTACCTCCCTTCAGCCCCTCAAAGCTCATGCAAGAAATGACATGAGAAGAATCAGAGATGGTCAAGCACCTTTGGCTTCATGGGGTCATGGTCCCTCCCAGTATCTCTGCAACTGATTGCTGGAACTCAAATCTCCCAAATCAGAAAAAGCTGGAAGAGTGTTGGACTTCTGGTAATGGCCCCTCCAAGTGTCACTGGAGATGAGGGGAGCAATCTGCTCCCTGCCCATGCCAGTCAGATCAGAAAGGGGAATAATTACTGGAAAAACCTTTCTACCATCAAGGCTTGTTGGGGCAGGGTTGGGAGATGGCCACCAGCCCTCCCACACTGTGCTCTTCCATCCAAGTGCAAAAGCCTTGGCAGTGAGGAGGAGGCATCACTCACTCAGGGGCACAGCTGAATGAGCATTGCTGAGGGGCACAAAATCTGAGGTTTTCTGAGCTGAGAAGAAGATTTAAGTTGCCATTTCTTTGGTGTTTCAAGGAGACATTAGGTTGGGTCAATCTGTACCTGCCTTTGACAGGTAGAAATATCACTGAAGCCTCTGATTTAAAAAAATCAATCTCATTCCATCCCTGTTGTCTCTCCTACAGTCACATTTAGGCAGGTATAAAGCAGCTTTATAGCACTACAGATTGTTCTCCTGTTGGACCAGCCAAGCACCTTCAGACAGATGAGCTTCCACCACTGCCACCAGATCAGTGTCATTACATCAGCAAAGCTTTGGAGTGCACACAAGCTCAGCTCTCACATGTGCCTTTACAACCTCTTCCCAGCACACTGAACTCGGCCACACAGGCACTCTCACAGGATCACAGAGGGGTGGGCTTGGAAGGGACCTCTGGAGATCATCCAGTCCCAACCCCCTTGCTAAAGCAGGGCACCCCCAGCAGCTTGCCCAGGATCACAATGGCCAGACGGGGTTGGAATCTCTCCAGACAAGGAGACTCCACAACCTCTCTGGGAAGCCTGCTCCAGGCCTCCAGCACCCTCACAACAAAGAACTTTCTTCTCATGTTCAAGTGAAACCTCCTGGGTTCCAGTCTGTGCCCATTGCCCCTTGTGCTGTCCCTGGGCACCACTGAGCAGAGTCTGGCCCCAGCCTCTTGCCCCCCACAGCTCCTTCAGCTCTTGCTGAGCATTGCTCAGCTCCCCTCTGGGGCTGCTCTTCTGCAGGCTCTCAGCCCCAGGGCTCTCAGTTTTTCCTCCTCACAGAGCTGCTCCTGGCCCCTCAGCAGGCTTTGTAGCTTCTGCTTGACTCTCTGCAGTAGTTCCTTGTCCCTCTTCAACTCAGAAGCCCAGAACTGGACATAGGACTGCATCTATGGCCTCACCATGGTAGAGTAAAGGGGGAGAAGAACCTCCCTTGACCTGCTGGCCACACTCTTCTTCATGCACCCCAGGAAACCTTTGGCTTTCTTGGCCACAAGGGCACATTGATGACTCATGAGGAACTTGTCCACCAGCACTCCCAGGTCCTTCTCCAAGGAGCTGCTTTCCAGCAGGCCACCCCTCACCTGTCCTGCTGCAGGGAGTTGCTCCTTCCCAGGAGCAGAACTCCACACTTGTCCTTGTTGGACTTCATGAGGTTTCTTTTCCCTCAAACCCTTCAGCGTTTCACTTCCACCAGTTCCTGAAGGTTTGATTGCCTTGCTGCAGACCCAGTGGATCTGCACTGGGGGCTCAGACTCAAGCTTGATTATTTTTTTTTTTTTATCAGAGCCATGAGTAGTTTGGACAATCCCTCCACATATGAACAATGGCTTTTAAAAGAGGTTGTGCAAGCAGACTGCTTTCAACTCCAGTAACATTTAAGCCTCTGAACCCTTCAGGATCCTTTTAAAGCCCAGACATAAAGTTGAAATTATTTTAACCTCAGAAGAATGGGAAGTGAACTATTGCAGAGCTCATCCCCTCCTAGCCCTTACAGTCCTCATCATATGTGAGGGGACAGCAAATGTGAATAACACAGAAACTATCTTCTGGGGGTTGATTTATTTGGTTTTTTTTTCTTCCTAAAGCAGAAAAATCAACACAGCAATGATGAGAAACTAATTAAGTGCATTTACATTCTTCTGGTTCCAACAATCCAATGTGCCATTAGGCACTGGTGAACCCTAGGCTTATAAACCATGCAACATTTGGATGTGAGAACATTTGGTTTAAGGGGGGGGAGGGAAGAGCCCACACAAAATCAATAACCAAAAAGAGAAAACATACTTTTGAGTGCCAAAATCATCATAAGGAACAAAATTTTTCAGACTGAGAGTGGTGAGACCTTAGCCCAGGCTGTCCATAGAGCTGGGAGATCCCTGGAACCATCCCAGCCAGGCTGGTTGGGGCTCTGAGCAGCCTGCTGTAGTTGCAGATGTCCCTGCTGACTGAAGGGTTGGACCAGCTGAGCTTTAAAGGTCCCTCCCAACCCAACCCATGCTGTGATTCTATGATCTTGGAGCAGACAGACTCATCTCCTTCAGCTCTCCATTTCCAGCACTGCCCAGGTACCCTTGATCCCAGGCAGCAGATCTCTGTGGGTCCTCACAGCACCTTGCTCAGCCCAACCCCACACAAAGAGGGCACCACAGCCTTGGTGCACACCCAGGAGCTTTGGAGCAGGGCTGCTGAGCACAAATATTGTCCCCAAAGCCTTCAGAACTCAGGTTTTACTCCACTGATGGTGACAGCCTTGGAGAGGCCCATTCAGAAAAGCAGCTGAACCTCAGACCTCCCTTCAGCCAGGGAGCAGCCCAAGCCTGATCTCAGGGAGCTTTGCACCTGCCCACACCTGGGAAATTTCAGAGAACTGGGATTTTCTTCACCACTTTGGCAAGACAAAGCCCAGCCCCTCTGCTGCTGCAATTCATCCTGAGTCCTGGAAGGGCAAGCACCAGACTGCTGCAGCCACGTTGTGGTTTGAGCTGATTTTGTGCTGTGGAGGATTTC
This sequence comes from Indicator indicator, assembly GCF_027791375.1. Classification (NCBI taxonomy): domain Eukaryota; kingdom Metazoa; phylum Chordata; class Aves; order Piciformes; family Indicatoridae; genus Indicator; species Indicator indicator. Next base: position 3,091,369 of record NC_072038.1, read on the forward strand.
TCCAACTCCTCAGGAAATGCTGCCACCCAATCATTCATACAGTTACATGGAATAGAAATCCCGAGGTGGCTCCAGGAAGGCTGGAGAAGGACTTTTCATAAGGGTGCCTAGCAAAAGGACAAGGGTGGAATGGTTTGAAGCTGAGGGAGAGAAGGTTTAGACTGAATCTTAGGAAGTTCTTCAGTATCAGGGTGGTGAGATTCTGAAATGGGTTGCTCAGGGAGGTTGTGGATACCTCCTTCCTGGAGCTGTTCAAGACCAGGTTAGATGAAGCCTTAAGCAGCAGAGTATAGTTGAGAGGCATCCATGCCCATGGAAGTGGGATTGGAGGAGACATCCCTTCCAACCTAAGCCATTCCATGATTCTGTGATGATTCTATGAAGAGTATGGGTCCTTCCCTGGGGCTGGAGGAGGCAATCCCTTCCAACCTAAGCCATTCTGTGATGATTCTATGAAGAGTATGGGTCCTTCCCTGGGGTTGGAGGAGGCAATCCCTTCCAACCTAAGCCATTCTGTGATGATTCTAGGAAGAGTATGGGTCCTTCCCTGGGGTTGGAGGAGGCAATCCCTTCCAACCTAAGCCATTCTGTGATGATTCTAGGAAGAGTATGGGTCCTTCCCTGGGGTTGGAGGAGGCAATCCCTTCCAACCTAAGCCATTCCATGATTCTGTGATGATTCTATGAAGAGCAGTGCATGGGTCCTCTATGTGGTATTCAGGGTGGTCTTTGGGGTGCAGCACTAAGTCAGATTTCCAGCAATGATGAGCCAGTCACTCCAAGGACATTGGGGTGGTGGAGTGTGTCCAAAGAAGGGCAATGAATCATAGAATCACAGAATCAGTCAGGGTTGGAAGGGACCACAAGGATCATCTAGTTCCAACCCCCCTGCCATGGGCAGGGACACCTCACACTAGTGAAGGTCACCTCACACTGAAGTGAAAAGTCTGCAGAACAGGTCTGGTGAGGAGCAGCTGAGGGACCTGAGGCTGTTCAGCCTGGAGAAAAGGAGGTTGAGAGGAGACCTTCTGGCTCTCTACAACTCCTTGAAATGAGGTTGGAGCCAGGTGGAGGTTGGTCTCTTCTCCAAAGAACAAGTGATAGGACAAGAGGAAAAAGTCTCAGTGTGCACCAGGGGAGGTTTAGGTTGGACATGAGGAAAAATTTCTTTCCCAAAATGGTTGTCAAGCCCTGGCACACACTGCCCAGTGGTGGATTCCTCATCCCTGGAGGGATTTCAGAGCTGTTGAGGGAGGTGGTTTAGTGGTGGACTCCAATGGTTGGATTTGATGATCTTAAAGAGCTCTTCCAACGAAAACAATTCTGTGATTCTATGATCTGGCCATTCCTACCCTGCTCTGAGTGATTTGGACTAACACTTGGCCTCCTTGCTTCTCCCACAGTCACACAAGCATTCACCATGTTAGATCCCCAGATCAGGAAAGAAAAAAAAACAACTAAAATAAAGAATTACCCATTGCCCATTTCCTTAACCATTAAACCAATTCTTGTTCATGCATAATGGTTTCTGGGTTTTCTCTCCTCCCTCCCTTTCACTTGCTGGTACTGTCACCCCTCTCTCTCCCTTTGGTGCTATTTCAGTATCAACCAGGCTGATTTTCATTTGATTTAAGAATAATAATAAAAAAAGAAAAGCACACATTTAATAAAGTTTACGGGTACTGAGAGGCTGTGCTCTCTTTTTTTTTTTTTTGCTGGCAGCAGCAACCTGGAAAGAGTGGGCTGGTTTCTGAAAAAAAAAAATAAAAATAAAAAGGGTGTGTGGGGGGGAAGGAAACACAGAATTCCTCACTTGTGTCTGATTTTATTCTCCTAAAACTAATGAAGTCAGAGCTGGGGAGGCTCTGCCTGCTATGTGCTCCCCAGCAGCATCTCTGGCATTGGTTCCACCACCTCCTATGTTCTGCTTCATGTTTCTCCAGCAAGCTGAACACCACACTCCTTTCTTTTAGGCTGAAAAAAAAAAAAAAAACCAAAACAAACAAACAAAAAAAAAACCTAAAGAATTCCAGTTTCCACAGCTCCTCCTACCCCATCACCTTTCCTGCTCCTGCCACGTCCACAGCACTTCACCACCAGCTCCGTAAATTCCTGCTCCCTCCCCACCTTGGACAGGGACAGGAACAGACATGGAGCAAAACTAGGAGTGGGTAGATTCAGGCTGGGTGTTGGGAAGAAGTTTTACACCATGAGGGTGGTGAGACACTGGCAGAGGTTGCCCAGGGAGGTGGTGGAAGCCTCATCCCTGGAGGTTTTTGCAGCCAGGCTGGATGTGGCTGAGAGCAACCTGCTGTAGTGTGAGGTGTCCCTGCCCATGGCAGGGGGCTTGGAACTGGCTGAGCCTTGAGCTCCCTTCCAACCCTAACAGTTCTATGATTCCATGATTCTAACAGATCCAACTCACGTGAAACCTGAGGTGAAAGTGAGTGACCAAGAACTACACAGAGCAGAGCAGAGCAAAGCAGAGCAGAGCAAAGCAAAGCAGAGCAGAGCAAAGCAAAGCAAAGCAGAGCAAAGCAAAGCAGAGCAAAGCAGAGCAGAGCAAAGCAGAGCAGAGCAAAGCAGAGCAGAGCAGAGCAGAGCAGAGCAGAGCAGAGCAAAGCAGAGCAGAGCAGAGCAGAGCAGAGCAAAGCAGAGCAGAGCAAAGCAGAGCAGAGCAAAGCAAAGCAGAGCAGAGCAGAGCAAAGCAGAGCAGAGCAAAGCAGAGCAGAGCAGAGCAAAGCAGAGCAGAGCAAAGCAGAGCGAACCAAAGCAGAGCAAAGCAGAGCAAACCAAAGCAGAGCAGAGCAGAGCAAAGCAGAGGAAAACAGAGCAGAGCAAAGCAGAGCAGAGCAAAGCAGAGCAGAGCAGCGCCCCCCTGGCCTGTATCAGGTTTTCTGTGTGGCCAAGTAAAGTGATATCCTCTTTATTTTTTTTCCATGTATAAACAGATTAAGTCCCAGGGAAAACAGGCTCCCAAACTTCATAATATTTTATGAAACCACTGAAGTTTAATAGAATCTTTTGGCTTCCCCAGCAAACAACAACAACAAAAAATAGGCAAAAAAAAAAATTGTTCCATTTCTTTACCGAGCACCTTTTGATTTTATTTTCTTTTAATTACCCTTATCCGGAGCTAACAGTGTGTGTGTGAGGGGGGGGGGGGGGGGGGGGGGGTGTGCTCCACCCAGCCAGGACTCTCCAGATTAGCAGAGGGGAATTTTGCTGAAGCACAGAAATATTGATGCAGGGGAGGGCGGGAGAGGGTGGAGGGAAGAGAAAGTCAGCGGCGCCCGGGCAGAAAAACTCTGGAGGAGCCAAGGTGCAGGACAAATTCCCCTCCACCAGGCAATAACGAGGCTGCATTCCTCAATTCAGAGCATTTATTACCCAAGCCATTGGCCAGCCATGGCTTTTGAACAAAATTATACCTCCTTCATCTTCTGCCTGTCCGCGCTCGGCACTGCCCCGGCTCGCTCCAGCCCGGAGGTAGCTCAGCTCATTGCTCCGTGGGGATTGTTCTCATTAATCCAGGTCCAGCTCTGCCCTGGGGCTCAGGGCTGCACCATGTGAAAGCAGCTTTGGATGCAGTCAGCCACCTGGGTGTGAAGTTACCAGTGAGGGCCAATGCTGTGCTGAGCCTTGGGATCTTCCAACAGTGATGACCAACCCTGCAGGCAGCCTGGCTCGCACTGAGGGCTGCTGAGAGCCAAGCAGAGCTCTTCAAGAAAGGCTTAGCACTTGCATTTCAGCATCATTAAATAGGGATCATCGTGATAATCATCATCTCATGGTTCTCAAGACAATGCTGTAACTTCTGGAGGTCAAATTCCGTGATGGGAGTGCTACCTGGTGAGTAAGGAGCTTCAGACACTGCTACCCAGGCAAAGAACCTCTCCCTTGCCAAACTTCTTGGCTATTTCCCCTCCTGCAACTTGGAACAGTCACAGAATCACAGAATCAACCAGCTTGGAAGAGACCTCCAAGATCATCCTGGTAACAGAGGCTCCTTCTTCCCAGACACTTCAGCATCTGGCCTCTGTGAGTCCCTCCACTAATGCTGGGGCAATGGTGATGCTGTAGACAGGATTAGACCTGCTGAGCCCTGGTCCCTCCAGCTCATTTCTTTTGTTCTTTCACCAGCAGCTGTGATTTAGGGCATGTGAACAACATCTGAAGGAAATGACTAGAGAGGTATTGGCTAGGGAGCACTTACCTTCTGTTGCACAGGGCTTAGGGAACACAATCAATAGATTTCTTTACTGCTGGCTGCTGGAGACCCCCCATGGCTGGGCACAGAGGAGATGGCAATGGAGCGAAAAAAATTCTCCTGAGAAGGACAAGTTTAAGGGGAGAGGACAGCAGCCAAATGCATCACACTGAGTGGGCAAAGGCAGGCATGAATCTCATGACCTGTTTGTGCACTCCTGCAGCTGCACCCTGCCTTGTCTGCAGCTCAGCAGGGCTCAGCTGGTGCAGAACAGCCTCAACAGCTTCTTCAGGGTGGGCAGAAGGGTTTGTGTTTGCCCACGGGCTCCCTGCCAGAACTGGGACAGGCTCCAGCAAGGCACAGGGATGGGAAGGGCTGGTGAAGGCAGAGCAGAGCATCCAGCTGAGGCTCTCCAAGCACATTCAGCAAGTTCAGCAGTACCAAAGATTTTCTGGCTTGCCAGGAACTATTTCCTTACTGTTTTTTCAATCAGCTCTTCTGGCCTGCAGAGCATATCTGCTAAACCCAGACAGGGGCTGTCATCCAAAGTGGAGCCACAGTCCAAGAACCCCAGCCCAAGGGCAGCTCCTATCCCACAGACAGGTCTCTAGCCACCTGCCATGGGAATTATGAAGCTATAACTGATGGCTTCAGTACACCATGATTTAGGAAAAACTTCATTGTGGTTCCCCATAACTCAAAACCAGTACTGGTCTGAGGCCAAACTCATTTTCCACAGTGTGAGGGTTCAAAATTAAATTAAAAAATCATCTGTATCATAGAGTTGGAAGTGACCTTTCAAAGTCATCTAGTCCAAACCCTCATACAGTCAGCTGGGACATCCCCAACCAGAGCAGGTTGCTCAAAGCCCCAAACAACCTGACCTGCAATGCTTCCAGCCATGGGGCAGTTCCCACCTCTCTGGGCAGCCTGGGACAGAGCCTCACCACCCTCAGGGTCAAATATTTCTTCCTTCTCTCCAGTCTCAATCTCCCTCTTTGACTTCCAAACCATCCCCCCTTGTCCTGTCACATCAGGCCCTGCTCAAAGGTATGTCCCCAGCTTTCTGCTCAGCCCTTGAAGCACTGCAAGGCCACCAGAAGGTCTCCCTGGAGCCTTCTCCTCTCCAGGCTGCCCAAGCCCAACTCTCTCAGCCTGGCTCCCAGCAGAGGGCTTCCAGCCCTGCCAGCATTGCTGTGGCCTCCTCTGGCCCTGCTCCACAGGTCCCTGTCTGTGCTGTGCTGAGGGCTCCAGAGCTGCCCCAGCACTGCAGGGGATCTCAGCAGAGCACAGCACAGAAGCACAAACTGCTCCTTGCCCCTGCTGCCCACACTGCTGGGGATCAGCCCAGGACAGGCTGGGGCTGGGCTGAGAGTGCACAGTGCTGGGGAATGTTCAGGTATTCACCCACCCTGTGGGGATGAGTTGCTGGCAGGGCTGGGGCTCAGGACATGGCCAAATTGGATATTCCCCAGGTATGTCTGGGTGACCAAGTGGTGCCATATGAGCCCTCCCTGCCCCACAGCCAGCCTGGTTGGCACAAGCCTGGTCAGCTGGAGGAGACACTCATATAAGAAAATCTGGAAGTTGCTGCTGTAGCAATGGCCATCTGCCATCAGGACCACATCTGAGCTATCACAGCCTCAGAAAACCTTATCTCAGAAAACCTTATCACAGGCTGACCTGTGTCCAGCAGGAGCCCAGCCCTTGCTGCAGCACCCCACAGACCCCTGGTGCAGATCCTGCCTCCATCAAACAAGCCAGGGCTGACTTTCCAGGCAGTGTGACAATGTCAGTCCCAAGTCTCAAGTTTTGACCACCTAAACCCCTCTCAGGTACAACACACCCAGAGCTGAGGAGCTTGTGGGGAGCTCACAGGGAGGGCTTCATGGAGCACATCTGAGCTGAGCTCAGCACCAGCACTCCAAAGGGAAACGCTGCAGAGGAGCCTGGCCTGGACACAACCACTGCCTGGACACAACCACTGCCTGGACACAACCACTGCCCAGCCAGCCAAAGGGGCTGGAGCAATTCATCCTGCTTTGACACCCCATATTTTACCAGCTTTGCTGAAAAGAAAATTGTCATCTGCTTCCACTTTTCGAGAAGCTGAGTTGTCCTTTGCATAGCAGCTGCCAGCAGAAATACACAGGAGAAACAGGTTTGGAGTTCCTGAAAAATGCCTGCAGATTGTAAACAGTCCTCAAGTCATCTGGGGATAAACAGCCAGGATGTTAATATTGTTTATACTTGGAGGGAAAAGATGACAACAACAACAACAACAACAAAAAACAACCCCAACCAACCCTACAGTCTTTGGAATTCAGGCAAGCCAAGAGTTTTGGAGAGATGATTTTTAAACATTTGGTTTCAATTCTCCCAACCCTTCAGCAAAGAAGCCCCATTCATGCTGTACTGAGCTGACCATTCCAAATGAAAAGTATGAGGGACTAGAAAAATAGGGGGATGAAAGGGAAAGGTGGTTCTACCTAAAAAAAAAAAAAAAAAAAAAGAAGTGGACTCAGATATTCACTGAAAGAGTTCACAGAATGTTAGGGGTTGGTAGGGACCTCAGGAGATCTTCAAGTCCAAGCCCTCTGCCAGAGCAGGAGCATAGAATCTATCAGAGGTCACACAGGAATGCATCCAGACAGGGTTTGAAAGTCTCCAGAGAAGGAGACTCCACAATCTCTCTGGGCAGCCTCTTCCAGTGCTCTTGGACCCTCACAGTGAAGAAGTTCTTTCTCATGTTGAGGTGGAACCTCCTGTGTTGGAGTCTCTATCCATTGCCTCTTGTCCTGTCCCAGGGTGCCACTGAGCAGAGGCTGTCCGCTCCCTCTTGACCCCTAGACTTCAGATATTTACAGACATTGATCAGATCCCCTCTCAGTCTTCTCCTCTCCAGACTGAACAGCCCCAGGGCTCTCAGCCTCTCCTCCCCAGGCAGTCTCCAGTCCCTTCAGCAGCCTTGGAGCCCTCCCTTGGACTCTCTCCAGCAGATCCCTGTCCCTCTTGAACTGGGGAGCCCAGAACTGGATGCAATATTCCAGTTCACAAACTGGAATAGGCTCCCCAGGCCAGGGGGTGATTGAGTCCCCATCCCTGGAAATGTTTAAAGGATGCAGAGCTAATGGACAAGGCAACCTGCTCTAGCTGGGGATGTCCTTGCTGACTGGATGATCTTTGGAGGCCCCTTCCAGCCTGGACCATTCTATGATTCTATGACATGGTTTAGCACCAGCTTTGGTAGACTTAGGCAATAGTTGGACTTGATCTGAAAGGTCTTTTCCAACCAAACTGATCCTGGGGACCATCTTGGGTGACCCTTTCAGATAAAGAAACACCAAAAGCTCAAGAAGTTGACCCAGGCTGAGCAGTTCCCACTTGATGTTTCAGTTTGGTCGAATTCGTTGTCTGTTTTGCTTAGCAAACAGAAATATTCTGTCATGACAAAAAAACATCTTAACAAGTACTGTTTGTCAGCCTGAGAGCAGAAATGTTCCTCCTCAGCCTGGTCCTGCACCCAGCAGCTCTCCCTGAGCCTTCCTTCCTCCCTGGCACCAGCCCCCGCTCCCTGCACAGACGCTTTACAACTGGGCAGGGTGGAAACCAGAGTCCTTTAATTTCCTCTTTGCATTAGAGCTCATTAGGAAAAATCCAGAGGCCCCTCATTGAACAAATGTCTGCATTTGAATGTCTTCTGTGCATGTTTAAATTATATTTTCCTGTAAGGATTGGGGTTTTGGGTTGGGTTTGGTTTCCCCCCCCCCCCTCCCCTTTCTTTTTCCTTTCTTGCACCACTGCCCCTGGACTCTTTCTCTCCTCACAATTAATTCCTGAAATATTTTTTTTTCCCATTCCTGTCACTGTCTCTCAGCTGGATGGCTCACAGCAGCATCATTTGCTGGTTCTGTTGTTAGGACATTATCTATTTAAGCTGTTTGTTGGTTTTAGTGATTACCCAGCCAAACTCCATGGCAGTACTCCCACTGCCAGGCTGGAGAAGACATCTCTCAAAGAGAAAGAAGGAGAAAATAGTCACTAATGAATTTTCTCTGGGTGAATTTTGGATGCTTCAGTGCCCCTCCTAAAATACATCAGATGTGGGGCATGTGATCATTTCCTGAAGTGATATTTATTGCTAAAACTTCTTGCAGTCAGCAAATTCTCCTTTGTGGTGGCATTCATGAAAACATTTGCAGACCCAGACTTCTTAAAATGTTTTAAGGCACCTCTGTAACCATTCCTAAGCACAACCACCAAACACTGGGATGAACAACACAAAGAAAGGCCAGGAAGAGCACCAGTAAGAAATGCAACCACCAAACCATGCAGCTGTGGGAGCAGAGGTTGTTGAGCCTGGAGAAAATGAGGCTGAATGGAGACCTTCTTGCTCTCTGCAACTCCCTGAAAGGAGGTTGGAGGCAGGTGGGCTCAATCTCTTCTTCCAAGTATCAAATGATAAGACAAGAGGAAATTGGCTGAAGTTGCACCAGGGCAGGTTTAGGTTGGACATGAGGAACGATTTTTTCCCTAGAAAGCCTCAAGCTTGCTGTCCAGGGCAGTGGTGGAGTCCCTGTCCCTGGAGGGATTGAAAAGCTCTGTAGATGTGGTGCTGAGGCACTTGGTTTAGTGGTGACCTGGCCAGTGCTGGGTGAATGGTTGGACTTGATGATCTTTAAAGATCTTTTCCAACCAAACCAATTCCATGAGTCCATGATTCTATGCAGCAATCCAGACAGAGGTTTCCCACTGTGTGCCTCACATCCACTCAGGCAGCCCATGGCTGTGTTTGCCTGGTGGCACAGGCTCACTGTTGCTGACGGTTTTGTGAGAGCAGAATTCAGAGACCACGAGCAAAATCGAAGCCAAGGTTTTTATGAGCTCATCTTTGGCATCAAATCCTTACCCTCTGAATGCACAGAGAAGGGATCCTGTACTTTTCTTCCTGGAAGTCCCCAAAACCAACCAAACTGGGCACTGGCTGTGCTGCAAACCACCAAGCAAACAGCAAGGGAGCCCTGAGTGAGGCAGTCCCAGCCCTGCTTGGCTAAGGAAGGGTCCAGTAACATTTTCATCATCAGACCATCCTTTGGACAAGAAGAGGAGAGTTAAAGCTCCTCTCCAAGCTTCTGGCCCTTATTAAGGCATTTAACTTCAACACAGAACAAGTGGGAACTCAGTCACCTCTCACTGCCATGTAGGGGGCAAATATGGTCCCAGTTAGGGGAATGGAGCTCTCTGGGCTCAGGAAGCCAACCTGTGGTCTATCCTTGCCCATGATGCCCAACACTGTTGCCCTAAATGGGATGAAATTTAACAAGGCTAAGTGCAGGGTTCTACACTTGGGACACAACAACACCAAGCAGTGCTACAGGCTGGGGACAGAGTGGCTGGAGAGCAGCCAGGCAGAAAGGACCTGGGGGTGATGATTGATAGTAGGCTGAACATGAGCCAGCAGTGTGCCCAGGTGGCCAGGAGAGCCAATGGCATCCTGGCCTGGATCAGGAATAGTGTAGCCAGCAGGACAAGGGAGGTTATTCTGCCCTGTGCTCAGCACTGCTCAGGCCACACCTTGAGTGCTGTGTCCAGTTCTGGGCTCCTCAATTCAAGAGAGATGTTGAGGGACTGGAAGGTGTCCAGAGGAGGGCAACAAAGCTGGGGAGGGGGCTGGAACACAAACCCTGTGAGGAGAGGCTGAGGGAGCTGGGGGTGTTCAGCCTGGAGAAGAGGAGGCTCAGGGCAGACCTCATTGCTGTCTACAACTACCTGAAGGGAGGTTGCAGCCAGGTGGGGGTTGGGCTCTTCTCCCAGGCAACCAGCACCAGAACAAGAGGACACATTCTCAAGATGTGCCAGGGGAGGTATAGGCTGGGTGATAGGAGGAAGTTCTTCCCAGAGAGGGTGATTGCCCATTGGGATGTGCTGCCCAGGGAGGTGGTGGATTCACCATCACTGGAGACGTTCAAGAGAAGCCTGGGTGAGGCACTTGGTGCCATGGTCTGATTGATTGCTTAGGGCTGGGTGAGAGGTTGGACTAGATGATCTTAGAGGTCTCTTCCAACCTGGTTGATTCTATGATTCTAAACATGCTCAAAGTCTTGAACCTCCTTGGCCTTTTCCTTCCTTTCCCATCATCTCTTTTTCCATTTGTTTCCCAGCAGCATCCTGCTTGTCTGACTGAGTATTGAACATGAGGAAGGTTCCTGCTCCTCTCCATCCCTCCAAGGTTCTCCATAGCTTGTATGGGGAAGGTTTGTGCACCTCTATCCCTCCAATGTTCTCCATAGCTCATACACACACCAGGAACACCCACCCTGAACAAGCTGTGACACTGCACAGCCCTTTCTCAATGCTGACTGCTCCATACTGCTCACAGGGAGAGTAGGACTGCTGATTCCCAACCCTTCCAAAGCTGTCCACTGCCCAAGACCATCAAGGATGAAGATGGGAAAGCAAATTAATTGTCAGTCTGATGAACAGCAAAGGAGGCTCATTCCCCCTTGCCTGGACCAGTTTTCTCCTCACAGGACTAGTTGGGTTCATCTTCCTTCAGCTACTAGCTGCAGTTTTAGACTCTTAGGGGAGGATGCAGGAGAAACAGGAGAAGGGAAAAGGACAAGATCCCTGAATCAGTTGTCCCCAGACCATTTTCCCTGAAGCAGCAGCATTGAGGCTGAACAGAGCAACCTACTACTTGTTCTCCTACAAAGAGCTTCAGGGTCTCACAGGCAAGATACTACTTAGGACTATAGCTGTTGTCCTCTGCTCCAGGTCTCCTGGACAGACACAGGTTTGTGTCTGAGCACACACACGGGTGTCCATGTGGGAGACTGGAGCATTCTGAGCTTTGGCAAGCCCTCTGTGCACATCAGAGAGTTCCTGCTCTGAAACACAGGGGAGGCAAGTGGGAAATAAAAGCAAGACTCCCAGATGTTGCACTTGACTTTCTATCAGGCTCTTTGCTACCTGTGTGGCCCTGGCAGAGCTCTGGGGCTTCTTGGACGTGAGCTGCTGTGCTCCTGCTGGATCCATCTTGAGATATGGAGCTGGCTGGTGGTCAGAGGGAAGAAGCCAAGCTGCAGCTATTCCTTCCCTCCCTTCCTCCCTCCCTCCCTCCTCTCTCAGCCTGTGGGCTGTGCTCCAGTATCTCTGCTGGGAGGAGGAAAGGTGGTTTTTATTAATCAGATTAAATAAAGATTGAAGGGATGAAAGGGAAGGTTCAAGGGAGCTGCAGGTGGGGAGACACTGAGTAACCAGAGTGCAGCAGCTGTTTCTATAAGGCTTGCTCTAGCAGAAGTGTTACTTGTCCTTCACACCCCTTCTGTGCTCCGTGCCCAGCTTGGCCTTGGAGCAATGTGGCTTTTCCACCCTCCTTTCCCCAGCCCTTCTCCCCACACCCCCCCCCCCCGGTGTCTCTGGGCACTGGCAAGAAGCAGCCATCACGCTCAGAGCTGCCTACACAACCTGCTCAGTAAGGAGAAGTGAACAATTCTGCCAGATAGAGGGTTTGGAGATAGCCATGCCCAGCCCTTGGCCACCATCCCTGCCTGTGCCAACCACCCAAACCCAGAATTAGGTTCAAATCTTCAAATTACTCTCTGCCTTTACAATCCCAGATCCCATTTATCAGCACAAAAACTACCAGTTTCCCTTGGCTACTCCCTGGTGAAAGCTCCTTTCCTAAGCTCTCCTTCCTTTTCAGCACCACCACACCCATCTCCAAGCAGAAATGACACCAAGAACTCCTGCAACCATCCAGCCACACTGGGTGTAGCTCCATCCTCAAGCTTAGCTTTAAGCACTTTGCTGCATGGTCAATTGGAATCAGAGACACTCAATCATCTTCCCACAAGCACTGAAAGGCAGCCAAGTTTGGGAGGTACTGGTAGCTTGGTGGACAGCTGATCTCTGAAGCAATATGTGAGGCAGCTCAGGAGGATATTGCATTCCAAGGCAACTGAGGCATGTCTCTGATTTTAAATCAAATTCTCTGCTCCCTTTTGGCAGAAGGCTTCACTGTACATGAGGTCTTGTTTGAGGATTCATGCACTTGGCATCCTTCTGCCCAGGTTAGGTGCTGCAGAGCTCTTCAGGTCTGCAAGGGTTTGTATTTGTTCATCATCCACACAATCCCAGCATGGTGGTGATCAGAAGAGGCCTCTGGAAATCATTCAGTCCAACCCCCTTGACAAAGCAGAGGCACCCACAGCAGCTTGCCCAGGATCCCAGTGGCCAGGCAGGTCTGGAATCTCTCTGGAGAAGGAGACTCCACAACCTCTCTGGGCAGCCTGCTCCAGCACCCTCACACCAAACAAGTTTCTCCTTCTGTTCAGATGGAACCTCCTGGGTCCCAGTTTGTGCCCATTGCACCACTGAGCAGAGTCTGGCCCCAGCCTCTTGCCCCCCACTCTTTAGTTCTTGCTGAGCATTGCTCGATCCCCTCTGGGGTTGCTCTTCTCCAGGCTCAACAGCCCCAGGGCTCTCAGCCTTTCCTTCTCTCAGAGATGTTCCAGGCCCCTCAGCATCTTCATAGCCTCTGCTGGGCTCTCTCCAGTAGTTCCCTGTGTTTCCAAAACTGGACCCAGTCTTCCAGCTGTGGCCTCCCTAGAACAGAGCAGAGAGTTCTTCATTATCATCATCAAACTTGCTGAGAGTCCATCCTGTCCCTTCATCCAGGTCACTGGCTCTGATGTTGGACAAGAAACTCAGCAACTGACATCAAGCACATTTAGGTCCTGGTGACTGATGCCCTCTCCATGCTGTCAAGCAAGAGTTGAGCTGCTGGGTCCAGCCAGCCCTTTAGTAGCCAATGGAGCAGGTTCAAGCTGAAAGGTTCAGTCTTCAAAGAGCCAGAGGAGACTGTGGGTGGAGCTGGCTGGGACTCAGGACTGCATTTCCATGTGGAGTCACTTGTAATAGGAAATGACAGCTGGTGAAAGCTGCTATTCATGGACCTCTAAACAGTTTGTTACCCACCTCCCAGGCCCAGCCCCTTGATGAGATTCCCTCTGGCATGAGGCCAAACCCAGAGACCAAAGTTCCTGGAGAACCCACCCCTGCCCATGGCTGACAGAGTCACAGGGCAGGGATTTTCCAGCTGTGCATCACAGCCTGGGCCCTGCCCCCCAGAGTCATGGCCCAGCCCTAGTTCCCCTTCCACACAGCTGAGACAGACCATGCTTCAGATGAGACACTGGCAGTCACCAAGTCCCCATTTGTGCATCCCTGCATGGCACTAGTGCCATGGAACACTGACAGGACATTCACTGCAGAAATACAATCATAGAATCAGAGAATCAGTCAGGGTTGGAAGGGACCACAAGGATCAGCCAGTTCCAACCCCCCTGCCATGGGCAGGGACACCTCACACTACAGCAGGCTGGCCAGAGCCTCATCCAGCCTGGCTGCAAACACCTCCAGGGATGGGGCCTCAACCACCTCCCTGCACAACCCATTCCAGGCTCTCACCACTCTCATGGGGAAGAACTTCTTCCTTATGTCCAGTCTGAATCTCCCCACTTCCAGCTTTATTCCATTCCCCCTGGTCCTGTCACTCCCTGATAGCCTAAAACGTCTCTCCCCAGCTTTCTTGGAGCCCCCTTCAGATCCTGGAAGGCCACAAGAAGGTCTCCTTGGAGCCTTCTCTTCTCCAGACTGAACAGCCCCAACTCTTTCAGTCTGTCCTCAGAGCAGAGGAGCTCCAGCCCTCTGCTCATCCTCATGCCCTCGTGGCACAAATAATTGTGCTCCAGCAATGACCAAGACCTGAGAAGGATGTATCAAATGAGTCCTAAAGCCAAGTGCTAAAACTTTGTCAGCCCCCAACCTGGGAAGAACCAGGAGTATTTAAAGGCACCTTGGGATGACAGCCACAAGGCAGCACCAATTCACTCCCCAGGCCTTCAAGGACTCAACCAAGCTTCCTTTGGTGTCTGCTTGTGGACTAAGGCAAATCCCACACTCATGGCACACACTTATCATGGAATCACAGAATGGCTTAGCTTGGAAGGGAGCTTAGGGATCATCTACTCCTCCAAATTCCCTGCCACGGGCAGGGGTGCCTCTCAACTAGACTTGGCTGTTCAAGGCCTCAGGTTGGAAAAGACCTTCAAGATCATCAAGTCCAAGCATAACCCAACTGCCTTGACCACTAGCACTCTGTCTCCCATCATGGGGTGAGAGGAATGGGGGCCCAAAGAACCATCCCTAGAGTATTAAGCCAAATACTGTCTCATTTCCTTTGTGCCTGCCTGTGTCTATCTCCCACCTACCTTCCCTTCAGCCTTTGGAGGCTGAGAACCTACAGAACCTGGATTTTAGTCATCACTCTTTATTGCCCTCATTGCATAGACCTTCATAGAATCGTTAAGGTTGGAAGGGACCTCAAGGATCCTCCAGTTCCAACATGAGCAGGATGTGGTGCAGCTGAGATTCAGAGAGGCTGGTGGGACCATGAGCTGCTTCTGCCCAGCCTGAGGAGGAAGGAGCAGGAGATTTGTGTCTCCCTGGAAGGATTTCCATTTCCACAGCAGGCTTTCCAAACATCACCAGCCACAGCCTAGGAACCCACCTGCCTCTTTGTGGGTAATCAACCCAGACAGATGCCTCCTGCATGCAAACAGCCAGTGCCTCTGAGACAAGAGGCTCTAAATAAGTAATGGACACCTCCTAGAGCTGAGCATGGTTGCTGTTTGCATCATGAATAAATGAGGAGGCTTTTATTTACTCCTTCTGGGGGCAGAGCACAAGGCAGAGATGCTCCCACGCTAGAAATTGTCATTACTTCAGCACAACCATTGGGTTCCCACCAGCTGTTTGCTCCTCAGGAGACCTGCACAGCTTGCCAGTGAGAAGGGACAACAAACATGAGATCTCCATCGCTGTAGTCAGCTCCCTGCTGGTGAAGTGGGGACAACACAGAGACAGTGCCCAGGGACACAGCTGAGCTACAATTGTCCTGCTATCCATGGAGGTGGAGGATGGAGGCTCCATCACACCAGGAAAGTCTCTAGGTAGAATCAAAGAATTGTTTTGGTTGGAAAAGAAGTCCAAGATCACCAAGTCCAAGATCATCAAGTCCAACCATCAACCTAAGGCCACCATGGCTACTAAACCAGGTCCCAAAGTGCCTTCCACCAAAAGACAGCTACCTTTGTCCACCTTTGAGAGCCCAAATCCATTTCCAAGCTTGAATAACTGGTTGCAGGATTGGTATTGCTCACATAGCTGTGGGAAGACCTTGGGTTTGTGCACCAAGCCTGCTGAGGTGGTCTCATCTCCTGGCTTTGCATAGGAAGCACCATGGCCCACAGGGCTCCAGTGAGAGAAGCCTCTGATTTGGTGCTAGGCTATTGCTACCTCTTTCCTACAGGAACATGAGCTGCTCCAGCACTCTTTGGGCTGGCACCAACCTTCTAATACTGCTCAGAATTAGGGCTGGTAGAAACACATGTCAGAAATTTTATTTTCAAAAGGAAAAGTCATTTTTGGGGTTTTTTTTCCTCTTTTTTTGGTGTTCCTTTTTTTTTTTCTCTCCTTGGTGTGTGTGTTTTTGGTTTTGTTTTTTTTTTTTTTAAAGCAAGTTATTTCCTCTTCCTGCAGCACCACCACTCAATCCTCCCCCACCCCACTGAAATCATGTCTCATCTTGCAGAGGAAATTTTGATTTTTCATTGGGGGGGGGATGAGGAAATAAAAGCCAAACAACCCTGAGTGAATTATTTTGGCATGAAGCCGACAGCTTTCAGCTCCAACATATTGCCCCAACACCTCCATCATCAAATACCCCAACCAGGGAGCAGCAGCTGCCATGAGAAGAGGCAACACAGCCAAAGCAAACTGGTTTGGGTTTTTTTCCAGTCAAACCTGCCACTTTCCAGCTCAAAAAAACAAAGGTTGGCTTCTCTTCTTGTCCCTGCGTGTCAGTGCACAGCCCCTTGCTGCAGAAGATGGGCAGGGCTCCTGCAGAAGCTTCCACAGAAATTGGTGGGGTATGTACTGCCAGGCATGAGCAGATAATTCCCCACAGCATGGTGAAGATCAGCTGCTGGTGGCTCTAGGGGATGGGGTCCTGCCTCTGCCTCTGCATCTCTCACACATGCCTTCAGCCCAGCATAATTTCTCCCATGACATCCTCAGAGGGAAGCTTAGGAAGTGTGGGGCAGATGAATGAGCAGTGAGGTGAGTTGAGAACTGGCTGAAGGACAGAGCTCAGAGGGCTGTGATCAGAGTCTAGTTGGAGGCCTGTTGGTCATGGTGTTGCCCAGGGGTCAGGACTGGGTCCAGGCTTGGTCAACATCTTTGAGAGAGACCTTAGCCAAGGGGCAGAGTGCACCATCAGCCAGGGGGCAAGGTTGGTTGTTTTGGCAGGACCAAAGCTGGGAGGAGTGCCTGCCAGCCTGTCAGGCTATGCTGCCACTCAGTGAGACCTAGACAGAGGAGAACCTCATGAAGTTCAACAAGGGCAAGAGCAGGGAGAAATAAACCCCTGCAGCAGCACAGCTGAGGGGTGACCTGCTGCAAAGCAGCTCCAGTTGAGAGTCCTGGGAGTGCTGGTGGCCAAGCAAGTTCCCCATGAGCCAACAATGTGCCCTCATGGCCACCAGGCAAATAGTCTCCTGGGCTGCATGAAGAAGAGTGTGGCCTCAAGGGAGATTCTCCTCCCCCTCTACTTTGCCCCCTCTACAGTGAGGCCAAGCTGGAAGACTGAGCCCAGGACCCAGTCTTCCAGAATTTTTTCCTCATGCTGAGCTGAAACTTCCCGGATTTCAGTTTGCATCCATTACCTTTTCTCCCATAACAGGACACCATTGAAAAGAGTCTGTTCTGGGTTCAGGTTTGTGCTGTTGCCCCTTGTCCTGCCACAGGACACCACTGAAAAGAGCCTGGCCCCTTCTCCTTGACATCCATCCTTCAGATATTTGTAAACATTATTGAGACCTCTTCTGAATCTTCTCTTTTCCAGGCTAAACAGCCTCAGGTCTCTCAGCCTTTCCTCATAAGAGAGATGCTCCAGTCCTTGGAGCCTTGGAGCCTTCCAGTGGGCTCTCTCCAGTATTTGCCTGTCCCTCTTGAACTGGGGAGCCCAGAACTGGACACAGCACTCCAGGTGTGGTCTCACCAGGGCAGAGCAGAGGAGCAGAAGACCCTCGCTTGACCTGCTGGCCACACTCTTCTTAATGCAGCCCAGGATCAATCTTCTGCAGGGCTCAGAGCTGTTCTTTTGCACACAGTACCTCTAAGCACAGCCCAAGACAGGAAAGAAAACCCTTCCCCAGACTTCTCCAACCAAAAATCTAAACGAGGTGATTAATTACTCTGAAGAAGGCTGTTCATAGTTTGGCCTGCACCAAGCAGAATTCCTGATGCAATGCATTATCTGGGAGGGGGCTGGGTTTCATTTCAGCACAATCAGGACCTAAATCTGTGTCTCCCTCTCTCCCCTCATCCAAGCTGGAAATGGTTTTATGTATTCCAGGGTGCTTTAAATTACACACACAGCACATTCAGAAGGGGACAGGGGCTATCCTGTTGCCAAAACCTGCTCTGGAAGATCATCTATTAAACTGTATTTATTTTTTATGACAAAGAAGAAAAATGACAAAAGAGCTACTGAGGGCCTGCTAATGAGGACCAAATGTCTCCCCAGGCACTGCTCCTGTTACCAACATCCACACAGGAGCTGCCTCTACCTCCTCCCAGCCACTAGTGATGGCTGAAGAAAGGCACAGGGCTGTGCAAACCCCAGTGTCAGCCCCCAGGGGATCATCACAGAAACATTCAGGTTGGAAAAGAGCCTCAGGACCACCAAGTCCAACCCATAACCCTATTCTACAAGGTTCACCCCTAGACCATATCCCCAAGCACCACATCCAAACCACCTTTAAACACATCCAGGGCTGGGGACTCCACCACCTCCTTGGGCAGCTCATTCCAATCCCTGACCACTCTTGTTGGGATTTTTTTTTTCCTAATGTCCAGTCTAAA
Source organism: Indicator indicator (assembly GCF_027791375.1). Taxonomy (NCBI): domain Eukaryota; kingdom Metazoa; phylum Chordata; class Aves; order Piciformes; family Indicatoridae; genus Indicator; species Indicator indicator. The sequence continues at coordinate 3,109,567 of NC_072038.1, forward strand.
TTACCCAGTAGCTGCTTGAGGCCATTCCCCTCTTGTTCTGTCACTAATTACCTGTGAGAAGAGACCAGCAGCAACCTCTCCACAACCTCCTTTCAGGTAGTTGTAGACAGCAATGAGGTCTCCCCTCAGCCTCCTCTTTTCCAAACTAACCATTCCCAGCTCTCTCAGTCACTCCTCATCAGATTTATTCTCCAGGCCCTTCACAGCTTCCTTGCCCTCCTCTGCCCTAGCTCCAGCACCTCCACATCTCTCCTGTATTGAGGGGCATTATAGATCCTGAAGTCTGCATTTGAGATCAGGTTGGATGGTGCTCACTGGGGTATCAGGGTGAGGCTGGACAGGACTCTGATCTAGTTGAAGAGAGAACACTTGGAGAACAAGTGGTATGAGGAGCAGTTGTATAAGAGAAATGAGGTTGTTCAGTCTGGGGCTGAGGAGGCTGAGGGCAGATCTTCACAATCTCTTCTACAACTCCCTGAAAGGAGGTCTGAGCTGGGGGGGGGGGGGGGGGGGTTGGTCTCTTCTCCCTAGAACCAGGTGATAGAACAGTAGGAAATGACCTCAGGTTGCACCAAGGGAGGTTTAGGTTGGATATAGGAAAAATTTCTTTCCTGCAAGAGTGGGCAGGCATTGGAACAGGCTGCCCAGGAAGGTGGTGGTGGAGTCACCAGCCCTGGAGGTGTTCAAAAAATGTGTAGACCTGGCACTCTGGCTTTCAAACTATTTTATCAACACAGACTTCAGGAAATATTTCCTGACCAGAAAGTCCACCCAGGATGAAATCAAGCCTTGGTCAATACATCTCTTGAGATGCAGACCCTCACCCAGCCAGCAGGATCTTTTGATCTGTAGACCAATCATAAAGACATATTAATTACATAAAATAAAGGCACAGAACAATATCCAACCTGCCTTGGTGGCCTGGAGAAGAGCACTAGAAGCCAGCACCCTGGGAAGCCATGGAGTCAGAGCTGGGTCCAACACACCAAAACACCCTTCAACCCATCATGCTCCAAACCAGTTTTATTTTTCTCTAAAATGTTCTTGGACCTTTCCAGTTGGGAGCAGCCTTCACCTCAACTTCTTCTTAGCAGATGTAAATTGTCCCTCTCCACCTGCTTGCTCCTCCTCCATGCCAGTTCCTTCCTGTCCTCCTAAGGGCCTCAACATCCACCTGCCCAGCACCCCAGCAGCTTTGCATGCAGCCACAGAGAGGAGAAGGGCCATGGCCATCCCCAACAGGGTACTTCATCCTTCCTTCCCCACCCTCAGCTTTGCATGGCAAAGGAGAGAGAGGTAAGTGAATGCAAAGGCAGCGCTCCATCAGTGTGTTCCTCCACAGGTCTCCAGCACCAAAGATGTTGCTCTGATCCAACCATCCTTGACCTCAGGCCTGAAACAGGGTCTGCCCATCAGGGTAGGCTCATGCACACCCATTTCCAATGTCCATAGTTTGTTCCTGGAGATGATGGCAAGAAGAATACCCTCCAGTGACCAGCACGAGCAGGCCTCCAGTAGTGTGGGCTGCGATATGTGTGTGCCAAGCTCTTCAGCTTTGAAGGAAGAAAACCAAATGCTGTAGGGAGAGTAGAAGACCTCTCGGAGAAATCCCTTCATCCTAGAGTTTCATCTTCTCTGCCAGACACTGAAAAAAAGTCCTGGGATTTTCCTTTGGAGGTTTCCCTTAGCTCAATGATTGCTTATTACAGCACTAAGCAACCGTCCTACCTGGCCCTTCGCCACCAGCGCAGCGGTGGCCACGTTCTGCAGTGCTTTGGGTTCCCCCCATTAGAGCAGAGCAGAGCAGAGCAGACCTGCCCATGTTTCCTTGGCAGGAAAGCAGGCTATGACATGAGCTCTGTGGCTAAAATTCACCATAAACCTAAAGCTATTTCAATTTGAGCTCCATTTACACTCCAGGGGCAATGTAGGAAACCCTTCTCCTCCCCATCCTGCTTGCCTTGTGCCATGCCAGTTGCTGGTGAGCACCACAGCAGGTTTTCATGCTGGGCACAGGAACCCACCCCATTACAATCAAGGCCTTATGCACTGGATGAATAGCTAGCCATGAATAATTTAGCCATGGTTTACTCAACATTAAACTCCTGGTTTAATCAAGACCAACTATGTCATCTTCCCCTGCAAGACCCACAGAGCAAGGCTCTGGCTCTGGTTTCTCAGCAGAGGAAGAACACACATGTCCTCAGTGCCACTTCAAACACATTCAGACCTCATTTCTCCATGGCACCAGCAAGGCAAGAGCTGGAGCACATTAACCAACCCTTCTCCTGCTCCACCCAAAAACTCTCTACAGCCTTTCTGCTGGGAACACAGAGGGAGCTGGATGGAAAAGAGGTCATGGAAGAAAAGTCTGTGCCAGTCTGCCAGACCCATCCTGTGCACATGTTTGCACATGTGTGCACATGTGTCTGTCCATGTGCCCCTGTTCATTTGCATGTCCATGGACACCTCTACAACGACCTGAAAGGAGGTTGGTCTCTTTTTACAGGCAACAAGCAACAGGATGAGAGGAAACAGCCTCAAGTTGCACAATGGGAGGCTTAAATTGGGAATTTGGAATTAATTTCTTCACTGAAAAAGTGATTAAGCCCTGGAAGAGGCTGCCCAGGGCACTGGTGAGTCCCCATCCCAAGGATGCCCAGGGAGGTGGTGGTGGTGGAGTCACCAGCCCTGGAGGTGTTCAAAAAATGTGTAGACCTGGCACTCTGGCTTTCAAACTATTTTAGCAGCACAGACTTCAGGAAATATCTCCTAACCAGAAAGTCCACCCAGGGTGAAATCAAGCCCTGGCCCATACATCTCTCAAGAAGCAGATCTTCACCCAGTCAGCAGGATCTGTAGACCAATAATAAAGACATATTAGATACATAAAATAGAAGCATAGAACAATATCCAACCTGCCTTGGTGCCCTGGAGAAGAGCACTAGAAGCCAGCACCCTGGAAAGCCATGGAGTCAGAGGGAAGGGAAGGGCCCATCCCTGGGTCCCCATCCTTGCAGGGATTAAAAAAAAATGTGTAGGTGTGGTGTTGGGGGACATGGTTTAGTGGTGGACATGGCTGTGCTGTGTTAATGGTTGGATGTGATCATCTTGGAGGTCTTTTCCAGCCTTAAGGATTCTGTGGTTCTATGTGTGGCAAACTGTGTCTGCACTGGGGACCTGGGAACATCACCCAGCCTCAGCAGGCAGAGTAACAGAAGAGCCAGGCAGGAGCTTGGTGCTCCTGTGCTAAGCTTGCTGCAAGGAAGGAAACACCACGGAAAATGCCAGGAAAAGGGAAGAGTAACTAAGCTAGTGGCTGAAGAGAGGATAACCACTTGGGCTAGTAGAGGGCACTGGTGTGAGCCATGCAAGAAGCAGGAAAATCACAGCCCTGGCACAATCCCCCAGGCAGTGGGAGACCTGAGAAGCCAAGCACAGTAAAGACCATCCATGGACAAATGCAGAAGGGATCATTAGGGAACAAACATAGGAAGGATCATCCACGAACAGCTGTGAGGGCCCTAGAGTAAGAAAAACGTGGACTGGTAGGAACAGGTCCAGAGAAGGACCAGAAAAATGATGTGAGTGCTGAAACCCCTCTGTTGTTGGGACATGGCGAGAGAGTCAGAGTTGTCCAGCCTGGAGAAGAGAAGGCTCCAAGGAGCCCCTCTGGTGGCCTTTGAGGTCTTGAAGGAGCTGATCAGAAAGCTGAGGACAGACTTTTAAGCAGGGCCTGTTGGGACAGGACAAAGGGTGATGGTTTGAAACCAAAAGAAGGAGACTCAGACTGGAGAGAAGGAAAAAACTTTTGATCCTGAGGGTGGTGAGACCCTGGCCTAGGCTGTCCAGAGAGGTAGTAGATGCCTCATGGCTGGCACCATTGCAGGTCAGGTTGCTTGGGGCTGTGAGCAACCTGCTCTGGTTGCAGCTGTCCCTGCTGACTGCAGGGGGTTGGACTGGATGAGCTTTGAAAGCTCCTTCCAGCCCAAACCCTTCTATGCTTCTGCGCTTTTTGAAGCAGCTACAAGCTCAACCTCAATGGCACCCAGTCGAATCCTCCCTTCTCTAGACCATTCAAGACACTTCCTAAAGCCCTTGTGAAGCCCAGATCTCCCTCCGTCCATGTCCTCTGATTTATTAACTGTTTTCAAGCAGCTTAGGGCTGTTTCTGCAGCCAGAGATCCCTGCGAGCTCTCAGGCTGCACTGCTGGCTCGGAGCTACGCATTTGTTCCTCTCCAAAATTCACAGCCCCACTGACTTTATTCCAAGCAGCTAAGGGCATCCTGCAGTCCAAATGCTTCATTATCTCTGGCTTTCTTTAAAAGGTCAAGAAATGCTCTTTGCTTGGCAGATGGAGGAGCTCAGGAGTCGCAAAGTCTCAGGATCTTGTCGCACAACAAGGTTATTAAACTGCAAACCCTGCCCTCAGCGCAGGCAACACCAGAAGTCTGTCTAAAGTTTTTGAACAAAACAAACCAAAAGAAAAGAGAGAGACAGATTTTGAGAAAATGATTTTTTTGTTGTTGTTGTTTGTGGGGGAAAAAAAATTAAAATCAGAGAAAAGAAAAAAAAAAAAAAGAAGCCAAGTTGGAGCTCAAAGCAAATAACTGCTCTCCAAATAACTCCGTTTCTCATCCTTCCACTGTTTGTTTTCTAACCTGTTGCCCTCAGGCCCTTCCTCCACTTTTTTAAACCTTTTTTTTTTTTTTTTCTTTCGCTCTACTGCAGCTACTGGAGGAAAGAAAAAGACAAGAAAAGAGGAAAACCTCCCTGCTTCCAATAAACAAGCAGTTTGGCAGCTTTTCAATTATTTTGTGTTATCCTGAGGAATTCAAAGCACATAAGCATCAGATTTGACCATGAGCTGCAAGGGTACTGCTGTTCCTGGTGCAGCAAGTGAGCATCTTTTAGCCCAAAGCTGTTCTGGGTTGAGTGGGTGCAGGTCAGCACCCACACTTTGTGTTCACATCCCAGCTGGGTATCGGGAATGGGATTGCACAAGCAGAGATGAACAGCACAGCATTAAAAATCCATCCCCTCTCTTCATCTCCTCAACTGCAGAGTCTTGCTGACCTTTTAAGCTAGAAGAAATCAAATGAAGACAAATGCTCCAAGCACTTAACAACGAGTCCCCAAAAGAGAAAACCCTGGGGAGTTTGCTGTCACAAAGCATGGACCTGGCTGGTGTGAAATCCTGCTGCTTGCCAGCAGCCAGACTCGTTGGCTGGCACACAAGAAGGGTTGTGCCCACTTGGCCCTGAATTCCACATCAACCAGGGTGCTCAGGAGCTGTTCCCTCACAACCCTGAGTCCTCATTACCCTTTGCAGCCCCACAGCTCACCGTGGAGTTTTGGACAGTGTTCATGAATGCCAGCTCCAAATTCCCATCCTGGCAACACTCAGCAGAACTCAGACTTTAAGCTCTACAGACCTTTATGGAGCCCCAAGCTGAGTTTTATTAACTCCAGTAGCTGCCTGGACAAAGCATCCTTTATAAAGCCCATTAAGTTCCTGCTTTTAGCAAATACTTTTTCTGTCAGTGCTGTAATTATCTGCCAACAAAGCAGAAACCTCCAGACTGCCAGGATCCACTCCCAGGGCTGTAAGACCCTTTCCTGTGTCACAGGTACAAGTGTTACAGCAGCAGAACCTGCCTATTTTTGAAGCCATGAGAGGAGCCACAGAGGAAAGCTGAGTGTAGGGAGAGGTTGTGAGCTGGAGGGAGAGGAGCAGGGGAGGAGATGCTCTTTGGGATGATGTTTTCCACTCCAGTCCTGAATTTGTCTGTGCTACTCCCAGCAGCAGAGGCACCAGCTTGCCTAGAGCCTCTGCTTTGCCTGCTCCAAGGGTGAAGACAGTGCCTGCAGATCCCAAAGTGCTTCTGCCAGGCAGAGAAAGGAAGGGATGGGTTAGCCTGGGGGGGAAGTTGCTGTGTGTGGCTCTTCGGGCATTATCAGCCCAGTGCATGTCTGCAAAGGGCATTTGTGCCACAGACCCAGCTGCTATCTCAGCATGGAAATTCAGCTGCAGGCTCCCAGTTCTCAAAGTGATGAGAGTTGGTGAGAGACAGCAGCCATGGCTGGTGCATCTGCACACTAAGAATGTGCAGCTTGCTGAGGTTTGGGGTACATGGGGCTTTGAGTGGCTCCAGGAGTGGAGGCTCCCCCTTGGACCAAGGAATGAAGCTCCTTAGCATGCCTGAACCCCACTGCTCTGCCCTGTAGCCAAGCTCCCTGCATCCACAGGAGGCCAGCCTGTGCCAGGGGAGGATGGATCCCCCCCAGCCCCTCCGAGGCTGGTTCTGTTGGACCAAGGAAGGATGCTCCAAAGGATGCCTGAACCCCACTGCTCTGTCCTATAGCTAAGTTCCCTGCATCCATTAAACCTAACTAACACCAGCGGAGGATGAATTCCCCTCAGATGCTGTGGTTGTGACTCTGCTCTGTGTAATGCCACCCCCCCACCAAGGCACTTGAAGGCCCAGTACAGCTCAGCCCCACAAACCAAACCCTTGTAGCTTTAAGGCTGTGCTCCAGAAAGAAAAGGCCTTTGAGCACAGTGAATAGCATCCCTGCTTCTCCACGCACCATCTGCTTGCCAAGATGAAAAGCTCTGGGCTGCTGGAGGCTTAGTCACTGGGACAAGAATAGGTCCCACTGTACTGACACTTCCCAGCTCCCAAAATAAAACCCATGGCAAGTCATTCACTTCAGTTCCCCTGGAGTGAGCTGGTGTGAGGAAACACCTGACTCAGCTCCTACCTCCTCCTAATGCAGCACCAAATGATGAGCACAGCCTGGCCTCCCTGCTGCTCAAAGGTCCCTCTGAGCAGCCTTGCCAAGCCTGGTTGTTCATCAGAGGGGGAAGGGGAATTGCTGCTTTAGAGCATCCTTACAAACATTCTTAGCCAAATACAAACCTGTATCATCCCACTGAGTGAGTTAAAAAATACAGGACAGATCCCAATGGCCAAGACTCACTGTGTGCTGGGGTGCTCAGGGGTGCCAGCAGGTCCCTCTAAGCTCTTCATGTCCCTAGGGACTGACTTCTGTCCCTATGCCCAGATTTCAGCATTTGACTTCCCTTCTTCTCAACCAGCTCAAGAGATGGTTTTAAAGAGCTCATGGTTCTCCAAACCAGGGTATCTGAGGAGAGAGAGGTGGGTTTGTCTTCTACAAGAGCTTGAAACCTCAGATGCCTCTTGTTTCCCAACCCCAGGGGGTCTGTAACGCTGCTGCCTCACTGGGGGGGCTTAGGCAGGGCTCTGTGATGCAGCCAACCCTCCTCACACCACTTGCCTGTTGCAGGGTTGCCCAAGGACACAGTGCTGTTCCCTACATGCATGGGAAGCCTGGACCACCTCCAGCACCCCACCAGGGCTTGGGATATGGCACAGTTCCACCTCCCCAGTGCTGGAGCAAAGCAGGCATCTGTGCAGTCCCAAAATCTGCTGCACTACACAAAATTTCACTGCTTTTACTCACCCCTTCCAAAGTCTGGCTGGCCAAGAGGAGACAGTGGGTGCAGGGGTGCAGATCATTTCCCACGTGGAAACCAGCTTTCCCCAAAGATCACACAATCCCAGCATGGTGGGGGTGGGAAGGGGCTTCTGGAGATGGGACAGCATGGAATAGGGGCAAAAGTCTGGTTAGCAAAGCCCTGACATCTCCAAGTTCCAGCATCCCAGCACAGTGGCAGTTGGAAGGGACCTCTGAGGATCATCCAGTCCAACCTGCTAAAGGATTGCCCAGGATCACAATGGCCAGGAAGGTTTGGAATCTCTCCAGAGAAGGAGACTCCACAACCTCTCTGGGCAGCCTGCTCCAGGGCTCCAACACCCTCAGGACACTTCCTTACAGTCCTGTTTCACTACCCCTTCAGCCACCCCTGTCTGGTACATGCTGGAAGAGCAGATGGTGCCATCCCAGCAGAGCTGGAAGTAAGTATTGGAGGCCACATCCCTGGAGACATTCAAGGTCAAACTTGATGTGGCCCTGAGCAACCTGATCTAGTTGGAGGTGTCCCTGCAGAGAGGGGGTTAGAAAACACAACCATGGAGCATCCCTTTCAGCCAGCTGCATTCTGTGATTCTTTAACCAGTGGTCCAAGCTAACCAATATATCACAGAATCATAGAATCCTAGAATCAGTCAGGGTTGGAAGGGACCACAAGGATCAGCCAGTTCCAACCCCCCTGCCATGCCCAGGGACACCTCACACTACATCAGGCTGGCCAGAGCCTCATCCAGCCTGGCTGCAAAAACCTCCAGGGATGGAGCCTCAACCACCTCCCTGGACAACCCATTCCAGGCTCTCACCACTCTCATGGGGAAAAACTTCTTCCTCATGTCCAGCCTGAATCTCCCCACTTCCAGCTTCATTCCATTCCCCTCAGTCCTATCACTACCTGATATCCTAAATATCCCTCCCCAGCTTTCCTGGAGCCCCCTTCAGATCCTGGAAGGCCACAATTAGGTCACCTCGGAGCCTTCTTTTCTCCAGACTGGACAGCCTCAACTCTTTCAGTCAATACCATCTTCTTGCTTGCTTCCTCCCTTTCTTTATTTTCATTTTTCTTTCCTTTTTTTTTTTGGTCACCTGCAAATTTAGATTAACAAGGAGGTTTGACAAAGTGCTCCTGTATATGTTAATAACCCCATTAGTGTCGGCTTGCCTGACATATAACCTGCAGAGCCTCCAATGTTTACTAATATGATTGTCACAGCAGAGGAACATTACTTTTTAATGACATTTCATATCACTTCACTTGAAGTAATATCCTGGGACACCATAATCAGAAAGCCATTTAGTCACAAAACCGTGCACTGAAGAGAGGCTGGGGGTGGGGGGGGTGGGGGGATGGGGAGGGTGGGAGGTAGGAGGTGGGGGGGGTGGGATGAGGGCTGCTCATTTTGTCAGAATTAAAACATTTTGTGTTTGCTTCATAAGTTGGAAGCTCACTTGTGGAAGGAGAAACACCTTGTGAAATATTTATTGGCAGCAGCTCGCTGCGGGGAAATGGAGCTTCAAAAATGAAGCGGTGGGGAGAGGCTGTTAGGATCTTTGCTGGCTCTCTTTTTCTTTTTCTTTTTCTTCTTTATGCCATAAGTCAATTGGCATTTCAGATGTAGGCTGTGCTTAATAAACCAAAGAGGGTTTAGAGAAGTTCTTCTCTTTTAAAGCACATTTCTGGAGTGGTGCAAGTGGTCATTACCAGCCCTGCGGAATTTATCGCTCGCTCTCAGAGCAGGGGAAAAGCTGCCAGACAAAAGGAGATGGAGGTTGGCTTTATAGAGCACTCTCTCATGCTCCAGGTGATTCCAAAATGCTTTATAAAGCAATGAGCGTGGTACAAGGAGAGTGGTGGCATGGTGGCTGCAGACAACCCTGCTGCTCTTATTAAAAGCTCTCTGCACAGCTTGCCTGTCCAGGGCATTCTCAGAGCCTCACACCCACCTCAAGATGCAGCTGATGGAGGAGCAGAAGGTGTTCAGCCACAGGGAGAGGGGACTGGGGAACTACCTGACACATTTGGTCAGACATTGAAATAGGTTGCCTAGGGTTGGTGCTGGAGTCACCATCCCTGGAGGTGTTCAAATAGGTTGCCCAGGATTGGTGCTGGAGTCACCATCCCTGGAGGTGTTCAATAGGTTGCCAGGATTGGGTGGAGTCACATCTGGAGGTGTTCAATAGGTTGCCAGGATTGGTGCTGGAGTCACCATCCTGGAGGTGTTCAAATAGGTTGCCCAGGATTGGTGCTGGAGTCACCATCCCTGGAGGTGTTCAAATAGGTTGCCCAGGATTGGTGCTGGAGTCACCATCCCTGGAGGTGTTCAAATAGGTTGCCCAGGATTGGTGCTGGAGTCACCATCCCTGGAGGTGTTCAAATAGGTTGCCCAGGATTGGTGCTGGAGTCACCATCCCTGGAGGTGTTCAAATAGGTTGCCCAGGGCTGGTGCTGGAGTCAACCATCCCTGGAGGTGTTCAAATAGGTTGCCCAGGATTGGTGCTGGAGTCACCATCCCTGGAGGTGTTCAAATAGGTTGCCCAGGATTGGTGCAGGCATCAACCATCCCTGGAGGTGTTCAAATAGGTTGCTGTGTTGGTGTGAGCTGAAATTCCCCCACCACCAACAATAACCAGGCTAGCCCAGTCTGGAAGCAAATGAAGGCTGTATTTACAAGCAGATGAAATACAATGAATATGTACAAATATACAAAATTCACAACACTTACAAATATATACAATCAACAGAAAAACACACCCAAGCTCCCTTTGCTTCCCCCCCAAGGGGACCCTCCCAAAGGGGGCCTCCCTCTCCCAGGAGCTTCCCCCCCCCCGACCCCCTTGGGCAGAGAAGCAGAGTTTAGTTAGAGCAGAAAGTTGTTAACTTAGCTGCCAAGGTCAGTGTGTGTTATCTTCAGCCAGAAGAGAAGAAGAAACAGCAGCCAGACAGCCCAGCAACTGCCCCCACTGCCGAACGCAGAATGTGCAGAGTGCCTACTTTGTTTTGGGTAATAGTTCTTAAACATTTCTATCTATCCAATGGAAGTGTTTAGAACAATCAGTATTTTGCTTTCTTACACCCAATAGTGACTTATTTACACTCTTTCACTTTCTCTGTTCTGAACTTTGCAAGGAAAAATTAAAAAGACAGTTTCAAACCATCACAGTTGCCCAGGATTGGTGCAGGCATCAACCATCCCTGGAGGTGTTCAAACAGGTTGCCCAGGGTTGGTGCTGGAGTCAGCATCCCTGGAGGTGTTCAAATAGGTTACCCAGGGTTGGTGCTGGAGTCACCATCCCTGGAGGTGTTCAAGAAATATGTGGACATGGCACTCTGGGACATGGTTCAGTGGCTGTGGTGGTCTTGGTTTGATGGTTGGACTCAATGATCTTAGAGGTCTTTTTCAACTGGAATAATTTCATGCCTCTATGATCCACCCCCTCCAGGGCCTCAGAGCTGCACTGGGGTAATTCAATAAAGCAAAGAAATTCTCCTGAGGCAGATAAAGATGCTGAAATTAATCCTAAACTGATAATTTCTCTCTTTTTTTTTTTTTTTGGCAATAAAGCATCAAGAGGATCCCCACTGTCAATCTGGTCAGAACAACCTTCCTGCTAGAAGCTAGCAATTGATTCAGGGAGAGTCTCCCATCAGATGGTGGATGGAGCTGATTAAAGCTGTGCCTGCACTATTAATAGGAGCAGGGTGCTGTTCTGTCATTATTATTAATTATGCTACTGTGATTACTATCTGTTCAGCCATCCCCTCCCATCCTCCCCTTCTGTAATCCCAGCCCTGGCCAAGCACGGATGAATACCAATTCTGACTCTCTTTCTTTTTTTCCTCCCAGTTTGCCAGGGGAGGGGGGAAAACAAAAACCAAACCAAAACAAAAAACTACCAAAAGAAAAAAAGAAAGAAGACCAAAAAACTTAATTTACAGAATTTCTTATTAGTGTGTGAGGAAATGAGTGAGTGGATGGTGGGGGATGAGTGAGTGGATGGTGGGGGATGAGTGAGTGGATGGTGGGAGATGAGTGAGTGGATGGTGGGGGATGAGTGAGTGGATGGTGGGGGATGAGTGAGTGGATGGTGGGAGATGAGTGAGTGGATGGTGGGGGATGAGTGAGTGGATGGTGGGGGATGAGTGAGTGGATGGTGGGAGATGAGTGAGAGGATGGTGGGAGATGAGTGAGTGGATGGTGGGAGATGAGTGAGTGGATGGTGGGAGATGAGTGAGAGGATGGTGGGAGATGAGTGAGAGGATGGTGGGAGATGAGTGAGTGGATGGTGGGAGATGAGTGAGTGGATGGTGGGAGATGAGTGAGTGGATGGTGGGAGATGAGTGAGTGGATGGTGGGGGATGAGTGAGTGGATGGTGGGAGATGAGTGAGTGGATGGTGGGGGATGAGTGAGTGGATGGTGGGAGATGAGTGAGTGGATGGTGGGAGATGAGTGAGTGGATGGTGGGAGATGATGAGTGGATGGTGGGAGATGAGTGAGTGGATGGTGGGGGATGAGTGAGTGGATGGTGGGAGATGAGTGAGTGGATGGTGGGGGATGAGTGAGTGGATGGTGGGGGATGAGTGAGTGGATGGTGGGGGATGAGTGAGTGGATGGTGGGGATGAGTGAGTGGATGGTGGGAGATGAGTGAGTGGATGGTGGGAGATGAGTGAGTGGATGGTGGGGGATGAGTGAGTGGATGGTGGGAGATGAGTGAGTGGATGGTGGGAGATGAGTGAGTGGATGGTGGGGGATGAGTGAGTGGATGGTGGGGGATGAGTGAGTGGATGGTGGGGGATGAGTGAGAGGATGGTGGGGGATGAGTGAGAGGATGGTGGGAGATGAGTGAGTGGATGGTGGGAGATGAGTGAGTGGATGGTGGGGGATGAGTGAGTGGATGGTGGGGGATGAGTGAGTGGATGGTGGGAGATGAGTGAGTGGATGGTGGGGGATGAGTGAGTGGATGGTGGGGGATGAGTGAGTGGATGGTGGGAGATGAGTGAGTGGATGGTGGGGGATGAGTGAGTGGATGGTGGGAGATGAGTGAGTGGATGGTGGGAGATGAGTGAGTGGATGGTGGGAGATGAGTGAGTGGATGGTGGGGATGAGTGAGTGGATGGTGGGGGATGAGTGAGTGGATGGTGGGAGTGATGAGTGAGTGGATGGTGGGGGATGAGTGAGTGGATGGTGGTGGATGAGTGAGTGGATGGTGGGGATGAGTGAGAGGATGGTGGGGATGAGTGAGTGGATGGTGGGAGATGAGTGAGTGGATGGTGGGGGATGAGTGAGTGGATGGTGGGGGATGAGTGAGTGGATGGTGGGAGATGAGTGAGTGGATGGTGGGAGATGAGTGAGTGGATGGTGGGGGATGAGTGAGTGGATGGTGGGGGATGAGTGAGTGGATGGTGGGGATGAGTGAGTGGATGGTGGGAGATGAGTGAGTGGATGGTGGGAGATGAGTGAGTGGATGGTGGGGGATGAGTGAGTGGATGGTGGGGGATGAGTGGATGGTGGGATGAGTGAGTGGATGGTGGGGATGAGTGAGTGGATGGTGGGAGATGAGTGAGTGGATGGTGGGAGATGAGTGAGTGGATGGTGGGAGATGAGTGAGTGGATGGTGGGAGATGAGTGAGTGGATGGTGGGGGATGAGTGAGTGGATGGTGGGAGATGAGTGAGAGATGGTGGGGGATGAGTGAGTGGATGGTGGTGAGTGGATGGTGGGAGATGAGTGAGTGGATGGTGGGAGATGAGTGAGTGGATGGTGGGGATGAGTGAGTGGATGGTGGGAGATGAGTGAGTGGATGGTGGGGGATGAGTGAGTGGATGGTGGGAGATGAGTGAGTGGATGGTGGGGATGAGTGAGTGGATGGTGGGAGATGAGTGAGTGGATGGTGGGGGATGAGTGAGTGGATGGTGGGGGATGAGTGAGTGGATGGTGGGGGATGAGTGAGTGGATGGTGGGGGATGAGTGAGGGATGGTGGGGATGAGTGAGAGGATGGTGGGGATGAGTGAGTGGATGGTGGGATGAGTGAGTGGATGGTGGGGGATGAGTGAGTGGATGGTGGGGATGAGTGAGTGGATGGTGGAGTGGATGGTGGGGGATGAGTGAGTGGATGGTGGGGGATGAGTGAGTGGATGGTGGGAGATGAGTGAGTGGATGGTGGGAGATGAGTGAGTGGATGGTGGGGATGAGTGAGTGGATGGTGGGGATGAGTGAGTGGATGGTGGGGGATGAGTGAGTGGATGGTGGAGATGAGTGGATGGTGGAGATGAGTGAGTGGATGGTGGGAGATGAGTGAGTGGATGGTGGGGGATGAGTGAGTGGATGGTGGGGGATGAGTGAGTGGATGGTGGGAGATGAGTGAGTGGATGGTGGGAGATGAGTGAGTGGATGGTGGGAGATGAGTGAGTGGATGGTGGGAGATGAGTGAGTGGATGGTGGGAGATGAGTGAGTGGATGGTGGGAGATGAGTGAGTGGATGGTGGGAGATGAGTGAGTGGATGGTGGGAGATGAGTAGGTGTGAGGTATGTGGAAGAATTTTCCCATGAAAAAGGCACAAAGGGAAAAAGTTAAGCCCAAAAGAGAAAGAGAGACTTTGTGTTTCATGTTGAACCCACCAGACTCCCACTCCATCCTCCCCTTCCACAGGAGCAGGCTCACAGATGGGGTCAGACCCCCCTGGGAACCTCTCTCCCACACTCACAAGCATGTCCCTACCTGGAAGCCAGATTCTCCTGAACTCTTGGCCACTGGCCCCAGGAGAGTCAGAATTTTTTTCCTTCACCAAATAATTAGAGTGTGATAAGAGGAAACAAATAGGCCCTTGGAGCAGTGAGGGCTGCAATAAGAGATGAATTATTAGTCCAAGATGGAAATCTCTTTTGATAAATGGCTGGCCCCAAGCAAGGAGGGATTCAGCAAAACACAACAATGTCCTTGTTGTGACACGAGGAAGGGGAAGGGACAACCATATAAGGGGCAACAAAGCCTCTGTGCTACCACCCTGACCAATTGATTAATCAAGGGTGTCCCTCAGCATCAATGTGTTTCCCTCTTTGCATTAGTTACAGCATGGAAATGGGGAGGACAACGATGATGTGCTCAGTTCAGGACCTGTTCTGGGACCAGGGCTGACAAACACTACCATCAGGAATGAGGGTAGAGCAGAGCAGAGCCTACACATCCCAAGGAGCAGTGGCAAAAGCCAGTTGATCCATGCAGTGCTTCAAAGCCAACACAAACCAGCAGAGAGCCACTGTGATCTGGGAAGAGAGAAAAGAAAAGGAGAGGGAGCCAGGTTTTCCCTTTTCTGCAAGGAGCCTGGCTCAGCATGTGAGGAGATGCCTCATGCTGCCATTGATTACCACTGGCCCCATTCCTGATGTTTTAAAGCCTAGTTCAGAGGAGGGAAAAATATCCATTGGTGTCACTGGAAATAAACCTGACAATGAGGCAAGGCATTGAGGTCAGCAGGTTTTATCAGCACAGCTTCTCCTGGACCTTGATGGTGGAGGGTCAGCCTGGGTAACTCCAAGTGAGGCAGAAGAATGGTTTGGCTTGGAAGGAACTTGAGAGCTCATCTAGCTCCAACCCCCCTGCCATGGACAGGGTCACCTCCCACTAGAACAAGTGGCTCAAGGCCTCATCCAGCCTGGCCTTGAACACCTTTGTGGACAACCTGTTCCAGTGTCTCCCCACTCTCATTGGAAAGAATTTCTTCCTAATCTCCAGTCTAAACCTTCCTTCCTCCAGCTCAAAGCCACCACCCCTTATCCTCTCACTACAGGCCCTTGTAAAAAAGTCCCTCCCCAGCTTTCCTCTAGGCACCCTTCAGGTACTGGAAGGAGCCCAGGACCTCTGTGGATTGGTACTGAGCCACCAGCAAGGTCACTACTGGAGTTTCTAAGTCCCTGTAGCCTGGAATGTAGTGGTGTCTGGGGACTGGTAACTGGGGCTTCAGGTAGCACTATTTTTAGTGGGAGTTTTAAGTAGCAGCAGTTAGCAGAAATGTACATCCAGCTATCTATATATCTGTGCATATATATAGATATATACACACACACACACTTCTAAAGGGTGTGACAGAAATGGCTTGAGCTGGAACTGCTGAATGTATTTCTGTCTTTGGCCTCCCCCAGGAACCTCTACCAAAACACACCTCTCCATCTAATGAGGTCAGCAAGGTACCATGCTAGATCTTGATTAGTTAAAGCTGACCATAGTGCAGAACTTGGCCTGAATTGGAAATGAGCTGCCTGCCAGAGTGAGGAGGGAGCCAGCTCACAGATTTCTTCCAAACAGGTCTCTGCTCTTTGCTTTGGGGAATATCCTTTCTTCTTGTTAACTCCCTGAAAGCTGGTAGCCAAAGTTTGCCTCCCCTTGCCCTCCCTGAAGCTGCTCCCAACTCACACCAGCTTTCTGCAGGCTTCATTCCACTAGTGGTGAGATGATTTCCATGAACACAAGGTCAGGGAGAAGCAAACTCCTGGACTCTGCTGGTTCACAGCTGGGTTTAGCATTGAGGACATTCATATAGGGCAGTTCCTGCCTTCTCTGCTTTCCTTGACTGGCAGCTGGAAGAGACTAAAATAGCAAATATTAATAGTGCAGCCTGGATGTTGGAATCAGCAGGAGTTACTTTGACAGCCATCTCCTGCCCTCAGAGAAGTCACTTTGATCCCAGCATTTTATATGGTAAAATGGGGGCAGGGACAGACAAGTGGGGAAGATAATTTCCCTTATGAGCCAACCCTCACGTGTGGTGGCTGATTGGAAGTCTTCCCTGAGCTCTGCACATTCCTTTCCCAGGTCATACCCAGAACCTCCTCTTAAAGGTCTCAGGAGAAGCAGTCCATGCCTTGAGGGAAGGAAGAGAGGCTGAAGCATGGGACATGGAGGAACACTGTGCTGCAGACAAGTTTCTTGTTTTGGAGTAGAAATGGGAAGCATAAGCAGGTCTGGTTTCCATCAGCCTGTTATTTATAGCATTGGTTTCACACCATGGATTGTACACACTCATCCTTGTTCTTCCAGACTCTCCCAGTGCTTCCCTTCTCACCTGAGCAATGAATCTGTGTGTTCTACCCTGTCATGGTCAGGCTGTTCATGTCTCATCTAGTTGTGCCTCTGCTAAACACACTCCACAGAGCTCATGAAACAGGAGTCTGCAGGCAGAGTATCTCCAAAACATTTCTGCGCCTTGGGCTATAAGGTGGTGAAGATAGACTAGCTTATCAACAGTGCCCAAGGGAGACATCTCCTGGAGCTTTTGATTCACAGGTCCCAGAGGACTACCTACCTCTCTACAGCTGAATCAATTGAAAACACCTTTGGCACAAAGAAAAATATGGTCTCATGAAACAGCAAATTACTCTTGCTCAGCTGCAGCACTCTCACAGCTGCATGGTGGCAAGCACTTGATATGAAGTCCCACCTTGGCCAACTCATTGGAGACTGCACCAAGGACCTCCCCTGCTACCATCCATTGCTGAACAGCAGAGCTCTCCAGCTGGGCCTGAAGCAAGTTCCTGCACAGCACAGTTGAGAGGGAAATCTGCAGCCCATCCACTTGCTGAGTACCCAGACAGAGCAGAGGGAGGGTGATAGGTCCCATCTGGTCCATTTGGAGCCATCCAATGTTGTGAGGCTAAACAATGGCTGTTTGGGTTCTGCTGTTGATTGAATGACATTTGTTGTCCATAAAAAAACCCCAAAACTTCTGGCACATCATCAGTCATTGTATGCAAACCCAAATCATAGAATTGTCAGAGTTGGAAGGGACCTCAAGGCTCAGCCAGTTCCAACCCCCTGCCATGGGCAGGGACACCTCACACTACAGCAGGTTGCTCACAGCCACATCCAGCCTGGCTGCAAAAACCTCCAGGGATGAGGCTTCCACCACCTCCCTGGGCAACCTCTGCCAGTCTCTCACCACCCTCATGGGGAAGAATTTCTTCCTAACATCCCATTTCTAGTTTTCCTCCATTCCCTCCAGTCCTATCATTGCCTGAGATCTTAAGAAGTCCCTCCCTAGCTTTTGAATTTACCCATTTCTATTTTTGCTCCATTCTTCCCAGTTCTATCACTACCTGACACCCTAACAGTCCCTCTCCAGCTATCTTGTAGGCCCTCTTAAGCTACTGGAAGGCCACAATGAGCCTTCTCTTCTCCAGACTGAACAGCCCCAACTCAGTCACACTAAGAAAAGCCAAGATACTCTCAACCAACTCCAAGACATCATTAAAACAGAGACACATTTCAGCACAGTCACAGAGCCACGAGAAAACTGATGGTGCCCTTCAGGTTCCACTCAGAGGTGAGGGTGGAGAACATGGCTGAGGGCTCTCCTTGAAAGTTCCCCACACAACAACACAGAGCCTGGGGCAGTTTCTACACAGACACAAAGCTCTGCCCCTGAGGCCATAACAGTCAGCATCAACAACCTAACCCTGCTGAATTTTACTGCCAAAGCAGGGCATGGGTGTGCAGTGTGAGCAAAGCATCCTCCTCCACAACCTGCAGAAGGATCACAGTGCATTAGAGGTTGGAAGGGACCTCAAGAGATATCCAGTCCAACCCCCCTGTCAAAGCAGGATCACTCAGGGTAGTCTGCACAGGAATGCATCCAGGTGGGGTTGGAAAGCCTCCAGAGAAGGAGACTCCACAACCCCCCTGGGCAGCCTGTTCCAGGGCTCTGTCACCCCCACTGGAAAGAAAGTTCTTCTCATGTTGAGCTGAAACCTTCTATGTTCAAGCTTGAACCTGTTGTTTCTTGTCCTATCACTGTGCACCACCCAGCAGAGCCTGGCCCCCTCCACTTGACCCCCACCCCTCAGCTATTGATAGACATTGATCAGATCCCCTCTCAGCCTTCTCTTCTCCAGACTAAACAGCCCCAGGGCTCTCAGTCTCTCTTCATAGGAGAGATGCTCAAGTCCCCTAAGCATCCTCCTGGCTCTCTGTTGGATTCTCTCCAGCACTTCTCTGTCTCTCTTGAAAGAGTAGAATTGACAGTAGCCTAGGTGGTCTCCTTTGGAGGCATGACCTTGCCAAGCTGCCCTCCAGTAGGACCTCACAGTCATACCAGGGGCTCCAGAGCTGCTGTGATGGGCAGCAGAACAGGCACATTGTGTCAGAGTCACCTTCTGGGCACCTGCAGCTTAGTGACCAGAAAAGCACAGAAGCACTTTTGGCTAAGCAAGACGTACTCAGGAAGCAGGGCAGTAGGTTCAGTCCTGCTGCTAAATCTGGGGGTGGTTCAAGTTAGATGAGATGAGTCTTGCACCCTTCTTCTGCAATGTGAGGGCTTGATTCAGGTGCCTGAATGCAGATGCCTGCATCTAGTGCCACTGCAGATGTGGCCAGGGCCACACAGATGTCTCAAAGGGCACAATAAGCTTATCAGGAATGGTACCTGAGCAGGAGCTCAGGAAGGAACTGCAATTCCAGCCTGAGGGCTGTGGGGTGTTGCATTGGATCTGCTCTCACTGAGGTATTTAGGGTGCTTAATAACTCAGCTTATCAAAAAGAAGAGGAAGAAGTACTTTATTGACAAGGAAGAGCACTTACTGAAGAAGAGATCTCTTCTAGCAGAAGTCTCTTTAATCCAACAAAGCCATATCAACATCCAATGGCTGGAAGCCAAAATTAGACAAGTTCAAACTGCAGGGATGATGCCAGTTTGTAATTGAAAGAGTAATGAGCCATTGGAATTACTCACCCCAGGCTGTGATGGATTCTCCACCATCTGAGTGGATGCTGTTCTATAGAAGAGCCACATTGCAGGCACACATTTCTGTGTTTGGGAATTATTGGTGAAGGCTTTCCAGCTTGCAGGAGTTGTTTGAGCTCTAAAAAAAAAAAAAAAAAAACAAAAACCCAAACAAACAAACAAAAGAAGTATT
Source organism: Indicator indicator (assembly GCF_027791375.1). Taxonomy (NCBI): domain Eukaryota; kingdom Metazoa; phylum Chordata; class Aves; order Piciformes; family Indicatoridae; genus Indicator; species Indicator indicator. The sequence goes on from NC_072038.1 coordinate 3,128,988, forward strand.
GTGCTGCTCAGTTGAAGATGGAGCAGGGAGGCAGAGCGACTTTAAGCAGGCAGTGACAGCGTTAGGGACAGGACTCTGATCATTCCAACACTCCCATTGACTGCTCTGGAGCTGCCCACAGCCCCCAGGCAGCCTGGCAGCACCATCAGCTGGGTGACACCAGCAAGTAAACTCAGAGTTACAAGGCCAGGTCCAGCTGAGAGCCAGTGAACAGAACATAGATAGCATCCTACTGGGAACACCTCCAAAGCTGCTTCTTACAAGAAATCTGAGAGGAACAGGTGGAGCATGGTTTTGCTGAGCTTTCTGTGCTCCCAGTGAGAGCCTTTCCCAGTACCAATCTGCCAGGACTCATCTCTCTCCGTGCCTTTTGTCCAACACAGGGGAGCTCAAGAGCCCTTGAGCATACACCCAGGTACTATGGATGGGTGCTCTGCAGATGATCTCTGCTCTTGGGAGACCCCATCTGGAGTATTACATCCAGCTCTGGAGCCCCCAGCACAAGAAGGGCATGGATCTGCTGGAGAGGGTCCAGAGGAGGTGCCAGGGGAGGTTTAGGCTGGAGGTGAGGAGAAAGTTCTTCACAGAGAGAGTGGTTGGCCATTGGAATGTGCTGCCCAGGGAGGTGGTGGAGTCACCATCCCTGGAGGTGTTCAAGAGGGGACTGGACGTGGCACTTGGTGCCATGGTTTAGATAGGCATGAGGTGTAGGGTGACAGGTTGACTTGATGATCTTCGAGGTCTCTTCCAACCTTCTTGATTCTGTGATATGATCAGAGGACTGGGACACCTCTCCTACAAGGACAGGCTAAGAGAGTTGGGGCTGTTCTGCCTGGAGAAGAGCAGGCTCCAGGGAGACCTTAGAGCAGATTCCCAGTACCTGAAGTGGACTATGGAGAAATGGGGAGGAACTTTTTATACAGGCCTGTGATGATAGGACAGGGGGCAATTGCATGACACTAGAGCAGGGTAGATTTAGATTAGAGATTAGGAGGAAGTTCTCTACTGTGAGGGTGATGAGACACTGGAATGAGTTGCCTAAAGAAGTTGTGGATGCCTCACCCCTAGAAGTGTTTAAGACCAGGCTGGATGAGGCTTTGAGCAACCTGCTCTAGTGGGAGGTGTCCCTGCCCATGGCAGAGGGGTTGGAACTGGATAATCTTGAATGTCCCTTCCAACTCAAGCCATTCTATGCTGCCTTTCTCTTCCCATCTCTTGCATATGACAGAACAAAGTACATGAGAGGTATATTTTCCTCTCATTTCCAGCAGGCAGGAAAAAGAGGAAACCACAGGGGAAACTGCCATCTGCCAAGACACCTCTGTGCTGGACCCTTTGTATGGGAAACCCTGCTGCCAATCATCATGACAGAGCTATAAACACCCAGGCTCAGATACTCCCTCAGTCAGAAAGTCTCTTTTGGTGACTCCAAGAGCATGCAATAAAAATTAGCAGGAAGGGCAAAGAGAGGTAAAAGCATTGAAGGTTAGACTGACTTGCTGCTGGGCCCTGGGAAAGAGGTAAAGCCCAAAACTAGGGGAAATAAATAAGTCCTTTGCTCCTCTGCTAAATGATTTCAGATTACCCTGAGCACACACAAAAAAGCAAAGAACAAACTCACCTCACTCAAAATAAAAACAGGTTTTAAAGAAGCTTAGACAGCAAGTAACATTTTTCACCACTTTTGTCTAGTTTTTCACCTGGGGGCTCTGAAAAAGGCTTTTGAGAAATGAAATGTAGGTAAGACACCTGTTTGGGAACAGCCAGGAGAAATATGCCAGCTTGGAATGACAAAATGGAACCTTTTGAGTTAGGAGCATTTTCTTGGCTGGAAAGATGTTATAGATCTGGAACTATAATGTGCTCTTGTGGCCAAGAGAGCCAATGGGATCCTGGGGTGCATCAAGAAAGGTGTCCAGCAGGTCTAGGGCAGTTCTTCTACCTCTCTGTTCTGCCCTGCTGAGACCACACCTGGAATACTGCATCCAGTTTTGGGCTCCCCAGTTCAAGAGAGGCAGAGACCTGCCGGAGAGAGTCCAACAGAGAGCCAGGAGGATGCTTAGGGGACTTGAGCATCTCCTCTGGGAAGAGAGACTGAGAGCCCTGGGGCTGTTTAGTCTGGAGAAGAGGAGACCGAGCGGGATCTGATCAATGTCTATCAATATCTGAGGGGTGGGGGTCAAGGGGAGGGGGCTAAGCTCTTTTTGGTGGTGCACAATAATAAGACAAGAAACAACAAGTTCAAACTTGAACATAGAAGGTTTCAGCTCAACAAGAAGGAGAAACTTCTTTCCAGTGAGGGTGACAGAGCCCTGGAACAGGCTGCCCAGGGAGGTTGTGGAGTCTCCTTCTCTGGAGGCTTTCCAACCCCACCTGGATGCATTCCTGTGCAGACTACCCTGAGTGATCCTGCTCTGGCAGGTGGGTTGGACTTGATGATCTCTTGAGGTCCCTTCCAGCCTCTGGTATACTTTAATACTACCAATGCCCTGCAGCTACATTGGCAAGATTTCATCTAGACCATAACCAGAAAGGACTCTGCAGCACACCAGCTTGGAACAGCCCAGACAGAGAAACTCTGTTCCTCCTCCTTTCCTCAGCCTTTGCTGGCAAACACATCACCACAGCTCACACACAAAACACCATTCATTATCCTCAGGATCCAGCAGCGCAAAGTCAGCTCTTACACCAAGGCTGGGATCAAAACAGAGCAGAAAACTTAAAAAGCAAGGATGAAGTCTTGAGGCCTCTGGAAGTTCAAACAGAGAGAAGTGTTGCTGCTTCTCAGGCAAAGGTGAAGCTATTACCCAAGGATCTTTAGCTTTATTGATTTGACTTGAGTCATTCCCACCCAGCCAGGGTGCTCTAGGTTTACATGGGTTCGGATGGCTTGGGGCAAAACCCAGCCCTTAGTGACAATAGTTTGGATTCACAGCACCACTGTGTGCCCAACTGCCTGGGCTCAAAGCAGCCAGCACTGACCAATCTTCAGCCTTGTATGATGGGCAGCAAGACTTTGGTTCAAGAATTGAGTTGCCTGAGGTCTGTATGTGACTCCTGAAGATCTACAGGGCTGCTAGAAGTGCTTCATGATCCTAGTATAAGTTATCATGGATAGCTCTGGCTACAAGGAAATATCTTAATGACTCAGAAGCTACTGGGAATGGCCAGACATTTGTTGAGACACAGCTATGCATCAAGCTGTTGGGGACATGAGATTGACTGCTCTTACAGTAGCACTGCTTTTCAGATGGGACCTAACCACAGGGAGACTGCAACAACCCATGCAAAGACACATTGGATGTCAATACATCCTGAGAAAGAGAAAAAAAAGAAATCACAGAGGTTGGAAGGGACCTCCAGAGATCATCAGTTCCAACCCCCCTGTCAAAGCAGCATCACCCAGGGTAATCTGCACAGGAATGCATCCAGGTGGGGTTTGAAAAGCCTCCAAAGAAGGAGACTCCACTCTCTGGGCAGCCTGCACCAGAGCTCTGTCACCTTCACTGGAAAGAAGTTTCTCCTCATGTTGAGCTGAAATCTTCTCTGTTCAAGCTTGCATCCATTGTTCCTTGGCTTATTATTGTGCACCACCAAAAAGAACTTGGTCCCCTCCGCTTGACCCCACCCGTCAGATTCTGATAGACATTGATCAGATCCCTCTCAGTCTTCTCTTCTCCAGCCTAAACAGCCCCAGGGCTCTCAGTCTCTCTTCAAACCAGGTTTATCCAAGGTAAGCCCAGTGGCTTGCTCTTCCTTGTGGTGGTCAACAGAAAACTTCAGCAGGTGACACAGGGCTAAACAGTTTGGCTGGACAGGTCTGAGAAGTGTAACATGGAGGCTGAACTTCAGGGAGAACCTCCTCCATGCAAGTCTGATTGAACAACCCCCTAAAGGAACCATCTAACCAAGGGTATTTCCCTCACTAAAGACACTTTGTGCAACCCTTTGCATGGGGTGGTAGATGGGCCCCATCCATTCCTGGGCTGAGCAGGTATCTTCCATGTCTCACTATGAAGCTTTTGTGTTTCTGCAGAGCAGGTGCAACACCCTTAGCCAAACTAAGCCTATGCTGCAGCCTTTAGCTTTTCAGCCTCATGGGCCTGGCCCAGCTGAAGAAGTTATGGTCTTCACTAGGCAGGAGGAAGACAGCCACAGGAGCTTCTGCACATCTTTTTCTTGCAAAAACACAGTTGGTTTCATGAGTACCTGCAAGAAATCTGAGCCCCTGGATCTTTACTGGCAAGACTGACTTTGGCTTCTCTGCTAAGAAGAGCAGCAAGAACTACTAAGAACTGCCTCCTGAACAGGAACAATCTGGGATTCAGACTGGAACAAAATATTTGGAGATAATAGTCACTGGTCTGTGGATCCTTCCTGCTCCCAGACTTCAAGGTTGGCTGTTCTCTGAAATGTCTGCCCAGGTTTGGATGAGCTCAGGGATCCTGGAGGCTGAAGACACACAGCTACAGATACCCCTTCTCTTGGAGTAGCCAGTGTAACACTGCATAAACCACTGGGAAAGCAGGATGGATGAGAAATTCTTCCCTCACAACGGGAAACAGAGCAGTCAGGATACTGAGAGGGTGGTCTGCCTGTTAATTCAGGAGACAGAATTCAAACTGAAAGCTCCATGTGGAGCAAATTAGCAGAAACTAATTCTAATCCGTCCCATGCTGGCACAGAGGCACATCAGCCCTGCTGAAAATTGCACCTCCCTTCAGATCTGGGCTGCCCCTTGTCTTATATGGAGAGAAGAAAGGATTGGGGAGAGGCTGCAATTGCAGTTTGTGTGCAGATGGTCCACATTATTGAACCTCTGTAGAGCATCAGCCACTTGCCCCTGTGCCCCATGATAAATCGCAGCCTCCTTCAAAGTTCTCAGGGAAGAGCAGCCTTGTCCCAGGCTCTGATTGGGTTTAAACTCTGACTAGTTAAGGAGATGTAAATACTGAGCCCCTATCAGCCTGTAATCGTCATCATCATCATCATCATCCTGTTTAAGGAACTGTTCCCATCTCTGAGCAGCTCCTCCGTGTCTCCTCCACCCCAGGAGAAGGTCTGGACCACATTTCCGGCAGCGAGCTGCTTTCCTTTAGTTGACACAAGCAGAGTTTGTCAGCTTGTGCATCCTCGCTTTCTGCCTGGCTTAAAGCTGCTGCAGAGCCTTTGGGAGCAGCTGGAAACAGAGAACTCACAACCCTCCCTCCACAAAGGTGCCCATTCAGCAGCCAGCAGGTCCTACCCAACAAGAGCATCCTCTGTGCGGTGGCCTTTGGGACAACGTCCTCAGTCCTTGCCTGAGAGAGGGGAAGTGACACTTCCAGTGGCTCTCGTGGAAGGCAGAGCCAACATGTGTGCATTCACTTTCTTCTGCAGGCAGAAAACTGGAGAAACAGCCTGCTGGGCCAAAATAAATACATTTGGCATCTTTCCTGCTCCTGCACCGGCACGTTCGTGGCGCTGAGACTGAAAACAGCCCTGAACCTTATTTACACTAAAGTCTCTTTCCATCACTTTGGCAGTAGGAAAGGGCTCAGGCTCTGTGCATGTTCTATTTTCTTTCCAGAGTGTGTAAACGAGGCTCAAGCTTTTGCAGGCCTTAAAATAGATGTAAATGACCCTTTGTGCTGGCAGAGAGGTGTCGAGAGGCCTTCCTGCAATAAAAAAAATAAAATAATAAAGATTCAGCCTCATTCTGCTTTCATATCATGCTCCAGGCACTTAGTTGTAGTTTCCCAAATCCGGGCAGTTCCTCTTGGCAATCTGTGCAGAGATTTTACACATCTGGGACTGAACCCAGGGGCTGAAGAAGGTGTGTGAGCTCAGGCAAGAATACATAGAATGGTCCAGGCTGGAAGGGACCTCCAAAGGTCACCCAGTCTGACCTCCCTCTGCAGCCAGCAGGGACATTCCCAACTAGATCAGGTTGCCCAGGGCTTTGTCCAGCCTTACCTTGAATATCTCCAGGGATGGGGCCTCAACCACCTCCCTGGGCAACCTGTTCCAGTGTTCCACCACCCTCATAGTGAAGAACTTGTTGCTAACACCCAATCTAAATCTGCCCTTCTCTAGTTTGAAGCCATTGTCCCTCATCCTGTCACTGCAGACCTTTGTAAACAGTCTCTCTCCATTCACCATGTGGGTCCCCTTCAGGTACTGGAAGGCTGCTATTAGGTCGAAGAACATCAAAACCTTCCATCTCAATGGGACTTGCAGACTCAGCTGGAAGGCTCCTCATTCCCCATGGCTTCTAGACCATCTGTGATGGATTTATTATTTATATTAGTTGTTTTAAAGGTTGTTTGGGTTTTTTTTCTGTATATTCCACAGTATTGGCCTTGATGATCTTAGAGGTCTTTTCCAACTGAAACAATTCTATGATTCCAAGTCCTCTTGACGAAACCATGAAAGGGAGAAAATAGAGGCAGAGAACAAAAATAGCAAGACATGCTGGACTGCCATCAGGGTTTTGATGCCTCACAGATGGACTTGCCATGCCTCCTGCTCAGGCCCAAGGGAAGTCACCATGACATATTTCTGCCCAAGGCACTGCCTTTGCTCAGTTGCCAGTTTGCTCTGTGCACACTGAAGGAGAGCCTCCTGAGAGAGGAGCTGGCATTCCTTGGGCTTCTACTACTAAATATACACTGAGGTTGGTCAGACAGTGGCCCAGCTTGCCCAGAGAGGTGGTAGATGTCCCATTCCTGGAATCATTCTAGGGAAGGTTGCCTGAGGCTCTGAACAGTCTGCTCTAGTTGCAGATGTCCCTGCTGACTGCAGGGGGTTGGACTAGATGATCTTTAAAGGTCCTTTCTAACCCAACCCAGTCTGGGATTCTACAAAATGCATTAGTATTCCTTGAAGAGGTCCCTGAGCACTGACCACACAGGCAGATGGACAAATAGCTCTATGAGCTACCCAAGATTCCAGTGGTGAAGGTTGATGAGGTGATCCCCATCCCTTCTGTTTGATTAATACAGAGGAGACTCATTAACCAGCAAGAGCTGACCAAGGAGCAAGCTAGGTCCAGACAATCCAGCAGCCCAGGGGAGGATCTCTCTGGCTAAGGCAGTCTCTGCCCTTAGGCTCAGAACTCTGAGATGCAGAACCCTGCTTTGCAACCTTCCTGGTGCTCTGTACAGCAAGTAAGTAAAGGACTGGAGCCCTTAAGAGAAAGTGATGTATTTCCACATCAGTGTCTTTTGCCAGCAAGTAAGCTGGAGAGCCAAGAAGGGCTTGGCTGTTACCTTGATTAATTTCTCCTGGTGCTCCTTGCTGCCCAAACTGCCTTCTCCCCTTGCAGCTCCTACTTGTGCTGTGGGCTACTGAAAGGGAAAGGCTTTCATTCCACCCTCTGGGCTGCTAAATCCAGATCCCATCCACACACATGCAGCCCCCAACCTCTTTCATTCTGCCAATTAAGCTCCTTTGGAGACACTAGCACACGCAGAGGCACCCTGACAGGTCATCAATACCATCCACCCCTAGGAGCTGGAGCAAGTGATACTCAACCCAGCTCTGAGTTACTGGAATCTGCCGAAGCTGTGGCAGCCCAGCCCATCCCCAGAGCCACTCTGCGGGCACTGCCTGGCCCAGCACAGCAGCAAGGCCTCAGGATAAGCCAGCTGAAGGGCAGAACATTTACAGTAACCATCATTTTCTTTCCCTTTCAGAGGATGCATGAGGGATTCCCAACACTTCCCTCCCTCCCTCCTCTTTCCCTCTGTTAAACGACCCTCTCTCCAGCTGCGCCAGCTGAACACTGCTCCACAGCTTTTCTCCAGGAGCACTTGCAGTTGGAAACACCCAGACAAATCTCATCCAAGAGTTTATGAGGGAGGGGAAAAAAAAAGCCCCAAAAAAACCCCCCACAAAAACACAACCCAAAACTCAGAGGCACCCTGAAAGCTGCACCACGCTGCCCGAAGTGCTGCAGATTGTTAGGAGTTTTTCAAATCTCAGCGTAGTTCTGGGTAAGGTTTTAATTGGGCATTGTATTTCAAAGCCAGGGAGTAGGATCTATGCAAAGCACTGGAGAGTTTCTGCATTAATTGACCATCAAATCCTTCCCCTTTGCATCTGCATTCTATTATTAGAGAATGTAAAGCAGTTTATAGGGCTTTTAACCTCCTCAAGCAAACACTCCGTGGAAGTTACGCTGCTGCAGGGACCGTATTAGCTTTATAGACTTCGTGTTGAATCTGAGGAGAGAGGGGGGAAATGGAGAAGAGACAGAGCAAATGAATGATTTCTGATGGTGTAAGTTCAGCTGGTGTAAATCAGCACAACTCCATTAACTTTGCTAGAGTTATGCTGATTTATGCCAGCAAAAAGATCAAACGCTCGATCCGCAATGAGGTCCTCGTTCCCAGAAGACCAAACTGGTACCAGACAAATCTTCACAGACCATTTCTCAGCTACATTCTTCCCTGCTGCATGGAAAAGCCCTGATGGGATGCCAGGGAGCCATCTGGCAACCTGGGTACCACAGCAAGCACGCACACTGTGTGCTCAGTCACTTGGAGGAAAACCACCTTCCAGCAAGTCACTTTGGTGACCTTTGTGACCACCAGCCTAGGCCCAGGACTCCCATGATGATAGATGTCAGAGAAAGGCAGAACCATGCTGTGGTCTGGGAGCGTAAATGCAGTCTTTCAGTCTTAACTAAAGCTGTTAAGCTTCACTTTCTTCAAGGTCTTGTCATCAGACTCTTCAGGGAGAAAGCACCACTCACAGGTCAAGAAAAGCAAGCTGGAGAAAGCCCAAATTGTCATGGGCTCCTGTGTGCAAGGACAATGTGGAGGTCAGGTGCTATCACCAAGGGAGGAAAACAAGCACAAGGAAGCATTGTGGTGGCCTGGGCTGACAGCCCCTCCCACACATAGGGCATTGGTTCCAAGCAGCACCAGACCAAGCCTGTGGGTCTCATGGGACCTGCAGCAACTCACCCTGATGGCCCAACCAGGCTGGGTAGCCACAGCTTCCAGTTAAAATAGCATGAATGCTCAGTATCTCACCCTCTTCCAGGATGTCAATAGCCTCCTTTTCAACTCAATCTAAGCTCAGAAGGATGACCAAACTGTCCCATTGAAGGTCTGCTTTGCTCATCATCCTTTATCCAATGAAGAGCCTAGAGAAAGCAACATCAGCATCATACATATCATGGAACTGTAGAGTGGTTTGGGCTGGAAGGGACATTCAAAGCCCAGTCCAAGTCCCCTGCAGTCAGCAGGGACATTTGCAACAAGAGCAGGTTGATCAGAGCCCTGTCCAACCTCACCTGAAATGTTTCCAGGGATGGGGTTTCTACCACCTCTCTGGGCCAGGATCTCATCACTCTCAGTGTCAAACATTTCTTCCTTTTCTCCACTCTTAGTTTCAGACCATCACCTCTTGTCCTGTCACAACAGCCCCAGCTCAAAAGTCTGTCCTCACCTTTCTTATCAACCCCTTAAGCATTGAATAAGGTCTCCCTAGAGCCTTTTCTTATCCTTCCAAAGAACTGCATTGTCCTAACAGATGAGCTTGACACCCTCAGACTTCAGTAACTGTTGTAGAAAGAGCAGGAAGCATGTCTGCAGGAGAGAAAATAGGTAGTAGTTTGTCATCTCCTTCAGAAGAGTCATCTAAAGAGTCAGGATGAAATCTATAAGGAGAGGCTGAGGGAGCTGGGGGTGTTCAGCCTGGAGAAGAGGAGGCTCAGGAGAGACCTTATTGCTCTCTACAACTACTTGAAGGGAGGCTGCAGCCAGGTGGGAGTTGGTCTCTTCTCCCAGGTAACCAGCAACAGAACAAGAGAACACAGTCTCAAGGTGTGTAGGGGGAAATTTAGGCTTGATCTTAAAAAGAAGCTCTTCCCAGATAGAGAGGTTGCCCCTTGGAATGGGCTGCCCAGGGAGGTGGTGGGGTCAGTGTCCCTGGGGGTGTTTAAGAAAAGCCTGGATGAAACCCTTAGTGCCATGGTCTGGTTGATTAGTTAGGGTTGAGTGATCAGTTGGACTTGATGATCTTGGAGATCTCCTCCAACCTGGCTGACTCTGTGTGAAAGCCAACAAGACAAGCAGTGTTTGATCTCCTAGCCCTGTGCAGCAGGATGAGAAGGGAAGCTCACCACCTTGCTTGCTGCCTCTGCCTCTTTTCTTCACGCAACAGTTCCACCTCCCCTCAGCAGGCAGGATTCCCGTTTTGCGATCCCTTCCCTATTTGTTTGTCTCTTGGTAACCCCAAATGTCACCAGACAGAGCCCAGGACAGTGATCATGAGCATGCAAACAGCAGTGTGAGGGCCAGTGCAATTATCTTGTTCCTAAGCACTCCACAGTGCTTCCAAGTATCTTGTATTTAGTTACTTGGTAAGGTCCTGAGCGTCTGGCTCTCAGGCACTACGGCTTTATTGCTGCAGAACGAGCCAAAAACCATTCAAAGGCTTTAAAAGGTCTTTCATTTTTATTTTTTTTTTCTTTTTAAATAGTCAGAATGAATTTAAAGTGTTGGCTGCCTGGCAAAGGCAGCAGGCATTTCAAGTGGAAAGGAACAGTCCTTTATTGCTTCTGCTGCTGGCATTTAGGGCACCCTGATCGCTAACAACTCCTCGGCTCCGGTGCTTGGGATCCTGCAGGCTGCTGGCTGGGCAGAGCCAAAGGGGAGCAACAGGCTGAGAAGAAAGGGTCTGGTTGAAAGACAAGCCCAGCTTTAGAGCTGCTTGGAAAATTTCATTACAGCTCATCAGAAAATGATCAGTTTTCACTGGGAGGGCTGCAGAAACACCTTGGTCTCAACCACCTGCTGGTGAAACATAAGCTGAGCGCCACCAGCAACCCTCTGCCTGCCCAAACCATGTCCCTCCTGCCTCTCTGTGTGCCACCTCACCACAGGTGTCCAGACCCTCAACCAGACAAGACACCACACAGAGGAGCTCAGACCCAGTAAGGAGGGCCAGCCAGTACCCATGGAAGATATTGGGGGGATTATCAAGTCTCTTCCTAACTCACTGGGGGGCCACTAGGCCTTTGTCCACCATCACCTAGTGTGCACCATGAGGACTCACCAGTGAGGAGAGCAGGATCTCTCAGCCCAGATGGGCTCAGCTTGGAGCTTCTGCCTTTCCTGGAGGGCATTAAAAAGGGGAGTAGGTGGAGAGAGTAAAGTGGCCACACCTGGGGTGGGAGGAGACTCCAACAGAGCCCAGGTGCTCTGTTGAGAGTTGAGGGGGAAAATCGGGTGGTTGGGGTGGAAAAGGGGCAGATATGGTGGGAAAGGGAAGGTGGTGAAAGGAGGAGATTTTAAAATAACTTTATTTTCCATAAATCTTTCATAATGCACAACTGCAGTTCATGGTTTGCTTTGCCTTCATGCAAAAAGAACAATACTTCATAAAATAAAGCACAATTCGAGGCTGCACCTTCAATATTTGGTTCAGTTTCAGGCCCTTCAATATCCAAGAAGGATATTGTGTTGCTTGAGTGTGTCCAGAGAAGGGTGGCAAGCTGGTGAAGGGTCTGGAGGGCAGGGCTGGTGAGGAGCAGCTGAGGGAGCTGGGGGTGTTAAGCCTGGAGAGAGGGAGGCTGGGGGAAGACCTCATTGCTCCCTGCAGCTCCCTGATGGGAGGATGGGGTGAGGTGTGGGTTGGTCTCTTCCCTCTAGTATCAGGTGATAGAATGAGAAGCAATGCCCTGGAGTTGTGCCAGGGGAGGTTTGGGTTGGAGATTAAGAAAGAGTTCTTTGCTGCAGGAGTGGTCAGGCACTGGGGGAGGCTTTCCAGGGAGGGGGTGGGGTCCTCATCATTCCTGGAGGGGTTCAATAAAGGTGTGGCCATGGCACTTGAGAACAGGGTTTAATGGCCATAGAGGTGTTGGGTTGATGGTTGGACTGGATGATCCTGGAAGTCTTTTCCAACAGATTCTATGATTTGGCACCTTGGACTTCATAGAAATCAGGGCATTTGACAAACTGCTCTGGAGTTGACTTCTGAATAGTGCTGATGTCCTTCAGCAGCACTGTGAAGCTCAGACAGACCTTGAACCATGTGCAGCCCTCCCTCCACCCAAGTTCATGGCTATTGACACTGCATCTCAGCCACTTCTTAACACTATCATCATTAACCCAGCTGGTGGGAAGCCATTTAGCCTCAGGCAGCCTGGGACAAGGGAAGAACAGCAGATGTCTTTTTGATGGTCTGAAAAGCCCAGAAGGGTTTGCCATTTCTGGTGACTGGGACAGATGAGAGGGACACAGGAGCAAGGGGTTCCTAGGCCAGTTTGCATCTGGGTTAAAAAGCCATTAGATGAGCAGCTGGAACAGCCTCTGTGTGTGAGGAGGTGTACAGAGATTCTTATGTATCTGGGGGTTACAGGAAAGGACTGCTCCAAATTCTCCTGCTCCATTTTGGCTAAGAAGGAAGCTCACAGTACCCTTCACCATTCCCACCCTCCCATTCCCCTGGCTCTGCACCTACAAGTGCTCCTCCACCCAAACCTGCAGATTCCACCCATCCCAAGTCCCAAAGAAGTCTTTTCATTCTCATGTGCCTGCACAATGCCCAACCTTGGCAATTTGAGCTCCTAGATCCTTCTGCACGATGGAAGCACAGCAAAGTTCAACTATGTGGGGAATCCTCCATCACCTTCTACTCCATTTAGCCTCTTTTCTCTGTGAGTAAATGTGAGGCATGGACTGACTTACATCAGGAGCTGTCTCCAGTCTCCCATCTCAGACTAGATATTTCCTGACTTGGTCAGTTACTGGTGTTCTGGGGTCTTTATCTCCCCAGGCTGGGACCAATCAAAATTAAGTCTTTTCCTCACCACTTTGGTAAAGGCTGCTTAGGAAAAATGTGTAAAAACCAGACCCAGCTCCTCTGCTCTTCCTTAGTATAGCTTCTAGAAAATGCAAGGTTCCTTGGGACACTGAAGGAAGGCAATTAGCAAAGAAGATAGTCAGGAAAACATTTGAGAAAGGCTGAGTAGAGTAAGGCAAAGGTAGCATTATTAATGATGCAATTACACTACTAGAAAGCTCAGGGGTTTTCCACTCAGGATTGAAAAAGGAAGAGGAACAAAACAAGGCAACCTCTAGGAGAATGCAAGAGAAGCAGAAATGAGCTGTGGAAATCAAACAAGATCAGCCTCACAACAACCAAGCCAAGTTCTTCAGTAAACTAGTAGAGGTCTCCTGGAGTTCAGGGGCTGGGGAAGAACCAAAGCTACCTCCCCCTGACCAGGGCGGAGGATATTAAAGCTGAGCTTTTCAAAGACATTTTGGGAAGTCAGCTCAAAGTCACCACAATTAAATGAGCCAAGGAATTCCCCTGAGGCTGTGCAAGAACTTCTGCTCCATTCTGCAGGGCCACTGTCCAGGCAGTCACCAAATCAAGTGCCACCCACCCCTCACACCCCAGCGTGCACTTTCCCATGGGCTGTCAAGCTGTCAGCTTGGGACACTTCCTGAGGACCATGCAAAGGCCACCAAGGCCACCAGTCATTAATTCTCAGGAAGTATCCTACTGCCTCATTGCTAATTACTTAACTAAACTTCCCTTCCATGGTGTCTGAGCCAAGGTCTTTCTTTCTGGCACGTCCCAACAGCGTTTTATTGAAGGTAAGATACCATGAGGGCTGTGCACACGAGCTGGGCTGCACCTGACTAAACATAGGGCTCATCAGCGATGTCTAGATGGCTCCAGCAGGATTTCACCACCCTGCTCCCCTCTCCTCTCCTCCCGTGGCCAGCACAGCCCCTTCCAGCTCACAGCAGAGCAGCCTGTGTGTGATTTCCCCTTCTCCACACAGCGCAGATCCTTCATGCAAATCTGTCTCATAAATCATTGCATCCCAGGTGCGCCGTGGAGTAATTTGCTAGGAAAATACTGTTCCAACCAAAGGAGCCAGCATACCACAGTGCTCTTTATGAGGGGTAATATTCAGGATAGGGGTGACTTGGAAACCTGCCAGGCTCCAAAAATGATTCGTCCTGCCTGACCTTAAATCTCGGATCCTGACTGTTGCAGCCGGCGCTGCCTCCACAGGCAGGAAGCATCAGTCACGGCCACGTTCACATCCCCTCCCTGCCCCTGGCTGCAAGGCCTCAGGGGGACACAGAGGCAGAGAATGCTTTGGGTTGGAAGAGACCTTAAACATCACCCAGTTCCAACCCCTCTGCCATGGGCAGGGACACCTTCCTCTAGATCAGGTTGCTCAACTTGGGAGGGGGCACCTACAACTTTCCTGGGCAACCTGTTGCAGTGTCTCCCCACCCTCACTGGAAAGAATTTCTTCATAATCTCCCCTCTTCCAGCTTAAAGCCATTGCCCCTCACCCTATCACTACAAGCCTTTGCAAAAAGACAACAAACATGAGAACCTCCAGCCTGAGAACCTGAGGTCTGGGTGATGAACTACCCCAAAATAACCCAAATGAGGGTCTCCAGAAGTGTCATTTAGCAATGTATGCTGAACCAGCCCTAGCATTTTGCTTTCTGCTCTTCACTAAAAGCTGCAGCCTGTGTCTATCTCACCTAGAATAGAACAGAATCCTAGAATCAGTCAGGGTTGGAAGGGACCACAAGGATCAGCTAGTTCCAACCCCCCTGCCATGCCACCTCACACTAGATCAGGCTGCCCAGAGCCTCAGAACCTGCATGGTTCTAAGAAAGATCTTACTGGTCTCAGTGATTTATGCTTCTATCAGCTGAGATCTGGGTCCAAACACTCCAAGAATTTCTGATATTTTAGCACTTGTGGTGTCTCAAGTGATCATTGTATCTCTGGTGCAGAATTCTACCCAGACATCTCAGTTTGCTGCACTGAACAATAATCTCCAGTTCCCACATTTTACAGTGCCCAGTATATTCCCAAACAACTTATTCCTATGTACTCTTGTGGCCAAGAAGGGCAATGGTCTCCCATGACCAGCAGGTCAACAGAGGTTCTCTTCCCTCTCTGCTGCTCCCTCTCATAATGAGGCCACAACTGGAGTCCTGGGCTCAGTTCTGGGCTCCCCAGTGCAGGACAGACAGGGAGCTACTGCAGAAAGCTCAAAGAAAGCTGTGAAGATGCTGAGGGACCTGGAGCAGGTCTGTGAGGAGGAAAGGCTGAGAGCCCCTGGGGCTGTTGAGCCTGGAGAAGAGCAGCCCCAGAGGGGAGCTGAGCAATGCTCAGCAACAGCTAAAGGGTGGGGGGCAAGGGAATGGGGCCAGACTCTTGTCAGTGGTGCCCAGGGACAGGACAAGGGGGAACAGACACAAACTGGGACCCAGGACGTTCCATCTGAACAGGAACAGAAACTTGTTTGGTGTGAGGGTGCTGGAGGCCTGGAGCAGGCTGCCCAGAGAGGTTGTGGAGTCTCCTTGTGTGGAGAGATTTCAAACCCTCCTGGACATTGTGATCCTGGGCAATTTGCTGAGAGTGATCCTGCTTTAGCAGGGGCACTGGACTGGAAGATCTCCAGAGGTCCCTTCCAACCTCCACCATGCAGGGATTCTGGGATTTGCAGATGTCAGGACTTTTCTAACCAGCCCTTTGCCTCTCTTCTGTGTTGACCCATGGGATACTCTAGAGCTGTTTGCAAGCCTAGGACTTGTTTTTCAGAGCAAGCAGCATTAAGTTACCAAAGTAAAGATCCATTTAAGTCAGAAGTTTAATGGTTTTGCTATAGCAAGGGAAAATCTCAGGACATCAAAGAGTCAAGGGAGGAATATTGTACTCAGCTGAGAAAATGGACAAGCAGTCAGACACAAAAGCCTTTCTGCAGCTGTGACAAAGAAACAATAAACTCAAGCTCCTGTAGAGCTTAGCTTAAACCCAAAGGATAGAAAAAGGAGATAAAATATGGAATTAAGATATTTCCCCTCTATTGATATTAACTACACTAATGGGGTGACATACAATGGTAGGAAAAACCTGAATGTTCATCAGGAAAAAAGAAACTAGAAAAAAACGGACAGGCTGGGGGACTCATAACATCCCAGACATGGACATTTTACATCATTTAGACCACACCACAGGCAACCAAGACTCTATCCACACTCACCACAACCACTACAAGCTGTCAGGCACCAGCAGCAGGTATCAGGAGCCCAGAGCTGGGCTGGGTAGGTCTCTGACCCCACAGCACTGCCCACAGTTATTCATAACCCTGAGGATAAAGGTGCAGGGAGAAACTGCATCATGATGCTGCTCAAACACAACCAACTACTAGCTGCTTTCCTAGCAAGCAAACCTCCTGCAGATAACTGAAGGATGGTGTCACACAACATCTCCTGGTTGGCTTGTGGCAGACAGGAGGATCTCTGTTCTTCACTGTGTTCATTGTTGCACCTCTCAATGCTACAGGGCAGTTGAGGTCCACCAGACACCAACCTTGGTGCTGGCACTCTCCAGAGAGGTCCTGGGGCACACAAATAGACAGGACCTTGAGCAACCTGGTTTAGTAGGAGGAGTCCCTGCCCATGGCAGGGCGGTTGGAACTAGATGATCTTGAATGTCCCTTCCAGCCCAAACTATCTGTGATTCTATGATTCCAAATGTCTAGCCTGGAGGTAGCCCAGGAGGGAGCAGCCTTGTCCAGACACATGCTGAGGACATGGCTCCCTGCCATTCACCAAAATGCTTTGACCCCTGCCCTGCTGGAATGAAACCAGCCCCTCGAAACTACCGACAGGAGGAAACTGCAAACGACTTCAAGTGGGACGGAAAGCGCCGAGTTGGACCATCACAAGCTGAGGTCTCTAATCTTCTTGTCATGGGAGCAGACTCACCCAGCAGAAGGGAATTCCTGCTTTTGACTGGGCTAATTAAAGGCATCGAACTCTGCACCCATTATGGCTTGATGTGCCCTAATCCAATGTGACACTCAGCAGGCACAAGGGGCGCGGAGGCACACACGGTTCCCATTGCTCGCAGGGGCTTGGCATCCGTGGGGGTGGATCAGAGCTGCAGGCTTTCTCCACCCTGCTGGGCCAGCTGTGTGGGGTGGCCAAGTGGGAGGTGACTGCTTGCCCCACCTCAGAGTCACTAACAGCCCTGGTGGCAAGACACTCTGCAGAAGACTCCGTGTAGGAGTAGGCTGACCTAGCGCTGAAAGGTTGCTTGAGAAGGTGGTGATGGAACTGAGATTGGAAGCTTTCCTCAAGTGAAATGAAAGTGGAAGGTGATGGATGAGCAGTGTCCATTCCTCTCCCATGCAGGAACAGGAATTACCAGTTGCTCTGCCTTGGGGGTGCAGAAGGTTTCTAAGCATGATGGTAAAGATCTCAAATTAGAGAAGATTTGCAAGATGAAGCAATTGGGTACTTGGACAGCCTGATGTGAATCATGGATATTATGCTTGTGTTCCTCACCTCCTGTCCAGGATCAATCTCTTAAAGTCTGGGGATATGTCACTACACTCAAGCACACTCAGGACCCTGAACCAGCCCTGAGAAGAAAACTACTTTTAGACACTGATGGGAAGGAACCAAACCTCCTCATGCTTCAAAAGCAAAAGCTCCATTGTCTCCAGAGCACCACAGTGAGGGAAGCAGTGTATAGCATGGCTGGGCCATCTCTGCAGCCCCCTCCCCAGCCCTGCTGAGCACTCACAGCACAATGCTGGGAGGAGCATTGGAAGGTCACCAGAGGCAGGTGAGGTGAGATGTCTATGCCATGGAAGCTCCTGGCTCTGAAGACCTGGGTTGAGACACAGGCCCTGAAAAACAATAAAGCTTTCTCAATGGCACTGCAAGAAATCAACTTTCCCCTTCAGTGATTGGGTTTTCTGTAAGAGATTAGAGTCCCATACCACTGCTCCTTGTACTGTCAACTGTTGCTCTGCTCAGTTGTACAGCAGCAGGAGGTTTGTTTACAACCAAAGGTCCCAAGTTCATTTCCAGTTAATGATCCATAAGAGGAACTGCAGTACTTCTGCAAGGAAGATTGCGTGGAGGCAATTGACAGACTGCTCAGGCTGGGAACAAAGCACTGAAATATTGTCATGAGTTATAAACCAGGCAAAGTCAGCAATGCTCTGCAAGGAGCAGCAATGTCTGCTGCACACTGCTGCCAGTAACTGGTCACTAAGAGCTCATTCAGAGTGGAAGAAAAAAAAAAAAACAAACAACAAAAACCAGGCATTGATTTTATTTCAAAGCCATGTAGATGTGGCTCTCGGTAGAGTGGGGTTAATGGTTGGACTCAGTGATTCTCAACTCTGCTCTCATGAGGCCCCACCTGGAGTACTGCATCCAGGTCTGCTGCCCTGGCATAAGAGGGACATGGAACTGCTGGAGTGGGTCCAGAGAAGGGCCACAAAGGTGATCAGAGGGCTGGAGTAGCTCCCCTATGGGGACAGGCAAGGAGAATTGAGGCTGTTCAGCCTGGAGAAGAGAAGGCTCTGGGGAGACCTTAGAGCAGACTTCCAGTACCTGAAAGGGGTTACAGGAGAGCTGGGAAGAGACTTTTTACAAGGGTGTATAGTGATAGGATGAGGGGGAATGGATTGAAGCTTGGGGAGGGCAGATTTAGGCTGGAGATAAGAAGAAATTCATTCCAGTGAAGGTGGTGAGACACTGGAACAGGTTGCCCAGGGAGATCATGGATGTCCCCTGCCTGGAGGTGTTCAAGGTCAGGTTGAATGAGGCCTTGAGCAGCCTGGGATAGTGGAAAGTATCCCTGCCCACGGCAGGGAAGTTGGAACTGGATGATCTTTAGGAACCTTTCCAACCCAAACCCTTCCGTGAATCTACAAATTTTGGAGGTCTTTTCCAACTTAAATGCCTCTATGATTCCAGTAGGACTGAACAGCAGAACACCTTCAGATTTGTATTCAGCACAGCAATTATTGTTTATTATTGAAGTACCAATTGATTATTAAAAGCACATTTACTGAGGCTGGGCCACAAGGTAACAGATCCATACCTCTGGCAGAGCTGTGAAACCTCAGTAAATAACAATGATTAGAACCAGATTCATCGAGGCCAATGCCACTGTAAGATGTGTATCAGTTACAGAGCTCTTCAAACCTCACCAGCATGTTCTTAAACCATTTCTAGAGAGGGTTTACAGCTCAGCAGTAGGGCTACATGTCTTCATTTAGGGTTGTTAGGCCACATGGAATATCATCTTAATGCTCATTTGATACTTAATTAAGGTAGGGAAAAGACTGCACCAACCAAGCAGAACCAGGGCAAGACACAATCATCCTCCCGCTTCCAAACACATGGAGCAGAGCTGTGAGCTGACCTGGTGTCAAGCCCTTTCATTAACCTCTGAACCTTTCTTTAGGTGGAACACATGGGCCATGGCTGATCTGAGGATGTGAGCACTGCATCCATCTCACTGCCTGATGCCACAAGCAGAGTGTGTCATAGTATCATGGAATGTTAGGGGTTGGAAGGGACCTCTGGAGATCATCGAGTCCAATCCCCCCTGCCAAAGTAGAGTCACCTGGGGCAGGTCACACAGGAACACATCCAGACTGGTCTTGAAAGTCTCCAGGGAAGGAGATTCCACAAATTCTATGGGCAGCCTGCTCAAAGGTTCCATCAGCCTCACAGTGAAGAAATTTCTCCTCATGTTGAGGTGATACTTCCTGGGTTCCAGTTTGTGTCCATTGCCCCTTGTCCTCTCACAGGGCACCACTGAAAAGAGTCTGGCCCCTTCTTGGCACCCACCCCTCAGGTATTTATAAATACTAAAAATACCTCCTCTCAGTCTTCTCTTTTCCAGGTTAAAGTGCTCCAGGGCTCTCAGCCTTTCCTCACAAGACAGATGTTTCAGTCCCTTCATCATCCTTGTAGCCTCCATTGGACTCTCTCCAGTGTTTGCCTGTCTCTCTTGAACTGAGGAGTCCAGAACTGGACATAATACTCCAGATGTGGTCTTACTAGGGCAGGGAGTGTCTGCCCTTGGTTATGCAGCTTAAAGCTCCATGAGGATTCCACCAACTGCATTCCACAACCCTCGTGCTCCCTGAGAGCCTTCACTGAGCCTCTCTGTGTTGCTGCTGCTGTTGTAAATCAGCTGAGATCAAATCTGCAACAACACAAAAACTGGACAGAGACCAAATTCTGCCCAGGAGGAGAGAGCTGAGCAAGGTGAAATTGGTGCAGGTCACAGATCATGAGCACAGCAGGCAGAGGGTACCCCAGATGTGCAGTCCTTGCTCATTCACAAAGAGCAAATCCCCTCACCTCACTCACTCCATAAATGCTTAAACCCTTGCCCAGTTAAGCCACCCATCCTCCCATCCTTCCCTGCCAGCCCCCCCAGCACCTGCTCCTGCTGCCAGAGCTGACGTCTTCATCCCACACGCGTGGGGCACCAGACTGCAGCAGAGCCGCTGGAGACTCCCCAGCGCCGCCGGAGCCTTCCCCCTCCCCCCCCCCCCCCCGTCTCGGGCTGGGTACAGGAGGCCACGTCCCCAGAGACGCAGCCAGCAGCACAAAGAGGCTGTATGGAAGCTGCAGGCGGAGTGAAGGCAGCGATTTTGCCCAGATCATGCAGAACGGCTGAGGCAAAGCCCAGGGGAGCAGGAGGTCTGCTCCTTTTCTTTCGCCATGCCTGAAGACCTCCCTGCCTCCCCCACCGGCAGAGGAGGAGGAGGAGGAGGGGAGAAAGGAGGCTGGATTACTGAAGAACTCCCTTAGCTCCAGTCTCCTCTGTTCAAATTTATATATTCCACTACAGGTGACATCATGATTGCTGGAGTCTGACAGGTGATGCTGTAAAATGCATGAAACCATAAAAATTTCAACAGCAGCAAGCTCCATTGCCGCCCCATCTGACAGCACTTAGCTGCCCAGCTAACACAAATATTATAAAAGCACTCGGGAAAGAAACCCAACCTGCCTGACCTCAGGTTTGGACTAATAAACAGTGCAGCACCACCAGATTTCACCCACACAGAAGAAACAGACAGCTTTTACAGAAACCGAAGCAGGGTGTGTGGAAGTGTCAAGAACTAAGGGAAGAGAGGAGTTAAAAGCGGGCAAAACCCTTGCTGGATGTGGAGGGCTCAGGCCCCCAGCCCTGCTCTGCTTTCTGCCACCCCATCTCCCTACAAGGAGGAGATCTGTCTTCAGGACTGAGTAACTAAAGCTGCTCACTGGTGTCTCACAGCCAGAGCAGGGCTGGGTAATTGCCTGAACTGTGTCAGAGCATCTGATGTTCATTTCTGCCCTCTCCACAGGGACAGAGTGAGTAATCCTGTCTCCAAAAGTTGGACAGTAAGCGAATCCAAGAGAATTATTGCCCCTTTTTCATCACCCTCAGCACTCAATTTAAAGAGGTCAAGGATCTGCTTTCCATTGCTTTCTGCTGTGAGGTCCCTCTGGTCTCCCCAGAGAAGGAGAGCACCTTGCCTTGGCTCTCTCTGAAGGAGGTGAAGGAGGACACCCGTGTGGGCGACAGCCTCCCCACAGCAGCGAGGTGAGTCAGGCAGATGCAGGATGATGACTCCAGCCAGAGCAGGGATTTTCAAACCAGACATGCTGAAATGGATCTCCAGCTTCTCCAGGGAGAATCGGTTTCCGTGGGCTATTTTGGGATTAGGCAGACAGGCAGATGGGCAGAATCACAGGATTGTGTTCCTTGGAAGAGCCCTCTGAGATCACTGGGTCCAACCATCAAGCCCTACCACCGTGGCCATATAACCATGGCCCCAAGTGCCATGGCCACACACATCTTGAACACCTTCAGGGATGCTGACTCCACCATCTCCCTGGGAAACCTATTCCAACAAGGAGCTCCTGCCAAGAAGGAACTTGTCATCTTCTAAGTGGCCACCTCAAAAGCTTTCTGAGCAGAGGTGGGGACCCAGTGCTGGCTGTTCTTAGTCACCTCTCAGAGACCCTCTGGATAACCCACAGGGCCCAATTTCCAGCCCACCCTGCACCCATGCACCAGCCATCCCCACTACAGCTCAGCCCAGAGACTGTCCCAGCATCCAGAACCACCAGAATCTGGGTCCAGTAAACAAAGGGGCATCCAATCCAACTGGCAGCTGTGCCCAGAAGTGCACCTGGAGCCTGATTTGCTGTTAGACAGCAGTGGCAGCCTAGTGAGAGAGACAAGCAACAGAAGTTGCTATAAATACCTGGATAGCTCCATTCAACCCCCTTCATTCAGAGATTGGAGAGCTGTCTGAGCTTGCCTGCTCTCAGGGGTGCATGCAGAGGAGGAGGAGCAAGCAGAGAACCAGGCACCAATGGGGCTGCCCCACTCTGGAGCTCTGTTACCAGGCAAAACAATCATCATCATCATCATCAAATCATCAAAATCACATTACCATCCACACAGTGATGGCCAGCCTTCTAAGTACAGCTTTTGATATTAAAGATTGGCCCATTTAAATGGCATTTTTTTCAACCAAAGAGAAAATGTTATTGCAACACTCTGCACAGTATTTTAATCACAGGTTTCACCAAGCACTTCAGTGGAAAGTGGATGATCTTTTTTTTTTCCCCTCCCCCAGAATCATTGCTGTTTTCTCACCATTGCAGCTCTCTCTTTTTTTATTATTTTTTTTCCCTACTAAACTAACCCAGGGATAGATGCAGCAGCTTTGGCAAACAGATTTTTTAGTTATATGGAGAATGCAAAGAATGAGAAGTGAGCTCACTGCAGCGAGTTTAAATCTTTTTCACACAAGTGGTTTCCTATTCTGCAGTCAGATTTATCAGAATTGACATCCACTGATGGAGATGTGGTGGCTGCAGGCAGTAAGCAAAACCAATGTGGGACAGCAATCCTCCAGGAGGACCATCAGCTCTCACCATAGTGGGGACAGGACAAACTGCTACAGTGCAGGACTTCACCTTCCTGGCTCCAGCTGCTCTAAATCTCCAGTCCAGCAGCCAGATTCAGCTACAAAACCCCCAAATCACGTGTTTTTACAAACACAAGCTGACACTCAGATGATATAAGTGTGGTCTTTCCAGTCACCTTCATGCACAGCCAGAAAGATACTTAGGTACCAAATTTCAGCTAACAGAAGGTGGATGTCCTGATGCCCAGGAGAGTTCTCCTGCCTAATCTCTCCCTGGATCACATCCCACTGCTGCTCCTTCAGTGCAAAACAGAGTGGAAGATGCTAGCAGGACTTCCCAGTGGTACCACTTCCAATTTGGGCTGCTGAAGTCTCAGCTACTCTCATTAACACAAAGCCATTAGTGGGAAATGAGCTCTCCCCACCCAGCACAGGGGAGCAGCTCTGGAGTAAGTGCTCCTATCTCCTGTTGTTTCCAACCTCTCTGAATAATACCCTGAGCAGGGCACCAGCCCAAAGGGAGCAGGAGCAGCTGCCTCAGGCTCCCTGTGGGCACACAGAGCTGTGGGAGCCTGGGTTCCCAGTTAATTCCTATCAAGCCAGGAGATGGCACTCCACAACATGCAGAGCACCTCCAGGGCTTTGCATGCCCCCGAAACGTTCCTTTTTGTGCCTGCCAAGCAATTTCTTCCACCCATCAGCATCTAGGTGAGTCATCAGCTGTAGCCTGTCTCTACCAGCCCCCCAGGGAGGTGAGGTCCAGCAGCGACCAGGGGGGGACCAAGCCAGCAGCCACTGGCAGGCAGATGTGCAGCACCGCTGCCCTCCGTCTGCAGCTGTCGTAAGGCACCACCTGGCTCCCAGCAGTTCCAGTTTGTGACCTGGGGATCTGTTTAATGCAATTCCTCCTCTCCACCCTTTTTTTTTCCTTTTTCTTTATATATATATAGAATAGAAAAAAAAAAAAGTCATAATAACTGATCATAAAAAACCCAAATCGTTTACCTTTCAGGAGGCAACTCGGCACAGGCTATTACAAGGCAATTTGGTACATCATAAAGTTTCCTATTAGGACAGAAAATAAGGCTCCTTGCATGAGCTGCCAATTGGAAATAAAATAGGAGTAGGGTCATGATCATTAGCAGTGCTTTTTCTGTTAGCTTTGCTTTCCATCAGGGTGGGAAGGGCAGGGGAGACTGAGATGCAGGTGAAGGCAGAGGAGACAAGTCTGGAAGATAAGAGAAAAGAACAGAAGGAGGCTGTAGAAGGCTATCAGCAAGAAACAGTTTTACAGTGAGGGTGCTGAGACATCCAGGGGGTGGATGCCCCTTCCCTGGAAGAGTTCAAGGCCAGGCTGAATGGGGCCTTGAGGAGTCTGGTCTAGTGGGAGGTGTTCCTGCCCATGGCAGGGGAGTTGGAACTGGATGATCTTTAAGGTCCCTTCCAACCCAAACCATTCTATGATTTTTTATGAAGGGTCTCTTTATGCACTTATTGCCTTTACAGTGGAGAGCCCCACAGGGTGATGGTGGCTGTAGGATGAGCCCCAAACCTGTCCTGTCCCAAAGTACAGGAGCAGCTCAGAGGGAAGCCAGCTCGGTTTTGCTATTGAGAACACAGCATGTGTTTTGTAAAAAATAAAATAAAACTTACCCAAAATCACTGAAATCAGGATAAAGCCAGACCAAAAATGCCTTCTTACCAGGACTGGTCACAGCTGGACATAACGTTCTGGCGTTCACCACGTTTCTCACCACATTTCCATCATCATGGGAGCCCTGGGGACAGGCTGGTGTTACACAGGCCATCGAAGTGACTTGCTAGAAAGAAGAATCTTGACACTGATCCTGCCCCTTTATGCTTTTCCTAGTAGCTCTGAAGCATGTGCAAAGCACCCAGCAAAGCACAGGATCCTCCCAGCTGCATTACAATGGTCAGAAACTTCCCTGGGTTTCTCTGTTCATGGTTCACCAAGACACAGCCACATGTCACACTGGTGAAGTAACATGACCAAGGCCACAAAGGAGAGCAGTGGCAGGAATGGTGTCCGGGCTCTTGAGGTTGCATTCCTTAGGGGACAGTGGCACAGGAAACATTTTGCTTCGGGAAAGCAGCAGCAGAAGTGAAAGCAGCACAAATGATGCTTTAATTTCTGTGAAGGAGGGAAAAAAGCCTCTTCTGTCCTGTAGGAGTTTCATGGTGCTGATCCTCACACTACCAATGTGCTTCCCTGGGTGAGGGGGAAGGATCAGCTCACCTCCACACTGTGGCACAGCAATGGATTCCCATCACATAAACCATGCAAGCCATAAAAGAAACTGGTCCATGGAGATCAGAGAGCATCAGCCGAGAGTTTGGAGCACAGAGGCCATGGAAGGCCATTGAGTCTGGGTCACGAACCAGGAGTAAGCACTAACAACATGATCTCTTTGTTAACATTCATCCCATGGTTCCCATAAAATCCCTGATGCCCTCTGGAGAGCTCTGTCCTTTTGCATTAGTCCTCACAATCTATGGAGACAAATTGTTCCTGCACCACAGCTGGAAAGTAACTGAAACCAGCAGCACTGTCTCCATCTCGTGGGGAACTGAATCCCAGCCAACACTGGGAGTCCCTGCTTGCTAAACAGACCTATGGCTTCACCACCTCCCTGCTTCTCACATTGGCTTTGGGGTGGTTTGCCTCTCAGTTGTTTCAGACATCCCATTCCCTCCTGTCCCAACATTACAATCCCTGCTGCAGTCATCTCACACCTTCCTGCTCCACCACTGCTGCAGGTGCTCCTCTGCTACAGGGACAGCCACCCACGAGAGAGAGAGACCACAGGAAGGGGGAAGCTACCCAAAGCTGCATGTGGGAAACCTCTTCTGCCAGTGACAGCAGCATCTGCACGAGGAGCTGTGCCACAGCCATACCCAAAGGCCTCTTCCAGTCTTGGAAAGCCCAAAGACATCACAGAACCTCAGCAAAGAGCAGACTTAGTGCTTCTACAGCAGAGAAAGGGTGAGGACAGGAGTGCAGGGGAAACACCACAGCTCCTGGTGTTCCTGCAGCTGCTGGCCGACTTGGCTGTCATTTGCCTTCACCTCTTGGTGGAAAACAAGTGAGTGCCTGGTTCCCTGCCAAGGCAAAATGTGTCTCACGCAGGCATCACCTCCTCCATCCCCTGGCACTCTGCAAACTGGCACCTCACAGGGACATCCTAACACAGTTGTGACTGCTCAGACATAGGGAACATGAGGTGAGCTCACACCCAGGCATACACTCAGTGTTTCCAACAAGCAAAGTGTCATGAAAAGAAATGAGTTGCATGGTAAGGTTTTTGGTAACTTCCTGGCAGAATACTATGGAGATTCCTTGACAAGGACTTCTGCAGCCCCACAGCTGCGCTGCTCACACCAGGACCTGTGAAAATCCATCCCATGCCAACAATGTCACCTTATGCCAACAATGTTAGGCCCCCCACTACAAGAAAGGCATCGAGAAGTATGTCCAGAGAAGGGCAGTGAAGAAGGTGAGGAGTCTAGAGCATAGGTCTTGTGAGGAGCAGCTGAGGGAACTGGGATTGCCCAGCCTGGAGAAAAAGAGGCTGAGGGGAGAGCTTCCCACTCTACAGCTCCCTGAAAGGAGGTTGGAGCCAGGTGGGGATCATTCTCTTCTCTCAAGTAGCAAGTGACAGAGTGAAAAGCAACAGCCTCTAGTTGCACTAGGAAGGGTTTAGGTTAGACATGAGAAACAATTTCTTCCCTGAAAGGTTTGCTAAGCCCTGGACCAGTCCTCATCCCTGGAGAGGTTTCAGAGCTGTGAAGATGTGGTGCTGAGGGACATGGTTTGGCAGTGGACTTGGTAGTGTTGGGTAGTGGTTGGACTTGATGATCTTAAAGGTCCTTTCCAGACTAATCCACCCAAATCTACATGGCTCAAAGGCTGAAAAGACCCAGATTCCATCACATCTGCTCTCCCTTGCCTTTGCAAAGCCCATTAGATGATCCCAAGAGCAAAGTGCTGGGAAGCACCATGTAGAACTGGACCTGTGGCCATGGCAGCTGAGGAGCTGGTCCATGAGTGCTCATCCTCCACACACAGAGAGCTCTGCATTCCAGAGCAGATCCACTCCCCGAACTCCATCTGGCTGTGACACTCAGCTGGAGTGATCTGTTGATGCTGAAGCCAGAAAGGTCAGCAGAGAGGTTGAGCACAGAGGTGAGGGTTTGATTAAAGCAGGAGGGGGAGGGGTTTCCAGGGATCTGTTGGAGATGGAAGTGAAAGCTTTATGGAGTGCTGGGGGGGTGCTCCTGACAGTACTGGAGACAACACAGCTTTGGCAGGGGCTGCAGCAGTGTTCTCCCCTCACCATGTAATCTGCAAGCTCCAAAGGCCTGGGGGTGACCACTGAACCTTTGCTACACAATGTTTTGGTTTTCTCTTCCATTGTATCACACTGAGCCTTGAATCTTGGTCCAGGCAAGGGGTTCTTCACCTTTTTTTCCTAACCTTTTCCTCAAAGATTTTGCTACCCTTCAATTCACCACCCTCCCCTCCTCCCCCTCATGGGTTTGATAGCCCATAACAGAATTATTAGCCAATAGCAGGTACTCCATGAGGCAGCTATCACAGAATAATTGTCAGGGTTGGAAGGGACCTCAAGGATCATCCAGTTCCAACCCCCTGCCATGGGCAGGGACACCTCACACTACAGCAGGTTGCCCAGAGCCACATCCAGCCTGGCCTTAAAAGCTTCCAGGGATGAGGCTTCCACCACCTCCCTGGGCAACCATAGACATCTTTAATGACGAGGATTCATTTCTTAAACCTTTTCCTTCTTTATTGCTTTGATTTTGCCTTTTTTTTTTTCCTTATTAATTAAATGGCAACTTTCAGTAGCCTCAGATTGAATTATGAGGCTTGTTTAGAGCAAGCAGAATGATCAGAGCAAAGGGTGGAAGCTATATATGTATTATATATATGTACTTAAGGCCCAGAACTGTGCTTCCAGACGTTTGGAACAAATTAAATAGAGGACCAAATTAACTGGAGATTGAATTAAGTGGAAAGCATCTCATTACCTAAAAGATGGAAACACGTGTCATTTAAAAATGGCTAAAACTCAAGGAAGAATGGGGCCAGATGAAAAGCAGGAACCTTGCAAATGTCAGCCAAATTTGGGCTCCTGTGGAGCCCTCCAAAATGTGAAGGCTGTAAATAAAGGTGGGGGGTTTAGCTGCACAGTGGGAAGCTTGGAAAAGAGATGTCCTGCGAAGAATCATAGAATCATGGAATCACAGAATGGTTTGGGTTGAAAAAAGACCTTTAAGGTCGTTGAGTTTATCCATTAACCCAGTACTGCCAGGTCACTACTAAACCATGGACCTCAGCACCACATCTACACAGCTTTTAAACCCTTCCAGGGATGGGGACACCACTGCTACCCTGGGCAGCCTGGGCCAGGGCTTGACAACCCTTTGGGGTTTCAGTCTGTCCTATGAGGACAGACTGAGAGAGTTGGGGCTGTTCAGTCTGGAGAAGAGAAGGCTCCAAGGTGACCTTCTTGTGGCCTTTCAATATCTGAAGGGGGCTACAAGAAAGCTGGGGAGGGATTTTTTTAGGCTATCAGGTAGTGACAGGACTGGGGGGAATGGAATGAAGCTGGAAGTGGGGAGATTCAGGCTGGACATGAGGAAGAAGTTCTTCCCCATGAGAGTGGTGAGAGCCTGGAATGGGTTGTCCAGGGAGGTGGTTGAGGCTCCATCCCTGGAGGTTTTTGCAGCCAGGCTGGATGAGGCTCTGGCCAGCCTGCTGTAGTGTGAGGTGTCCCTGGGCATGGCAGGGGGGTTGGAACTGGCTGCTCCTTGTGGTCCCTTCCAACCCTGACTGATTCTATGCTTCTATGATTAAATTGTTTCTAAAATGCAATGTAGAATCACAGAATGGTTTGGGTTGGAAGGGACCTCCAAAGGTCATCTAGTCCAACCCCCCCTGCAGTCAGCAAGGACATCCTCCACTAGATCAGGTTGCTCAGAGCCTTGTTGAGCCTGACTTTGAATACCTCCAGGGATGGAGCCTCAACTACCTCCCTGGGCAACCTGTTGCAGTGTTCCTCTAGCCTCATGGAAAAAGAACTTCCTCCTAACATCCAATTCTCTAATTTCAACCCACTGCCCCTTGTCTTATCACTAGGATGCAAACAGTCCCTCTCTCCAGCCTTCTTGTAGGCCCCCTCCAGGTACTTGAAGGCTGCTATAAGGTTTCCCCAGAGCCTTCTCTTTTGCAGGCTGAACAACCCCAGCTCCCTCATGTCCTCATGGGAGAGGTGTTCCAACTCTGGCCCTGGCTCCATCAGCTCATACAAGGAGCTGCTGCACATCACATTTCCTGTGTCTGCAGTCAAAAGATGCATGCAGGGTGGAGGTCTGATCCACAGACCACATCTTAGCAGGGAGGTCTGGGATGCCCAGCACATCATCTTCACCCACAGGCAGACACCCTGGCCTTTGGATCTCCTACTCAGTTGAAAATGCAGAGTGACTCTGCTTACCCTGTCAGCTGGATGAGCAGTTCCCTGTCAGTCAATGTCTTTAATTTGCTCTTGCTGCTGGCTGCCCAGAGAGCTATTCCAGCAGATTGAATTTCAAGTATTTCACAAAGAGGACCCAACCTGCTGATAGAAATTACTCTTTTCACCCAAGATTAAGACATCTGCTGCTGCCTTAACTCAGTACCTTTGTTCAAGGGCTCATTCTTCTGTTTTCCAGACACTTAATTTCCCTTGAAATAGATGTGAAAAGCAGAGAGACTGTTCAGATCCACTCTTTTGTTTCCTGATGAAGGAACTGAGATCGTTTCACATGTTCCTCCCCTCCTGTGGTTTTGATGCTCATCTTCCTTCCTGCTCATCTGGATCTTACAAATTCCAGTCACTTCTCTCCCTGACAGCACATTTCACTTAGAGGTGCATCAGATGGAAATTGTCCTGAGCTGCCACAGAGAACAAGAAATCAGTTTGTCACTCCAGCAAACTCCAGTCCCAAATTCAGGATGAGGAATAAGTCCTTTGCTCTTTCCTATCTCTATCTACATCTACAATGCTCTCATGAGAACCCACCTGGAGTATTCTGTCCAGTTCTGGAGCATCTATTACAAGAAGGATATGGATGTGCTGGAACAAGTCCAGAGAAAGGCCACAAGGATGAGCAGAGGGCTGGAGCTGTGGAGACAGAGAGAGTTGGGGCTGTTCAGTCTGGAGAAGAGGAGGAGACTTTCTTGTGGCTTTCCAGGATCTGAAGGAGGCTACAAGAAAGCTAGGGAGGGATTTTTTAGGGTGTTGGGTAGTGATAAGACTGGGGGGAACGGATCCAAGCTAGAGGTGGTTTTTGATTAAATATTAGGAAGAAATTCTTCCCCATGAGGGTGGTGAGACACTGGGACAGGTTGCCCAGGGAGGTGGTGGAAGCCTCATCCCTGGAGGATTTTAAGACCAGGCTGGATGTGGCTGTGAGCAACCTGCTGTAGTGTGAGGTGTCCCTGCCCATGGCAGGGGAGTTGGAACTGGCTGAGGCTTGAGGTCCCTTCCAACTTGACAATTTTATGATTCTATGTTGTGGTTTCTTTGTTGTTTTGTTTTTTTTTTCCTTTTCCTTTTGCTTCTTTTGTAGATCACATTTTGACACAAGCAAGTGGAACTTCCCCAAGATAAATAACATTATCTTTGCAGACCTCTGGGCACCCCTTGGCAAGTCATTATTTCTCAATTAAATTTACTCTTCCTTGGCAGTTGCTCTGCTTTAATTTTCTGCCATTTGTTTACTGAAGAAGAAGACACACAACACAAAGCCCTATAAAAAACCCAGGCTAAGTTAATTAAATGTGAAACTGGGAAGCCCTAACTTTGCCTCCAGAGCAGTTTTATCATGAGATCTTCTTTTTGAAAAAAAAAAAAAAAAAAAAAGGTCAATTTTTGCAGGAATTTATTTAGACATATGCAACCAACTATTCATTAAATACTTGGTCCCTTCACAACTCTCTCCCCAAAAGGCACTGGGCAGTATTTTGTAACCACTGATGGGAGAAACAGGAGTTCATGAGTCACAAAGCCAGACAAAGGAACTATGTTTTGTTTTGTTTTCCAGTCAGACCAATATTTTTAACCTCCTTACCTGTCTTTGACTTATTTCAGCTGAATGTAGGACACCTAAGCACCAGTCTGGAAGCCACACACTGTATTATTTTCCTTCTGTTGTCAAGAAGAGCTGATTTCATTCCTTTGAGAGGCCCACAGCTCTGATGGATTGCAGAGCTGAGGAGGACACAGGCTCTTAGCAGTCTTTTTACACACCACCAAAGCTGCTCTCCTTCAGGTCTGCCACCTGCTGCATGTCACAGGGCTCAAGAAATGACTCCACAAGAGGTGTCAAAAATTAATCAAGACATGAACCTTGGCTGATGCTACTTCTAGACCAATATCAGAAGTAATTCTGCTGCAGGAGGATTCAATATTTGCATGTTCCTCTTCATCTGGCAGTCCAGATAAATCACACCTTTCAAGTACCTATTTCTCTGCATGGCTAATAGAGAGCTTGATAACTTCTCAGATATCACAAAGTCTCAGCATGGTGGGAGCTGGAAGGGACATTTGGGGATCATCCAATCCAACCCACCTGCTACAGCAGGGTCACCCACAGCAGCTTGCCCAGGATCTCAATGCCCAGCTGGGGTTGGAATCTCTCCAGAGGAGACTTCACAACCTCTCTGGGCAGCCTGCTCCAGGGATCCAGCACCCTCACAACAAAGAAGTTTCTCCTCCTGTCCTGGATGGAATCTTCTGGGTTCCACTTTGTGCCCACTGCCCCTTGTCCTGTCACTGACAAGAGCCTAGCCCCATCCTCTTGTCCCCCACCTTTTAGCTCTTGCTAATACATTGCTCAGATCCCCTCTGGGGCTGCTCTTCTCCAGGCTCTCAGCCCCAGGGCTCTCAGCCTTTCCTCCTCACAGAGATGTTCCAGGCCCCTCAGCATCTTTGTAGCCTTTGCTTGACTCTCTCCAGTAGTTTCCTGTCTCTCTGGAACTGAGGAGCTCAGAAGTGGACCCAGGACTCCATATGGATTTCTACACTGCAAATCATTGTAGCTGTTCAGGTGAAGTCCATCCTCATGGACTCAGAGCAGGGTTTCAAAGACAGACTCACCACCCAAACACCTCTGCCAACCATGGAAACACTCCCCTTCAGCCAGCCTTGAGAAGAACATGCAATAGGCATGCTGAAGCACCCCTTGGAAGTGCCAATTCCCCACCACTCCCTGTAGCAACAGCCTCCCCAACTTCCTTAGGTAAGTCACCAAATTTTAAGCTGGAAGCTGGAGACACCTTATTCCTTAATCTTAGAGCAGAATCTGACAGAATTTGACATGTCAGAAATAGCTTTCCAGTGCTAAAAGATTCCCAGCTTGGAATTTGAAACTCCAGATTTATTTCTAAACCACTCAGTAGCCCTGAGGAGGAAAGGAAAAGAGGAATCTTCTCCAAGGGACAAATTAGAAAGACCACAAATAATTAAGAGAGAGCTCTGAAACTGGATAAAAGTCTTCTCCATCTAGGTACCCAAAAGCTAGGCTGAACCTATTGAAGCCAAGGATGCATTTCTGTGCTGACTACCCTAAGTGATGCTGCTTTGGCAGGGGGGGTTGGATTCAATGATCTCTTGAGGACCCTTCCAACCTCTGATGTACTGTGATGACTTCAACATTCAGTTGGCACAAATTACTTCAAAAGGGAGATGGACTGATTGCACCTATGAAGGTTTGGCCAAGGTTTTTATTTCAAGCCCAAACTCTAGCTCAGTGGGATGAAGGTTTTAGCCTTGTGGGAGCAAGACACAGAGGTCTGGCCAGAGCATGTCACACACATTGGAGTGTGCACTTGATCCCTCTGCTACTGATCCCCTGGGAGGCAAATAGCAGGGCCTGAGGTGGCAGCACCTTGAGTCAGGTGCAGGTGAAAGGCGGTGTGAGGGTGTTGAGGTGAGCTTCACATCTTGTGCAAGGTGAGAGGAGCACAGTGTCAGCACCTAATAAGTTTATAAAGGGGTTTCTTCCTCAAGCCAAATGCAGGCCAGATTTATAACCCCCCTCTACCACTCTGAACTCTCCAACACTCCTCCTGAAACATTTCATTATTGCTCAATTACTGTCATGTTCTTTTAAGGACTTGGAGGAGGATGGGGAGGTGGGGGGGAGGAGAAGGTCTCCATTTGGAGACCAGATGCCATTCCTATAGATGCTCACAAAACTGCACTGTGCAATGAATAATCCCTCCACCCTTCAGAAACAGGCTTTGAGGATATGATAAGTTAAAAAAAAATAAGGAAAAGGAAAAGGAAAAGAAAAAGAAAAAAGGAAAAGAAAAAGAAAAAAGGAAAAGGAAAAGAAAGAAAAAAGGAAAAGGAAAAGAGAAAAAAGGAAAAAGAAAAAGAGAAAAAAGGAGAAAAGAAAAAGAAAAAAAGGAAAAGAAAAAGAGAAAAAAGGAAAAGAAAAAGAAAAAAAGGAAAAGAAAAAGAAAAAAGGAAAAGAAAAAAGAAAAAAGGGAAAAGAAAAAGAGAAAAAGAGGAAAAGAAAAAGAAAAAAGGAAAAGAAAAAGAAAAAAGGAAAAGAAAAAGAAAAAAGGAAAAGAAAAAGAAAAAAGGAAAAGAAAAAGAAAAAAGGAAAAGAAAAAGAAAAAAGGAAAAGAAAAAGAAAAAAGGAAAAGAAAAAAAATAAAAAAGAGGGGGGGAAAAAAAGTGAAAGCTGTGCCATGCTCTATGTGTCATGGAAACTAACCAGAACCTGATGTTAAACTGGTGCCAGGACACCCCTGGCTTGTCACAGGGCCAGACTGTCTGTCTGACTTAGGGGTAACAGAAGCAGAAGTTCTCCACAGCCTCAGCACAGCACTACTGGTGGAACAACATTGAACACCAGGGCTGTCAACCCACCACCAGCAGACGTGCCCAAAACAGGTCTACAGCAACCATTGGCCACCAGCTTGTTCCAGGCACTCCTGGTGGGCTGGCCCCAGAATGGGAGTGATGCAGCATGCAGAGGGTTAAGAGTGAGAGCATGAACCCCAGCCCTCTGGGCCACACTTAGCACCTACACACATGCAGGCACTCAGCACCCACCTAAGCTGAGCTCTGGAAACTGAAACTTGCCTGGAAAGCTGCCCAGGGAGGTGGTGGAGTCCCCATCCCTGGAGCTACTTAAAACCTGTCTGGATGTGGTGCTGAGGGACATGGTCCATGGTTTGGGCTGATGATTGGATTCAATGACCTCGAATGATCATTGGATTCAATGATCTTGCATCAGGAATAGTGTGGCCAGCAGGACTAGGGATGCAATTCAACACTGGTGAGACCTCACCTCGAGCAGTTCTGGGTGACTCACTTCAGGAAGGATATTGAGGTGCTGGAGCAGGTCCAGAGAAGAGAGACGAGACTGGGGAGGGGGCTGGGGGGAAACTCACATGGGAAAAGGCTGAGGGAGCTGGGGGTGTTCAGCCTGGAGAAGAGGAGACTTAGAGGGGACCTTATCACTCTCTACAACTACCTAAAAGGAAGTTGTAGTCAGGTAGGGGTCAGGCTCTTCTCCCAGGCAATTCACAGAATTAATAAGGTTGGAAAAGACCTCAAGGATCATCAAAGTCCAAATTCATGACAAGACAAGAGGGCACGGTGTGAAGCTGCACCAGGAGAGGGTTAGGTTGGATATTAGGAAGCAATTATTCATCACAGAGAGGCTGATTAGGCACTGGGATGGACTGCCCAGGGAGGTGGTGGAGTCACCATCACTGGAGGGCTTGAAGAAAAGATTGGATGTAGCACACTGTGGCAGGGTTTAGCTGATGTGATGGTGTTAGGTCATAGGCTGGGCTTGATGATCTCAGAGATCCTTTCTAGCCTCAGTAATTCTGTGAAGCTCTTTTCCAACCTAGGCAATTCTGGGCTTCTGAGAGTAACCAAATCTTTTCCAGATCTAAAACTGTCTTTGACCACTTGTTCATAAAGCAGACCAGACTTCAGGCACTGCAGCCCACTCCAGCACTGGCTGTCTTAAATTCAACATCCTTAACCAGAAGACACAAGGTCCACAGATCCTTTTGTGCTCAAACCCCACCCTTGAGCTAGGTCTGGCTTTGGATTTGTGAATCAGCTGAAGGCTCTCATGGGCAGGCACTTCCCCAGCACATTATCATCCCAAACCTTCTTTCTGCTTTGGTGCTTGTAAAAAAAAAAAAAAAAAATAGAAAGAAAGAAAAAAAAAAGGCTCTAAAAAGGCTCTGTTTGTACATATGGAAACCACATTCTATGTTCCAGATGGAAATTCATGCTCTGCCTCAGAGAAGGAAACGAGAGCTATTTCATACTGGATGCATAATTTGTTGTGTGCCTATGAAATACGTGACTGCCTCACATGTCATGTTGTAAGCTAATCATAAAAAATTAGAATGAAAAAGGTCCCATCTGTCTCCAAATCCTATAATCCAACTGTTCTCAGCTAGCCCAGCTCTGCCAGGACCTGGTATCCATACAGCAAGGAGAGTTTCCTCTGCCAGGGAAATACTGCAAACCAGAAGAGCTCGTGCAAAGCTGCAGCTGAAGTTCCATCCCAGGCAGTGAGAAATGTCTTGGGGAGAAGAGAGACCTTAGGACACCTCTTCAGCTGACTGAACTCATTCCCCAACTCTTCACATTGTTCTTGACCTGCCTTTTTATCCAGGCTACCCCATAATTACCTTCTTAACAGAGTTTCCCCGCAGTTCCCTGAAGAGCCTTAATGGCATCACTGGGGAAGATCCAGCTGCACATTAGAAAGCTTAGGGGCAAAGTGCTGTCCCTGAAAGCTGATGGGATATTGCCACTCATGTCAGCAAGGCTGTGCTTCCACAAGGGAGCTTGCTGGCTGCAGCAGCAGCAGCAGCTCTGCCCATGCTTGCTCAGTGGCAAAGCTCAGCAGGTGGGGCTGACACCTTCTGCCTCTTCTGTTGTGGTCTCATTCAGCTGCAACCAAATTCCTGAGCCTGATCTTACAGCTCTACTACAAGAGCACTGAACAAGACTCTCCCCTGGTGTCTGAGGAAGCATTCTGGAGAATTAGCCCATAGGACACAGCAATATGAATCCAGTTCTGGAGCCCCTATTACCAGAAAGATATGGACATGCTGGAACATGTCCAGAGAAGGGCCACGAGGATGAGCAGAGGGCTGGAGCTCCTCTCCTATGAGGACAGTCTGACTCTTTGTACTTTCAGTGTGTTGCTGTGACTGCTCCAGCTTGCTCACCTCATAAACCAAAGCAGACATGGAACAGCAGCAGGAGATGTTATGAAGTTCCCAGGACTGTTCAGACATAGAATCACCAAGGTTGGAAAAGACCTCTAAGATCATCAAGTCCAACCATCAGCCCAACACCACCATTCTCATCTAAAGGTACCATAAAGAGGCTCCAACTCCCAGCTGGCAGCTCACTGCTGACTTTGATGCTTTCAGTCTTCTGCATTAATCACAGAATCACAGAATTATTGAGGCTGGAAAGGACCTCTCAGATCATCAAGTCCAGCCTATGACCTAACACCATGACACCAGCTAAACCCTGCCACACAGTGCCACATCCAATCTTTTCTTCCAGACCTCCAGTGATGGTGACTCCACCACCTCCCTGGGCAGTCCATCCCACTGCCTAATCAACCATTCCAGTTTGTTGGGTGGTTTTGGGTCTGGTTTGGACAGGGGCCTAAATGAGATGGGTACAGGCTCTCCTGTACCTAATATCTATCACTTGGTTGCCTGGAGACCTTTGCCAGACCTTTTGACAAACACAATGGCTTCCACTCTTCTCTATTAGCTGCATCCCTTCTCCCCATGGGGACCATTGCTACCCCTTTGTCACCTTCTGCAGCATCTGACCTGCTGTGCTGCAGCCCCAGCACTATGGCTATGCTCAACCAGTCATGGAGGATTTGCATCCTCCTTAATGCTGGCTGGGGACAATGGCAAGGTGAAGGAGACCTGGCACTCATGAAGGATGGTGGAACTCCACAGCTGCTGCTGCTGGATCTCTGCTCCCAGGGCTCATGGATTTCCATGCCACATGGTGCAGCTCACTCTAAAGGGCTCTTTTTTTAGGGGGGGTTGGGGTTGGATTTGGTTTGGGTTTTTTTTTACCTCAAAGAAACTGTTTTCAAACAAGAGCCCTTTTATTGCTGTGCCAATTCCAAGCCATGCTGAAGTTCTTAAACATCTGGGACTGGGCCACTGCCTTTTAAATTGAACTGGTTCATCAGCAATTGCATTCCAGCAGTATGAGTTGTGTCTGTCTCTCCCCAGGCCTGCACTCCATTTCCCCTTCCAAACAGGACTCATTTGCCACCACCTCCTTACATCCCTTTCCCTATCTTCCACGTGGAGCCTGGCAGAAATGCTGTGGCAGAGGCCCTCTGCCCTGAGGGCTCCTCCTCAGAGGAATTAAACACCCAGAGGACATTAGCAGGGGGTTTGTCCAAGGTGGTTCTTAGGGGGACATGGAAACCAGGTCTTGTTATTTAGGTGAGCAAAGCATCACCAAAACAAAGAGAGAAGGGGGGGGGGGGGGGGAGGGGAAGACCAAAAGCCATAACTACCAAGCAATGCCCTGCAGCACTTACCAAATGAACCTGAATGAGAAATTCCCTCTTGACCCCAGGTTTGAGACTGCACCAAACACAATGTGATGCCACCAGAAGGTCTGAAGTGAGCTACTTACCTTCTGTTGGGATGCAGGCTCCAGGGATGGGGAGACCTACCTGGAAGAGCTCTCCCAACCCACCAGAAACCAAATTACACTTCCAGGGAGAAAACCATTCCCTCCTGATCTGAAAGGAAACAGAGGCAGCCAGGAAACACCAAATATATATAAATGTGGTACAAATAAAGAGTGACCTGATCTCTTTTCAAGCCCTTTGGAGACACCAACAGATGAGGTAGGCTGTCTGAATTCTTGGTTATTCAATCCCTTCTATC
The DNA here is from genome assembly GCF_027791375.1 of Indicator indicator. Classification (NCBI taxonomy): domain Eukaryota; kingdom Metazoa; phylum Chordata; class Aves; order Piciformes; family Indicatoridae; genus Indicator; species Indicator indicator. Next base: position 3,166,751 of record NC_072038.1, read on the forward strand.
CATTCACCTAACTTCACCTTAAAACAATCCTCCAAACCAACCCAAGGGTACCTCAGCCCTTTTAATCCCAGCAGCCCTCTGGAATTCCTGCTGAGAGGAATGTCCACAATACTTCCCAGGTTCTTTCCAATTTCCATCCCTCCATGCTGCAGATCCAGATTGTCCCCACCAAGCAGCAGCTACTTCCCTCAGCTCTCTCTTAGATCAGGGAGAGAAAAAGCAGCTACCAAAGCAGCAAGACCACTAAAATCCAGATCATCCTCTGCTCATTCCTCTCTGTCTCTACTCTTGAGGGCAATCACCCTCTGCCTTAGATGCCACAGTTAAGACTCCAGGTTTAATGGGATGAATCTTTGCCATCCTACAAGTTTAACCCACTTACAGGATTACACAAAAGCAGTTGCCTGGGTGAAGATAATTTTGCTGGCTTGAATCCATTTAACTAAGCAGTGCAGATCCCTGCAACCTAACCTCTCCTCCTGGGGATTTATCACCCCATCACTTTTGTCCAACCTGTATTTTACCAGCACAGCACTTACCCCATCCCTTTAGAGGGTTCCAAATTAACAGCTACTTCAAGGCTTGATTCAGAGCCTACTGCAGTCAATTAAAGCCTTAGGTACACTTCAGCAGGTTTTAGATCTGGCCCTTTGGGATCTTTTTTAGTTACAAACCATGTAAATGTTTTAATCAAGAGGTCATGCACTAATGAATTAAAAATTACTCTGTGTGTTGGCCAACCAGACCACATGGAAGTGTTTCTGACAGGATCTGTCTTCCATCATGCCAGTGACTGACAGCCATGGATTTTGAGAGAAAGGCAAATCAACCATGATGGCAATTTACACCTCTCTAGCTCCCTGAGATCTCTCCAAGCTCATTTGCCTCCTGCTCCCTGTGCCTCCTGCTCCCTGTGCCTCCTGCTCCCTGTGCCTCCATGCCTGGAAATCTTCCCACACTGGGATGTGTCTGTCTTTCTAGTGACAGCAAAAGTGGTGTAAGGAAACACCCAAAACAACATGGGACAGGGTTGGTGAAGGTGCAGGACTGGCCCAATGTGTCACACAGGCCTTTGGGAAGTTGCTTACCTCTGGTCTTCAGTTCTAGTTCAGTGTCTAAGAGGACAGTTGTTGCCTTCTGTGTGTTTTCCAAGCCTCAGCCCAACTGCAGCAGCATTCAGATGGAACCATTGGATACCAATCAAGTGAAAGCAGCCAGAGGTGCATTTGCTCAGGTGGGCTTTACCTCTGGCTCTGCCCACCTCTTCCCTTGATGTGGTTGTAGATCCCTCCTGGACCCTTTTTAACATGAGAGAGGCAGGGAGAGGAAAGAACCCCTAGGGTTAAAACAAAGCATCTCATTCAAGAGCAGTTGTTTGCCTTGGGAGGCAACTACTGACTTTTACAAACAGCAGACAATAGTCTGGGGATTTGGGGTGGCTGCTGCAATGTTTTCTAGCTGGACAGTAAACAGCCAGGTAATCACTGACACCATTCTGATGCAGGGTTGGAAGTTCCTTTCCTTTTCCCTGGGGACCACAAGCCAGGATCCTAGCAGAGAAACAAATTATTTAGCACAGCAGGGGTGCATCGTTCAGATTTATTACAAACTCTTACAACACAGGCCAGGAAAACTGCTTCCAGGAGCCATCCAATATCCCAGAATTAACAAGACAGCTCCTCAGATGGAACTACTCCTCCCAAATCCCTTTGCACTAACCTGCAGCCCAGAAACACTCCAGCAGCCACAGCAGCTGCCTGGCATTAACAGGTATCTGCATTTGTAACAAGAATCAGGCACTGAGCCCTTCCAAGCCCTGGCTATAAAAGTGATGAATTGGGAGAAAAATGGCAGAGAGAAGGAGAAAAAACACAGCAGCTTCTCATAGCTATTTGATTGTGATTTCATAGATCAGAGAATTGTTTCTGTTGGAAAAAAAAAAAAAAGCCCTCTAAGATCATCAAGGCCAACCATTGACCCAACACCACCATGGATACTAAACCATGTCCCCAAGTGCCATGGCCACACACATCTCAAACACCTCCAGGGGTGGGGACCTCACCACCTCCCTGGGCAGCCTGTTCCAATGCTTGACCACTCTTGCAGCAAACAATTTTTTCCTAGTATCCAATCTAAAAATCCCCTGCTTGAGGCCATTTCTTCTTTTCCTATCACCTAGGAAGAATAAACTGACCCCCACCTCACTCCAACCTCCTTTCAGGGAGTTGTAGAGAGCAAGGAGGTCTCCCCTCAGCCTCCTCTTCTCCAGACTAAACAATCCCACTTCCCTCAGCTGCTCCTCACCAGCCCTTTTCCCCAGACCCTTCACCAACACACTCCAGCACCTCAGTGTCCTTCTGGTAGTGAGGGACCCAAAACTGAACACAGCATTTGAGGTGCAGCTGCACCAGTGCCCCAATGTCCACATTGCCTTTCAGGACAAAACCACAACACACAAGGGATAAAAATGGCTTTTGGTCAGGACAAAACCACAACACACAAGGGATAAAAATGGCTTTTGGCCCACTGGGTGCAGCTCTGCTGCCTCATACAACTGCAATGTTGGCTGTAGGCAGTCCTGCCACACAAACCCAACAGATGATCTCACCAAGAGAGTGCATAAACAACTTGTGGATGTATTGATGATACCTGCATGGCCACCCAGCTCTGCCCACACTCCTGAAGTCTCACTGCAGCCCTGCAAATTGTTGAAAATAAACCATAGCATCAGTGCCCTGAGAGCATCAGTAGTGTCCTGAGAGCATCAGTAGTGTCCTGAGAGCATCAGTAGTGTCCTGAGAGCATCAGAAGTGTCCTGAGAGCATCAGTAGTGTCCTGAGAGCATCAGTAGTGTCCTAAGAGCATCAGTGCCCTGAGAGAATCAGAAGTGTCCTGAGAGCATCAGTGCCCTGAGAGCATCAGAAGTGTCCTGAGAGCATCAGAAGTGTCCTGAGAGCATCAGAAGTGTCCTGAGAGCATCAGTGCCCTGAGAGCATCAGTAGTGTCTTGAGAGCATCAGTAGTGTCCTGAGAGCATCAGAAGTGTCCTGAGAGCATCAGAAGTGTCCTGAGAGCATCAGTGTCTGGGCTGCATGGAGGTCTTCAGCAGCAGCCACAACCAAGCTTCAATGCAGAGATAGCCTAGAGAGAGGGAGAGAGGGAGAAGGTGACCCCTGGCACAGAGCTGGCACCCAGAGCATTGTGCCAGTTTTCAGACCCAGGCTGGTCACTGGTTTGTTTCAAAGTGCCATTTTGGTTTGCTTGTCTAAAAGCCAAGAGAAATGGTTGGATTCAGAAATAACCCCAAAATGAAGGCAAGTATTGGGGTCAAATAAAACAATCACTTATGCAAGAGGATTTTGTTTGCCATGACAAAGAAAAAGAAGGAATTTTTCTGTTCAGAGCAAGCACTCTGCCTCACAAGTTTGGAATTGGCCAACACCAACACATATATACAGCTCCCACCTCTATCCCCTAACAGCTCCCACTCCTATCCCCTAACATGTTGGAGAGAGGCCAAATGTGTGATCAGAGCATCAATCTGAAGTGCTCTCAGTTGTCCTTGTGGCAGGTAACCAACTCCCTCTGTTTAAGGAGTGCAGACCCTGCCATCCTGCATTCAAAGTGAACTTCTGGAAGGTGCAGAGCCCAGAGCAGCTCCTGCCTTTCAGTGGGGAAATAACTGCTCCTGCAGTGAGCTCAGTGACACAAGGGAAAGCTGCCCAGTGTGTGAACAGATCCAGGACACTCTCATGCAGTTTGTTTTTCCCCTCAGTGTGTAACTTCATCCAGCTCATGCACAGCTGAACTGGAGCATCCCTTCCAGGAAGGCATCCAGGTTCAAGGTGAAGCATCCAAGCCTGAATGAATTTCTCCCTTGCCTTGGTCAGCTGTTCCACTGGGTAATTACTGTGTTGCTCCACAGCTGTATTAGTTCCAACCTAATTTCAACATCCATCTCCTGGATGGAGGATGCTTAGGGGACTTGAGCTTCTGCCCCCTGAAGAGAGACTGAGAGCCCTGGGGCTGTTTAGTCTGGAGAAGAGAAGACTGAGAGGGGATCTGATCAATGTCTATCAATAGCTGAGGGGTGGGGGTCAAGTGGAGGGGGCCAGGCTCTTTTCAGTGGTTCACAGTGACAAGACAAGGAACAATGGATGCAAACTTGAACAGAGAAGATTTCACCTCAACATGAGGAGAAACTTCTTTCCAGTGAGGGTGACAGAGCCCTGGAACAGGCTGCCCAGGGGGGTTGTGGAGTCTCCTTCTCTGGAGACTTTCCAACCCCACCTGGATGCATTCCTGTGCAGACTACCCTAAGTGATGCTGCTCTGGCAGGGTGGTTGGACCTGATGATCTCTGGAGGTCCCTTCCAACCTCTGATACACTGTGAGACTGTGAGACTGTGATCTTCTTGTATCTCTTACACAGCAGAAATCTTCTCCTAGTGCAGGGAATTACCTACCACAATCACACTGCCTCCAAACTTTCTGTTCATTCCAGACCTTGGCTTACCCCTTCACTGCTGAGATACTCTCCCACATGTACCCAAGAAGAGAACAAAATCCTTCATGCCCTTGGTGGGATGATAATCTGTGTGCTTTGACAACAAGTGTAACCCACTGAAACTGCCCCAGATGCAAACACTGAGCTGCTAGAAATTGTTTGTGTCAGAAGGAGCAAATCATGGGCTCCAGAGCTCCTCAAAGGCTTTCAGGAGGAGCCAGTTGTGAACATTTCCTGATGATAATTATCCATCAGCTCAGGAAAATCTGGCAGCCTCCACTCAGTGAACCTTGGAGCCTGTTCTTTGCCATGGTGCTGTGCAATATCCATGGGAGCTTGTGTGCTGCCTGAGGTGGGTTCACTCCAAGTGGCACCTGGCCACAGGGAAGACAAAAATCCTCCAAACAAATGGCTCATTCTTTTAGCACTTGCATGGGAGAGGTCCAAGGAATGGCTTTCATCAACAAAACTCTCTCTGGGTACCATTGACAACCACAGCATGTCCAGTCAAGGCCTGCTGAGGTGAATGTCCAAGGAATGCTGTTCCTTCTTGGAGCTAATTCCTGCACTGTCAAATTGCCATCCAAAGAAAACACCTTAAAATCAATGCCCTTGGAAATGACAGGCTCTGAAAAAGCATGCTCTGCAAACAGAGACAGGCACTCCAAAGCTGGTCAGGAGGCAACCTCCAGCTTCCAGGCTGCCTGTCACAAGACTCACCCCCAGTTTTTCCCCAGTGAAATATTGTTCACCTTGCTGGAACCAGCAGGCTGCTGCCCATTTGCTTGGGCAGTGCTACAGAAGCGTGGAGCAGATGGCCCTGGTTGCATTTGTTTAGTCCAGAGAGAGGCAAAGCCATCCCTTGACTCATGAAGTTGCTCTGCAGGAAGCAAATCCCAGCTTGGAGGAGGCTTCATGCCTCCTCATGGGCTGTGCTGGTGGTCTCCTGGCCCATGTTTTGCTGTCTCAGCAGCAGCTCTAATTATGGAGCCCAAGGAAGCAGATAAACAAGGAGCTAAATGATGTTGTGAGTGAATTTAGAGCTTGAGATAACAGAGACAGGAAAGCACTGCAGCCAGGCCAGGCATGGGGGAACACTCAGGTTTTTCATCTAGCTTGACCAAGGCAACCCAGCAGGAACCTGCTGAATCAGCCCTGATGCTGAGCTCAGCTGAAGCAGGGAGCAGTCAGCTGCTCCAAGGCTCCAGGAATTTCCCAGGACCCCATCCAGCTCTGCTGACACCCCTGGGACAGTAGCACCAATCCTGGCTTGAGCCTTCACTGAGCCACCAATAAACCCCAGAGCTAAGGGCTGCCCCTCAAAACATGTTATACCTCTCAGACAGGACCCTTACACCTCAGACTTCTTCTACACCATCCTCTCTGCCCAAACCATCTCCATCCTAACCTCCTGCTGTAGCCTTGACCTTCACCAGTGCAGAGAAGCACAGAGCAGACACACAACAGGAGCAGGAGGGATGGTTACTGGTTTAAATGGAGAGACAGTCTGGCTGTTAAAAGCAACTGTTCAGGGAGATGCTGCACCATCCACCACATGGTCTCCTCAGGTCAGGAGGGGAATGAGATGTTTCAGGCAGAAATGACTTAGTAGACTCCATAGTAAGGTTGATGGACACAATTTTACAGCCTGCTATCCAGCAGGTCAGGCCAGGCAAGACTTCAGATGTTTCCAGCACTTGTACATCCCTATCTCTGAACAAATGGAGGAGGGAATAGTGAAGAGTCTCTTCCAGGCCCCTCCTCTCATCAGTTCAGTAATGGGGAGCGTGGGGAGGGAAGCCAGATCTGATCTTTCATGTTCAACATCCTGTATCACATTTCAGCTCTTTCTGGAGCAGGTTACCAGCACTGACCTTCTGGTCTCATTCCTGCCACTGCAAAGAACAAAAGTGTGCATCACAAGGATCCTCAGCATCTGGGGCTACTTTCAAAGGTACTAGCATGGCCAAAAGACACACTGCTTGGTTACCCTTTCTTCACAGAAAAGGTTACCAAGCACTGGAATGGGCTGCCCAGGGAGGTGGTGGAGTCACCAGCCCTGGAGGGGTTTAAAAAAGCTGCCTGGATGTAGTGCTGAGGGATGTATCACAGGACCACAGCATATCAGAGGTTGGAAGGCACCTCAAGAGATCATCAGGTCCAACCCCCCTGCCAGAGCATGTAGTTTAGTGGCAGTGGCTTAGCAGCAGTGGTGGCATTGGGAGCTCTAGGTGAGTGGTTGGACTTGGTGGTCTCAAAGGTCTCTTTCAGCAGATCTATAGTTCTATGGTCCTGTTAGCAGTGGAGAAGGTTTAAGTTGGTGTGAGCAAGTATCTGCTCCTTGAACCAGTGAAGTCCTCCAAGGGGCCACACTCTGAGCAAGCAGCAGCAGCTTCCTCTGCTCCCTGTGCTCACTCCACTGCCAGTTTCTGGGCAAGCAGCAGCAGCTTCCTCTGCTCCCTGTGCTCACTCCACTGCAGGTTCTGAGCAAGCAGCAGCAGCTTCCTCTGCTCCCTGTGCTCACTCCACTGCCAGTTTCTGGGCAAGCAGCAGCAGCTTCCTCTGCTCCCTGTGTTCACTCCACTGCCAGTTTCTGAGCAAGCAGCAGCAGCTTCCTCTGCTCCCTGTGCTCACTCCACTGCAGGTTCTGAGCAAGCAGCAGCAGCTTCCTCTGTTCCCTGTGCTCACTCCACTGCAGGTTCTGAGCAAGCAGCAGCAGCTTCCTCTGCTCCCTGTGCTCACTCCACTGCCAGTTTCTGGGCAAGCAGCAGCAGCTTCCTCTGCTCCCTGTGTTCACTCCACTGCCAGTTTCTGAGCAAGCAGCAGCAGCTTCCTCTGCTCCCTGTGCTCACTCCACTGCAGGTTCTGAGCAAGCAGCAGCAGCTTCCTCTGCTCCCTGTGCTCACTCCACTGCAGGTTCTGAGCAAGCAGCAGCAGCTTCCTCTGCTCCCTGTGCTCACTCCACTGCAGGTTCTGAGCAAGCAGCAGCAGCTTCCTCTGCTCCCTGTGCTCACTCCACTGCAGGTTCTGAGCAAGCAGCAGCAGCTTCCTCTGCTCCCTGTGCTCACTCCACTGCAGGTTCTGAGCAAGCAGCAGCAGCTTCCTCTGCTCCCTGTGCTCACTCCACTGCAGGTTCTGGGCAAGCAGCAGCAGCTTCCTCTGCTCCCTGTGCTCACTCCACTGCAGGTTCTGAGCAAGCAGCAGCAGCTTCCTCTGCTCCCTGTGCTCACTCCACTGCAGCTTCTGAGCAAGCAGCAGCAGCTTCCTCTGCTCCCTGTGCTCACTCCTCTGCAGGTTCTGAGCAAGCAGCAGCAGCTTCCTCTGCTCCCTGTGTTCACTCCACTGCCAGTTTCTGAGCAAGCAGCAGCAGCTTCCTCTGCTCCCTGTGCTCACTCCACTGCAGGTTCTGAGCAAGCAGCAGCAGCTTCCTCTGCTCCCTGTGCTCACTCCACTGCAGGTTCTGAGCAAGCAACAGCAGCTTCCTCTGTTCCCTGTGCTCACTCCACTGCCAGTTTCTGAGCAAGCAGCAGCAGCTTCCTCTGCTCCCTGTGCTCACTCCACTGCCAGTTTCTGGGCAAGCAGCAGCAGCTTCCTCTGCTCCCTGTGCTCACTCCACTGCAGGTTCTGGGCAAGCAGCAGCAGCTTCCTCTGCTCCCTGTGCTCACTCCACTGCAGGTTCTGAGCAAGCAGCAGCAGCTTCCTCTGCTCCCTGTGCTCACTCCACTGCAGGTTCTGAGCAAGCAGCAGCAGCTTCCTCTGCTCCCTGTGCTCACTCCACTGCAGATTCTGAGCAAGCAGCAGCAGCTTCCTCTGCTCCCTGTGCTCACTCCACTGCAGGTTCTGAGCAAGCAGCAGCAGCTTCCTCTGCTCCCTGTGCTCACTCCACTGCCAGTTTCTGAGCAAGCAGCAGCAGCTTCCTCTGCTCCCTGTGCTCACTCCACTGCAGATTCTGAGCAAGCAGCAGCAGCTTCCTCTGCTCCCTGTGCTCACTCCACTGCAGGTTCTGAGCAAGCAGCAGCAGCTTCCTCTGCTCCCTGTGCTCACTCCACTGCAGGTTCTGAGCAAGCAGCAGCAGCTTCCTCTGCTCCCTGTGCTCACTCCACTGCAGGTTCTGAGCAAGCAGCAGCAGCTTCCTCTGCTCCCTGTGCTCACTCCACTGCAGGTTGTGAGCAAGCAGCAGCAGCTTCCTCTGCTCCCTGTGCTCACTCCACTGCAGGTTGTGAGCAAGCAGCAGCAGCTTCCTCTGCTCCCTGTGCTCACTCCACTGCCAGTTTCTGGGCAAGCAGCAGCAGCTTCCTCTGCTCCCTGTGCTCACTCCACTGCAGGTTCTGAGCAAGCAGCAGCAGCTTCCTCTGCTCCCTGTGCTCACTCCACTGCAGGTTATGAGCAAGCAGCAGCAGCTTCCTCTGCTCCCTGTGCTCACTCCACTGCCAGTTTCTGGGCAAGCAGCAGCAGCTTCCTCTGCTCCCTGTGCTCACTCCACTGCAGGTTGTGAGCAAGCAACAGCAGCTTCCTCTGCTCCCTGTGCTCACTCCACTGCAGGTTCTGAGCAAGCAGCAGCAGCTTCCTCTGCTCCCTGTGCTCACTCCACTGCAGGTTCTGAGCAAGCAGCAGCAGCTTCCTCTGCTCCCTGTGCTCACTCCACTGCAGGTTGTGAGCAAGCAGCAGCAGCTTCCTCTGCTCCCTGTGCTCACTCCACTGCCAGTTTCTGGGCAAGCAGCAGCAGCTTCCTCTGCTCCCTGTGCTCACTCCACTGCAGGTTCTGAGCAAGCAGCAGCAGCTTCCTCTGCTCCCTGTGCTCACTCCACTGCAGGTTATGAGCAAGCAGCAGCAGCTTCCTCTGTTCCCTGTGCTCACTCCACTGCCAGTTTCTGGGCAAGCAGCAGCAGCTTCCTCTGCTCCCTGTGCTCACTCCACTGCAGGTTCTGAGCAAGCAGCAGCAGCTTCCTCTGCTCCCTGTGCTCACTCCACTGCAGGTTCTGAGCAAGCAGCAGCAGCTTCCTCTGCTCCCTGTGCTCACTCCACTGCAGGTTCTGAGCAAGCAGCAGCAGCTTCCTCTGCTCCCTGTGCTCACTCCACTGCAGGTTGTGAGCAAGCAACAGCAGCTTCCTCTGCTCCCTGTGCTCACTCCACTGCAGGTTCTGAGCAAGCAACAGCAGCTTCCTCTGCTCCCTGTGCTCACTCCACTGCCAGTTTCTGGGCAAGCAGCAGCAGCTTCCTCTGCTCCCTGTGCTCACTCCACTGCAGGTTCTGAGCAAGCAGCAGCAGCTTCCTCTGCTCCCTGTGCTCACTCCACTGCAGGTTCTGAGCAAGCAGCAGCAGCTTCCTCTGCTCCCTGTGCTCACTCCACTGCAGGTTCTGAGCAAGCAACAGCAACTTCCTCTGCTCCCTGTGCTCACTCCACTGCAGGTTCTGAGCAAGCAGCAGCAACTTCCTCTGCTCCCTGTGCTCACTCCACTGCAGGTTCTGAGCAAGCAACAGCAGCTTCCTCTGCTCACTCCACTGCCAGCTTCTGCAGCAATAACCCAAAGCACAGGCTGCTGCAGCTGGTGGCTTGCAAAGAACCAACATCTCCCTACTCCATCATCTGAGCACTCAGAGCTCCTGTTTCAGCAATTCACTGATGCCTGTGAAGTAATTAGCAGTAGCTCTTCCCAGTGTCCTCTGAAGGAGGATGGCCTCATTAATTACATCACACTGAGTCAGCTTAGCAGGCTCAGAGATAAGAAACACACTGTTAGCCCTTCTTCCAAAACAAGCAGCAAACTCCCATGTTTGCAGGCACTGACACAAAGATCCCAGGATGAAAACAGGACACCTGGTGTTTCAAACATGACACCTTGTGTTTCAGTACTCTCCAGCATGCTTTGGCTGGCTGAATATGTAAATATTTCCTCTATGCAGCAGCTCACCCACTCCTGCACTGCTTGCAGCAGACAAAACACTGCCTGGGATTTTAGGGGAGCCAGCAGAAATCATAGAATCAACGAATAAACCATGTTGGAAAATACCTCAGAGATCATCAAGTCCAACCTATCACCCAGCACCAACCATGGCTCCAAGAGCCACCTCCAATCCTTTTCTGAACACCTCCAGGGATGATGACTCCACCACCTCCCTGGGCAGCACATTCCATGGCCAATTACTCTTTCTGGGAAGAACTTTCTCCTCACCTCCAGCCTAAACCTCCCCTGGTGTAGCTTGAGACTGTGTCCTCTTGTTCTGGTGCCTGGGAGCAGAGCCCAACCCCCACCTGGCTGCAACCTCCCTTCAGGTAGTTGTAGACAGCAATGAGGTCTGCCCTGAGCCTCCTCTTCTCCAGGCTGAACACCCCCAGCTCCCTCAGCCTCTCCTCACAGGGCTGTGCTCCAGACCTCTCCCCAGCCTCATTGCCCTTCTCTGGACACATTCAAGTCTCTCAATGTCCTTCTTAAATTGAGGAGCCCAGAACTGGACACAGCACTCAAGGTGTGGTCTAACCAGTGCTGAGCACAGGGCAGGATGACTTCCCTGCTCCTGCTGGCCACACTATTCCTGATGCAGGCCAGGATGCCATTGGCCTTCTTGGCCACCTGGGCACACTGCTGGCTCATGTTCAGCTGCTACCAACCAGTACCCCCAGGTCCCTTTCCACCTGGCTGCTCTCCAGCCACTCTGTCCCCAGCCTGTAGCTCTGCATGGGCTTGTTGTGGCCAAAGTGCAGCACCTGGCACTTGGACTTGTTAAATGCCATCCTGTTGGACTCTGCCCATCTGTCCAGCCTGTCAAGGTCCCTCTGCAGAGCCCTCCTGCTCTCTAACATATCCACACCTGCTTCCAACTTGGTGTCACCTGCAAACTCACTGATGGTGGACTCAATGCCCTCATCCAGATCATCAACAAAGACACTAAAGAGGTCTCTGTTAAGAGGATGGAAGGACCCTGCTTAGGCTTCAAGGAAGCACTGGTGTTAATCATACCTGCATCACCCTAACTGGAAGGATCAAGAGCTCTCCACAATGAGACTGCATTCCACAGTGTGACCTCTCCTGTCCCCACCCAAGGTCAGTGATGGAACACTTGCTCCATGCAGGAACCTCCTCTGCTGGCTCATCAACTTCATCTAAATGAATGTGGTTGTTTATATGGATGAACCTACAGCTTGTGCACCATGTCACTGCCTTCCACTCATGGACCCCACTGCTGCCCAGCACCTCTGATGTATAACCAGCACATTTACACCCCAAATATGCAAATGAGGCTGTTTAAGCACTTCACAGTATAAGCTGTGCTTAACATCCTACATCCTAGGTTCATCCCTCTGACATAAAATAGACAGAATCAGAGAACCATTTAGGTTGGAAGAGATCTTTAAGATCATCCAGTCCAACCCTCAACCCAGCACTGCCAGGTCACCACTAAACCTTGTCCCTCAGCACCACATCTACATGGCTTTTAAACACCTCTGGAGATGGGGACTCCACCACTGTCCCAGGCAGCCTGTTCCAGGGCTTGGCAAACCTTCTGGGCAAGAAATTGTTCCTCATGTCCAAGCTAAACTTCCCCTGGTGCAATTTGAGGCCATTTCCTCTTGTCCTTGCCATGGGCAGGGACCCTTTCCACTAGATCTGGTTGCCCAGAGCCACATCCAGCCTGGCTGCAAAAACCCCCAGGGATGAGGCTTCCACCACCTCCCTGGGCAACTTGTTCCAGTCTCTCACCACCCTCATAGCTAGAACTTCCTAACATCTAATCTAAATCTCCCCTCCTCTAGCTTGGATCCATTCCCCTCAGTCCTATCACTCCCTGAAACCCCAAAAAGTCCCTCCCCAACTTTCTTGTAGGCCCCCTTCAGATACTGGAAGGCCACAAGAAGGTCTTCTCAGAACCTTCTCTTCTCCAAACTGAACAACCCCAACTCTCTCAGGCTATACTCACAGGAGAGGGGCTCCAGCCCTCTGATCATCCTTGTGATCATTTTCTGGACACGTCCCCTTAGCACCACATCTGCTTTGAGAACCTTCCAGGGATGAAGACTCAGCCACTGCCCTGGGCAGCCTGTTCCAGGGCTTGATAACCCTTTGGGGGAAGAAATTTTTTTCTCATGTCCAATCTGAACCTCTCCTGGAACAACGTGAGGACATTTCCTCTTGTCCTGTGGGTTGTTCCTTGGGAGAAGGGACCAACCCCTACCTCACTCCAACCTCCTTTCAGGGTATTGTAGAGAAGTCTCTCCTCAGCCTCCTTTTCTCCAGACTGCATGACCCCAGTTCCCTTAGCTGCTCCTCACCAGACCTCTCTGCACCCTCTCCAGCACCTCAATGTCCTGCCTGTAGAAAGAATATGAGAGAACATCATTTAGGAGAGTTATCCCTACAGTTATCAGAGAAAGACAGAAAGGTTGGATCAGCTTCCAGAGGGAGCTCTTTTTCTTTGCTGATATATTTTTAGAGCATTTACAATAAGTAGGAGTAGGAACCATCCCATGCTGACTACTACGTGGTAAGAAAGAGGCTACAAGTTCTTTAAGGGAGACAAAACCCAAAACCTGGGTATATTGGGGGGAAAAAAAGAAAAAAAACTTATTCTACTTAGCATTTTGAAGACTTTTTGGAACGTTTAAAGTTTCCCTTCCCAAGTACATTCGTTTCCCAACAACCTCCCCTCAGAGTTCAATTCTGAAAGAGGGGATTTAAATGGTTTCAGAGGAGAGAGCTGAAGGGAAGTGAATCAAGCTAAGCATTCAGGCTGCTCTATTTATTTTGCCAAATAATCTTCCCCTTAGTGTGATGAGAAGGAAATGGAGAAACATTTTTTTAGCTTAATGACTGAGAGCAACAAAATAAATAACTAAATACCTAAATAAATGAAATAAATAAAATAAAATAAATAAAAGAATCAATTATTCAGAGTTCTACTTCTGAGCCCTTCTGACAAATGTACCTTTTTGATGTGCTGGAGATTATTTCAAGATATTAAGAAATATTGGCTGTGTGCACCAAGTGAAACGGAGCAGCAACACATTGGAGGCAAAAATAAGGTGGCTAAGGAAAAAAAATCTCCACATGACTCAGGGAAAACATTTGACAGTTCTTTATGTTTCCAATGAAAGAGGGGAATTCAATTTTTTTTTTCTTTTTTTGCTTTCAATTAAAATAGAGATACAAATCCAGCTGCAAAGTGATGAGAATGCGAATAGTCAGTGCCAGCTAAATTAGGCTTGGAAACTACATAGACCCAGGAAAAAGGAAGGTTGTGCAGCTCTAAAGTGAAGTAGGGAAGGAAAAGTGGAAAAATTCAAAGCAAAAAGGCAAAATGAGCTGAAGGTCTAATTTCTCAACAGCCTGCTGTTGAAAAAAAAAAACAAAACCAAAAACACAACTCACCCTTGGAGTTTTCTCTGCACACACTGAATCAACAAGGAAAAGGGAGCTGGGATCTGACCTCCCTTTCATGATACACTGGCAGTTGTCCCTTTGGATGGAAAGAAAAACATTCAGTAAGAGGCAAGACAAATAATCCCAACTAGATTAATAAATTGGTTAACAGAGAGAGCTGAAAAGGGAAGCACCACAAGCCAGGACAGGCTTTCTGGTTTTATTTTTTAGCACCTTTTCTCTCTTCTCTCTCTCTTTTTTCTTTTTTTTTTTTTTTCTTCTTTTATAAATAAGAAGTAGAAATGGATAAAATAATATTTGGAATACCACAGGGTGTTAAGGAAAACAGAGCCTACCCAGAGCTGCCAGGAGGAGCTCAGCCCTGCTGGGCAGGTGAAAAACGAAGCACTGGAGAGGCAGAGGGGAGAAAAATCCACTCTGTTCCTCTAATTCTTGTTTTCCCTCCTGCCTCAGAGGTCATCAGTTTATTTAGTTCACTAAGTGATGTCTCCTAGGACTGTGGGGTTGATCCTGCTCTGGATTGTCCCACAGGAGAAGAGTTTCAATGATATTTCAGATCATCACACAATGGTTTGGGTTGGAAGGGATCTTTAAAGGCCTCCTAGGACTGTGGGGCTGATCCTGCTCTGGGCTGTCCCACAAGAAAAGAGTTTCAATGATATTTCAGAAGATCACAGAATGGTTTGGGTTGGAAGGGGTCTTTAAAGGTCTCCCAGGAGTGTGGGGCTGATCCTGCCCTTGATTATCCCATAGGAGAAGAGTTTCAGTGGTATTTCATAGAGTCACAGAGTGTTTTGGGTTGGAAAGGATCTTTAAAGGCCACCTAGTTCAACTCCCCTGCAGTCAGCAGGGACATCTGCAACTAGAGCAGGTTGCTCACAGCCCCAGACAACCTGACCTGCAATTGTTCCAGGGATAGGACATCTCCCACCTCTCTGGGGCAACATGGGCCAGGGTCTCACCACCTTCAGTGCAAGAAAATTCCTCCTAATATTCAGTCCAAATCGCCACCTTTTAGTTGAAACCCATCCCCTTTCCAGAGTGCTGAAGCCATGGTGTGTTGGCCCAGCTCCTGGGTTTCTGGCAGGAGTGGGACCAAGTTAGAATCATAGAATCGTAAAATTGTTAGGGTTGGAAGGGACCTCAAGGATCATCCAGCTCCAACCTCCCTGCCAGGGGCAGGGACACCTCACAATACAGCAGGCTGGCCAGAGCCTCATCCAGCCTGGCTGCAAAAACCTCCAGGGATGGAGCCTCAACCACCTCCCTGGACAACCCATTCCAGGCTCTCACCACTCTCATGGTGGAGAACTTCTTCCTCATGTCCAGTCTGAATCTCCCCACTTCCAGCTTCATTCCATTCCCCCCAGTCCTGTCACTACCTGATAGCCTAAAAAGTCCCTCCCCAGCTTTCTTGGAGCCCCCTTCAGATACTGGAAGGCCACAAGAAGGTCTCCTGGGAGCCTTCTCCTCTCCAGACTGAACTACCCCAACTCTCTCAGTCTGTCCTCATACGAGAGGTGCTCCAGCCCTCTGCTCATCCTCGTTGTCTTTTTCTGGACACCTTCCAGCACCTCCATATCCTTCTTGTAACAGAGGCTCCAGAACTGGACACAGTGCTCCAGGTGGGGTCTCAGCAGAGTGGAGCAGAGGGGGGGAATCACCTCCCTCGACCTGCTGGCCACACTTCTCTTGCTGCAGCCCAGGCTTTGGTTGGCTTTCTGGGCTGCAAGTGCACTCTGGTGGTTCCTGTTGAGCTTCTCATCCCCCAGCACCCCCAAGTGCCTTTCTTCAGGGCTGTTCTCAAGCCAGTCCCTGCCCAGCCTATATCAGTTAAAGTATATCATCAAGGTTTCAGGTAACCTGGACTGAAGGAGCAGAAATGTTAGGGAAGGAACAGTACAGGTCCAAGATCAGTGGTGCTGTCAGATGTGTTAGGTATCCCTAACACAAGGGTCAGTCTTTGGGGCAGACACGCTGGAGCCCTCAGCCACACACAATTTCTCCATGGAACCAGGGCACATTATCTGTACCCTGCAAGATCAACCCAGCAACAGTCTGAAGGAGCCAACAGGCAAGACTTCCCTTGGTTGTTTACAACCTTCACAACTCTTTCTGTGCATGAGGAGCTGGACTGTCCTTAGGCAGTGGATTCACTCCCCAGAGAGGGCTTTTGCCCCCAGCAAGGTCCATCCTGAAACATGGCAAAAGCAGAGCGAGAGGAGAATCAAATCCTCCAGGTTGAAGACAAAAGATTTAGCCCCAAGCATGGAGCAGCAGTTCTCTCTGAACCAGGCACAAAACTCCAAGGGACAAAGTCATAACCTGGCCCAAGAAGAGCTGGTGTTGTCCTGAGCTGCAGTCTGATCACCTTTACCTTGCCACCCCCCCTAATGCACACATCCACTTGGTACCCTCGCTCGTTTCACGCCTGAGGAACAAAACATCCCCAAGCAACCAAAACACAGAACTCAATTCTTGCTACAATTCCTTTCATGATTGCTGAGTAAATAATAATCCAGGAAAATGAGTGATACAAATCTCCTTTAATGACTCTTTCACCAGATTTCTGCCCTTGCCTTTCAGATCTCAGTGTCATCAGCGCAGGGTTTTGTCTTCCACCCATCAATTGGTCCTTAAATAATGCATACAACTGTCTTATTAAATGCATCTTGAATATTTATTTGGGAGCTCATCACAAGTTGAAAGATAACCTTCATTTTCAATTCCCTTTGGGATAATCAGCTAATTGGGGATCAGTCAAAGCTCAGCCTCCGTTTCTAGTCAGTGTTGGAGACCCTCCTAACAATGCCTTCAGCACACACCCAGAAGCTCAGCCCCTCCTGCTCTTTTGTCCAACCTGAGCTAATCCACGAGATGGACATACAAGGAAAGATAATTAAAGAGGTTGCAAGTCACCCACTTCTTCTTCAGCCTCATTTGTGCTTCTGGATTTGGGCCAGACACAGGCAGGAAAGAGCCAGCTGCTTCCTTGAGATAACTGCTGGCAACTCAAGAGCTACATGGGACCTCCCAGCAGCACTGCAGCAAGATCTCACACCTGCTTGTTCCTAACACAGTTCTGTGGTGGGTTGAAAATTCACCCCCTGCCCCCTCCCCCAACATTAAATTGCCACACCAGCTCAGTTGGAAGCAAATGAAGCTGGGTTTACAAGCAAAGAACTACAAGCTACAATGAAATGCAAGGAATCTGTACAAAATATAGACTACTTACAATATTCACAGGTATTTACCATTGATAAACAGCACAAGGACCCCCCCCTGGACAACCCAGGGGAGCTGCTAATAGCTTCCCCTTCTCTGTTCCCTTTCCTCTACCCTCCTGTACACAAGGGACAGGAGAAAGAGCAGAGAGTTATTTGAGATACTCAGCCACAACAAGCACAGCCAAGGTCAGCAAAGCCAAGCAGAAGTGAGAGCCTAGCATCTGCTAGTGGGAGGAAGAAAAAGAGAGCAGGATAGCTTACAGCTTAAGTTTTGTGTCTGTAATCTCTCCAATGGGATTGTTTAGACCTTCTCAGTATTTTCCTTTTTACATCCAATGGTGATTTATTTGCATTCTATCACTTTCTGTTCAAGATCTGCAGGAATTTTCTAGGCTCGGCCTGAAACTGCCACGAGTTCACATTAAAGCATCTCGTGAGAAACTGAGTTCTCAGAATGACAGATCTGTGATACAGCCTGGGCTGTGCCTGACTCTGACTGGCTGAGGTGTTTCCCATCATCACAAGCAGGTAGTTTGTACTGAAGTCAGCTCAGTGATCATGCCACTGCTGAAGAATCATAGAATCTTGCAGCTGCTGTGGTTGGAAATGACTTCTGAGATCAACAAGTCCAGCTGCTCACAACCCCACCACTACTGCTGAGCCACTACCACTAAACTACATCCCTCAGCACCACATCCAGGAGTCTTTTATATACCTCCAGGGATGGTAACTCCACCACCTCCCTGGGCAGCCTGTTCAATGCCTGAGAACTCTCTCTGTGAAGATTTTTTTCCTAATGTCCAACCTGAACCTCCCCTGCCACAACTTGAAGCCATTTCCTCTTGCTCTGTCACTTTTTGCAACCCCTGCCTGTCTCTAACCTCCTTCCAAGGAGTCATAGAGGGCGATGAAGTCTTCCCTCAGCCTCTTCTTCTCCACACTAAACAACCCCAGTTCCCTCAGCCATTCTTCACAAGATGTATTCAAGGCCCTTCACCAGCTTGGTTGCTCTTCTTTGGACAGGCTCCAACACCTCAATGTCCTTCTTGTAGTGAGTGGCCCAAAACTGAACCCAGTATCCAAGGTGTGGCCTCACCAATGCCAACCCCATCTCCAGACCTGCTGGCTACACTATTCCTGATGCAAGCCATTGGCCTTCTTGTCCACCTGAGCACACTGCTGGCTGATCTTCAGCTGGCCATCAATCAACACCCCCAGGTCCTTCTCCACCAAGCACCTCTTCAGCCACTCTTCCCCAAGCCTGTAGTGCTGCATGGAGCTGTTGTGGCCCAAGTGCAGGACACAACACTTGACCTTGTTGAATCTCCTCTTTCAAGAGCACACCAGCTCCATTGTGGAGCACTGCTCCAGACCCTCCAGAATGCAACAGCTCAAGACTGG
Source organism: Indicator indicator (assembly GCF_027791375.1). Taxonomy (NCBI): domain Eukaryota; kingdom Metazoa; phylum Chordata; class Aves; order Piciformes; family Indicatoridae; genus Indicator; species Indicator indicator. The sequence goes on from NC_072038.1 coordinate 3,185,261, forward strand.
GAGGCTGTTGGTACATTGCCATTTATCCTGAACTGCTATTTTCTTTCTAAAGAAACACAACTCTCTCACTGAATTAGGGAGGGGGTTGGGGAGGGTGGGGGTTACATCAACCTGCTGAAAAAACAGAAAGGACTGGTGGGATGAGGGGCCAGCCCAAGACACCTCCTTTCTGAGAGCAGGACATCAAAAGCCTGCTGACTGCACAGGAGCTACCAAACCCCATTCACAGGAGGGCAGTTGCCAGTGTCTGACACGTTCTGCAGTATGAGACCTGACAAATCAGCACATGGAAGAAATTTTCCTGTGCCCAGAGCTCGTGGGGTCTTTGGCAGCTGCTGCAAATCGCTGCAGAGGGAGCAAACAGAAGCACTGGTGTGTAATGTTGTCCTCTAGGCTTGTCAAACTCACTTGGAGAGCAAATTCAGCCTAACAAGGTTTGCACTGCAAACGCCTACTGATTTCCATACACTTGATTATTGCAAGCTAATGTTTCCCTTCTCCTCCTCCTCCTCCTCCTCCTCCTCCTCCCATCACTGCTCTGCTCCAGCAGTACATGGTGAGGCAACCCTTGGGATACAGGAGTGGTGCTGCTTCACATGAACTGCCTCTGTCTTTGTGTTCAGCAAATATTTGCAATCACATCCTTTTTCTCCCCAGACACCGGCATCAGTTCCAGCTGGATACTTCTTACCTGGGATCAGCAAGGAAATGTAGAAAGAGCTCCAGAACTTCCTAATAAACCTAGCCTCAGATTTTCACTGGCTATGGGTTTCCTCCTGTGCAGAAAGCAGTAGTCCAGGTGAAAATCCCAGTGTGTGCTGCCCAGACTTCACAAGTTGTAGAGCACAGCATGGATTCTCTAAGACTCTAAAGTAAAGAGACATATTAGTTCATGGTTTCAAACTATTTAATAGCCAGGTCCTGGAAGGAAGATCTAATGTGTGGCATTTGTATCCAGATCAAGTCTAATAATGACACATGAGAGGGTTTTACACACTTTGGAAATGAGACCCCAGCAGCCTTGCAGAGAGCCAAGGACTCAGCCTGCCCTGAAATTGAACCTTGCAGCATGATGTGTGGAGAGGAAAATCAACTGACCACAGACACAGCCTGGAAGAAAAAAGGAAACATGAAACAGAGTAAAATAGGCACTTTGAGAGCTAATATCTGCTTGCTTTAGGCAGGTGCCTTAGGAGGTGAGGAACCACAGGGAGGACTGGTCTCTGTCTGCAGGGAGCTGCGGCCCATTCACTCACCTGGTGACATCTATGCTTAGACAGAAGAATCCACCCCTGGTGAACAAGATAAAATCCTTTCTCATCAGGTAACTTTTACTCTGCTCTCCACATCTCATTTCCCAGCAGGATTCTCCCACCCTATATTAAAAGGTAGGCTTTGTTTTCACCAATCCACGGGTGCACAGCAGAGATGAGGTTACCCAGAGATGAAGTGAAGGGTCCACACACGTCTGGCTGCTGGGACTCAAACCAGAGTGTGGTGGGTTGAAAAATTCCCATTCTCCAATGGGAATTGTTTAGAACTATCATTATTTTCCTTTTTTTTTTTTTACACCCAATTGTGATTTATTTACATTTTACCACTTTCTGTTCAAGATCTGTGGAAACATTTTAAAGGCACAGCCTAAAACTACCACACAGAGGGAAAGGAGTTGCCCCACTCTGCACAGCAGCTCTTCCTTTCTCCTAGCCACGAGAACCCAAGATGGATAAACTGTGCCACAGAGTCAAAGGTCCCTTCTTGCCTCTCTGGATGAATCCAACTTCTCACTGGAGCCTGAAATATTTTGACAATCAATCATTTCTGTATGAGCATCCAATGCATGTGGGAGGCAGAACAACCATGGTTGTTTTCTGAGAAAGCCAACACTACATCTGGCTGTGTCCCATCAAAATGAGAAGAACAAACCCAGAGGTCTCCAAGGTGCATCCAGGAGCCAAGTCAGGTTCCTCCATCACATCGGGACTCTCCTCCACATCCACCTCCAGGATAGCACAGGTTCCCTGCCCTTGCTGGGACTCAGACTGGAAATGCTGCACACATCAGTCCTTAGTTTCCAGATGGTTTTCATTTTCTGTGTATTTGGGAAAAAAAAAAAAAAAAAGAAAATGGTTCTTTAATACTGAGAACAGTGATATTGAATTTGGAGTGTGTGTGTGGGAGGATCCAGCCAAAGGGAAAGGTGTGGTGGATCTCTCAGCAGTGTTTTACACATGCAGAGAGGGAATAAAAAACTGTGGTGACTGTTATTTTGTGGAATATTTAATTCCTCCAATTAATTTTGCACAAATCTGGCTTTACTTTTGATTCCCTACTTCTTTTCTGTATTGCTTTGATTTTATAAGTCTTCCCCATCTTCTTTTCCTTCTTGGAAAGAGGAGAGGAAACCAGAAATGAAAAGCTCTACCTTCCCCATACCTTAACTTCTTTCACACTGCTTTGTCAAGGCATAATAGACTTTTTTCTCCAGGTAGGCCCCAGGTAGGTTTTGACATCTCTTAAAAACTCCATGCCTACAGTAAGGTTCCTACTTCATAGATTCATAGAATGCTTTGGGTTGGAAGGGACCTTAAAGATCACCCATTTCCAAACCCCTACCAAGGGCAGGGACACCTCCCATCAGCCCAGGTTGCTCAAGGTCCCATCCAACCTGGCCTTGAACACATCCAGGGAGGAGGCATCCATGACCACCCTGGGCAACCTGTTCCAGTGTCTCCCCACCCTCACTGTGAGGAGTTGGTTTTACACAATGCTGAGCACACAGCAACTCCCAATAAACTCCACGCCCCTGCAAGACTCCTGTTGTCCGAAACTCTTTTCATCCTTCCATTTGCAGGTTGCCCTCATTACATCCCTCCCTTGGGTCACCAAAAGGCTGCTTGTGACATCTTCCATCTGCCAGGTGCAGCAACATAGGCTCAGAAAGACTCCTCTGGACTTCTCGTGCTTGTTGCAGACCCCGGATCTGCGCTGCGGCAAATGAGATCAGAGTTCGTCCCAGCCACAGGAGCCAGAAGGAGGTCAAATGCTTTCCATACATTACCTCCTCTTTGGCATGATAATGAAAGCAATTTTCAAATGTTTTTCCCCAGCCACTGCAGTTCCAGGAAGGGCACTAAAAGCCCTGAAAGGATACCAGGCAGACTCCACCACTGGAGGAGGCATTTGACCCAGCGGAGCTACCAGCTTGGCTGTGGTGAACCTGAGAGGAAGAGGCTGGGCAGCATCCAAACAATATCCACAAACCCACACTTGATGATGGTTTGGCCTGGAAGGGACCCTTAAATATCATCTAGTCCAGCTTTCCTGCAGCCAGGAGGGACATCTCCAGGCCATCAGGTTGCTCAGAGCCCCATCTGACTTGGAGTGTTTCCAGGGAATCCACCTCTCTGGACTGTGCCCATTCCCTACTTCCAGAAAAATCAGTGCCAGCCACTCCCTCAGTCAGAAGCCACACTGGCCATAGAATCAGAGAATCATTTTGGTTGAGAGACACTTAAGATCACTAAGTCCAACCATTAACCCAGCACTGCCAGGTCACCACTAAACCATGGCCATCAGCACTGCATTACACACCTTTTAAATCCCTCCAGAGATGGGGACTCCACCACTTCCATGAACACCTTCCTCCACCAGCCAAGGACCTGAGCATGAAGAGGAACCTGTGATAGCATATGGACATGAGTGGGAGACAAGCCCCTTCCCAGGGCACTGCATCCCAAGGCACTGGGACACAGTAAATCCCAGCTGCTGCTCTGGCTTCTGCTCCGCTCAGCATGGACAAACACCTTGCCTGGGCTTCGGTTCAGCCGTGTCCTGCCATCTGCTGATGGTTTTCCTGAGGTTACCTGTGCAGCTCTGGCATCTGAAGTGGGATGAAGCACATGTGGTTTTAAGCTGGATGTTAATTAGAAACATTTAGTTTGTCAAACCCATGATTAATGCAGAGTTTCATCTGAAACAAAGCAGAGCCAGATCCGTTCGCCTTCTCTCCTGCAAGGATTGTTTTGGGGTGGGGGAAGAGTCTTTTTGAAACAAAACCAGGCCAGGGGCTTGGGCAGTATAAAGCAGCTTGTTTATATTGGAGGCAATGGAGACTATTTGCTCCATCCTAAGATCTGGCCCCCAAACTGTAGATTACAATAAAAATAATAGGAGAACTGTGACAATAGGACTCTGCTTTGCTTTCTTATTAACCATCATCACTGTAAGGTGGGATTAGGGGTTGCTCATCATGGCCCATTGTAGTTATGGGGTATTATTTGCAATGCCATTTTAAATTTGCCTCTCACTAATCCACTGAAGAAAATCTGATTTCAGTTCACTTTCTTATTATGTGCTTGGTGTCAGAATAATAGAGACCTTTGCTTTGCTTTGACCAGCAGAACAGACTCAGCTTTCACAGGGCAAAAAGGATTGCAATGACTGCAAAAGAGAAAAAAAATACAACAACAAAAAACCCACAACCAAAACAAAAGAGCAAGAAACAATAAGGGTTTTGGAATTCATCAGGTCCAATATTTTAAAAAGCACAGACCCTTCAAGCAGATGAAAGCTGCCTCTCACCTCTGCCATTCTGAACTTCCAGGACTACACCAAAACGTGCAAGAAGTTTCTTCAGGTCAATTCTGGGACAGCTTTGCTTTGGCAGCGAATCGCAGAGCTGCAGATCTTAACGCTCCCAACCCAAACATGTTTTCAATTTGGCCTTACTGCATTCCTGATAAAGAGCTCCAAGATACCACTGTCAGTGAAGGATGGAGTGTTCCTCAGGAGCAGTATAAACATCCGAGAGCACATCCTCTATAGCCAGGCTGTTCACCTCTTACCGCTGAACGCTTGACAATATCCTGATAGGGTAATCTGAAAAAAAGAGTGGGTGACAAGGAAAAGGAAGGCAATTGTATCTACATTTACACAAGGCAGAGAAACTCAAATTCTGGCCTGTTCTAATCATAGATGTTCTTAGTATTTGTTAAAAAGTTGTTACTTTGATGTGATTGCCCTTGAACCTTTCCAATGCGCTATCGAGTCCGAGAGCTGCCGAGCGCTTCTCGCCCTCCCTTGTTTACACGACTTGGCCAAACTTGAATGATTTGAGATGAGATTTTCACAAGTGAACAATCTGCCTCCAGCAATATTTGCTCTTTAATTTATATCTAAAATGACCTGCCCCTTTCTGGGATGAGGATAGAAGCAAAAAAAAAAAACAAAAAAAAAAAAAAACAAACAAAAAAAAAAAAACCACAACATTCTACAGTGAATTTAAACGGTTCCAGCAATGTTTTACTTCAAAATTCCTCTCTGCCTTTCCCGCTTTGGAGTAGACATTTTGTTGAGGGTGTCCCTGTCCTTGAGAAAAAGTGGGCAATTTACAAGCTTTTGTGAAGTCAGAATTTATACAAGCTCAGAAAAAAAAGCCTGCATTTGTAGAAACTTCAACCTGTCTAGGGCACGTTTCAGAGCACAGGAACAGAATTGGCCTTTCTCCAGCCAGGTTGGGCAGCTGGAGAAGGGGTCTCCTGTTATCAGACTTCGGGTCTTAAACTCACTGTCCCTCAGCAGAGAATAATAAAAAAATAAATCTTTATACCCTGCTACCACAGGACTGATCAGCAGGAAACATTAGAGAGATGTTTGTGAGTAGGTCCTACTCTGAAGGGCACAAGGATCAGGTAGAAGCAAGGTCAGTGCTGCAACGCCCCCATTCAGATACATTGAAGAAAGGTCTTGAATCCCTACAAATAAACCCCTGCCAAACAAATCCCACTTGCTGATGTTCATGAGAAAAAACAGGACATGATCTCCATTGAAGTGGAAAGAGGACCCACAGCGTGAAGCTTTGGGCTCAGCAGCCAGAAGCACCCAGGCACAGGTCTGCAAAGGTGATCTGTGATGGCCCCGTTTTGAGTGGTCCACCTCAATCGTGCAAGGGGAGATCAATAGCTTCAAGCCAAGCAAGGCCAGGCAGTTCCCAAACCCCCATGTTGACTGTCTCAGGAGTTTAGCTCAGACAAAGCCAGCTCACCACAGTCAAAAAGAACAGACTGACCTGCTGGAGAGAATCCAATGGAGAGCCACAAGGATGATTACGGGATTTGAGTGCCTCCCCTGTGGAGAGAGACTGAGATCCCTGGGTCTGGAGAAGAGAAGACTGAGAGGGAATCTGATCAATGTCTATCAATACCTGAGGGGTGGGTGTCAAGTAGAGGGAACCAAGCTCTTTTGGGTGGTGTGCACTAATAAGACAAGGAACAACAGGTACAAGCTTGAACATAGAAGGTTTCACCTCAACATGAGGAGAAACTTCTTCACAGTGAGGGTGACAGAGCACTGGAACAGGCTTACCAGGGAGGTTATGGAGTCTCCTTCTCCAGAGACTTTCCAAACCCACCTGGATGCATTCCTGTGTGGACTACCCTGGGTGATCCTGCTTTGGCAGGGGGACTGGCCTCAATGATCTCTCGAGGTCCCTTCCAGCATCCAATGTAATGTGATAGTGTGATTAAAGCTTCTACAAACAGCACTGCAAGAGCCTTTCTGCCCTCTGAACCTTCAGCAACCTTCAGCAAGCATTCAAGTCAGGCTGGTTTCTAGAAGTTGGCAAAATTGTGAGGCCTCTTTTCTGCTTTAAGCTGCCTGGTGTCCTCCAGCTGTGCACACACACAACTCTGCAAAGGACTTCTGGTATCTGAGACTGTGGGCACCAAAAATCAAGCAGGCAACAGGAGCTGATGGACTTCAAACACAAGCTGCTTCTAGGCTGCAAGGGAAGGCACTGAAGTGTTTTTCCTTTCTTCTTCTGCCTTTCTTCTGCTTTTTTCCTTCCCCAATTCCCTGTTTTCTTAACCCAAATCCCTTAATCTCAGTGCTGATAATTGTGATCGCTCTAATATGTTGCCATCTGAGCAGCTCAGAAACGTCCATCTTGGCCCAGTCTCTGGTGGTGAGAAAGAATAAATATGAAAAGCACATGGACTCCTCCAGAATGTTAATTTAAAGCAAATATGGAGTCAAGTGAGGATTAATCACATCTCCACCCATTGGTGGGTTCCAATTCCATGCTGCTTTTTAATCAAAGGAGGAAAAGGATGATGGGGGCCACAGAGGGAAGAGCTGATGGATAGGGGCTGGATTTTCTCCAGACTCTACTGTTCTGACCCACAACCAAAATTGTGGTTAACATATCAGAGAGATGATTCCCTCTTTCACCTCCTGGTTTTTGGAAAAGGATCCAAGGATTGTAGGTGGTCTGAGCAGAAATATACTGTACAGAGAGTGCATTTGCTAGAGAGGAATAGCAGATGAAGAGGCAGGCTGACCATAGGGCAGGGCAAAAGGTGACCATGAGAGCAATGGCTGTGCTGTGTGGACTTCTTCCCCTGTTTTGTAAGTAGCAGAGTGATGATGTGGCTTGGGGAGAGCTGAGGAGCTCATCCATGCTTGCAGTGGGTCACAACTTTGATGCCTTTGAGGGACAGACAAGTGAAGATGAGACTTAGAAAGTGACTGAAACTACTTGAAAGGAGGTTGTAGAGAAGTAGGTGTTGTTTCTTCTCACAAGTCACAACTGATAGAACAGGAGCAAATGACATCAAGTTACACCACGGCAGGTTTAGGTTGGACATGAGGAGAAAAAGCTTCTATACCAAAAGGATTATCAAAGACTGGAAGAGGCTGCCCAGGGAAGTGGTTGAATCCCCACCCCTGGAGGTGTTTAAAAGCCATCTAGATGTGGTGCTCAAGGGTATGGTGTAGTAGTGGCCCTGGTAGAGTTAGATAATGGTTGGACTTGATGATCTTAGAAATCTTTTCCAACCACCATGACTCTGGTTCTGTGAGATCTGCATTTGTATTACTCAACATCTGAAGTACAGAGGACGTTGGCTTCCCAGTCGTGTACCCAATTAGAGATTACATGTTTTAATTAACTTCCCTAGCAGCCCTTGAAGGATCACAGATTTCTCTAACAAGACAACCCACTTACACTACAGGCTGGGAAGCTTTCAGCATGGCCAATGTTCAGGGCTGGCTCCCTTTTGCCTGTCTCCACAGTGGTGGCTCTTAGTCAAGGGTAGAACAGGTGAGAGAACAGAAATGTCAGACCCACAAGGGAATCTGGTCCATGAAAGAGCAGATTTTCTTCCAGAGGAGTGTATCAGGCCAAGAAAGCAGGTATCAATGATATCAGAAGTGGGTTGAGCACACTTGTCTCCCTGGCAGGAGCTTCTGCACATCTCCTGCCCACAGTGGTGAAAGCTCCAAGCCATGAGCTACCACAAACATGAAGGCAAGAAGCAGGCCTGAGAAAACACAAATGCTTCCAATCTGGAAATCCAAAGCATAAGAAAATCTGTAGCCTGGGATGGGAGGAAAAGTGACCCACTCCAAGGACAAGGTGACTCACTCCAAGGACAAAGTGACCCACTGCAAGGACAAGGTAACCTACTCCAAAGCCAAGGGGACCCACTCCAAGGACAAGGGGACCTACTCCATGGGCAAAGTAACTCACTACAGGACAAGGTGACTCACACTCCAAGGACAAGGTGACCTATTCCAAGGACAAAGTGACCCACTCCAAAGATAAGGTGACTCACTCCAAGGAAAAAGTGACCTGTTTTTCCCCATTCCTGATGGATCTGATCCTCCCAGTTCCCATGCAGCCGCACTGTGAAATCCATCTGAAACATCAGAAAGATTGTGCAGCAAACAAAAATAAATTCTTTTACCTTCTCAGCCTTCTTCATAGACCAACAAAAGCCACCCCCTCAGCCCTCCCCTCCACTCCTTTCTGCTACATCCATTCCACTGCCCTCAGCAGCTCAAGTACTTCATGGAAATCAAGCTTGCACTCGATTCCCTTGAAAATCCAAATTGAGATGCTTGACTTGGTTCTATTCCATTTTCTTAAGCCCAAGTAGAAGAAATAGGTTTATCCACATTAAAAAAAATAAAATAAATAAATAAGCAGCTGCCATTTAAATCCTGTTCAGGCAATTAGCTCAGCTCCTGGCTCTGTGCTAATGTGCTCACGTTCCTTTGTTTGGCCCTCTTTGTGCTGCTCTTTAAAGCTTCTTAACATCATTGCTGCTATCTCCCACAGAACAACTGTTCAAAACATCAGTGTCATGCAGGCAGGGAACTGATGCTTTGAAGTTCCCTCCTTTATTCATTTTTATCAGGCTTTGCTTTCCTCCTTTTCTTTTTTTTCTTCATTTTTTTCTTTCCTTTTCTTCCTTTTTTCCCTCTTATTATTTCTTCCTTTTTTCCCTCTTTTTATTTCTTCCTTTTTTCCCTCTTTTTATTTCTTCCTTTTTTCCCTCTTTTTATTTCTTCCTTTTTTCCCTCTTTTTATTTCTTCCTTTTTTCCCTCTTTTTATTTCTTCCTTTTTTCCCTCTTTTTATTTCTTCCTTTTTTCCCTCTTTTTATTTCTTCCTTTTTTCCCTCTTTTTATTTCTTCCTTTTTTCCCTCTTTTTATTTCTTCCTTTTTTCCCTCTTTTTATTTCTTCCTTTTTTCCCTCTTTTTATTTCTTCCTTTTTTCCCTCTTTTTATTTCTTCCTTTTTTCCCTCTTTTTATTTCTTCCTTTTTTCCCTCTTTTTATTTCTTCCTTTTTTCCCTCTTTTTATTTCTTCCTTTTTTCCCTCTTTTTATTTCTTCCTTTTTTCCCTCTTTTTATTTCTTCCTTTTTCCTTTTTTTCTCCTTTTTCCCTCTTTTTATTTCTTCCTTTTTTCCCTCTTTTTATTTCTTCCTTTTTTCCCTCTTTTTATTTCTTCCTTTTTTCCCTCTTTTTATTTCTTCCTTTTTTCCCTCTTTTTATTTCTTCCTTTTTTCCCTCTTTTTATTTCTTCCTTTTTTCCCTCTTTTTATTTCTTCCTTTTTTCCCTCTTTTTATTTCTTCCTTTTTTCCCTCTTTTTATTTCTTCCTTTTTTCCCTCTTTTTATTTCTTCCTTTTTTCCCTCTTTTTATTTCTTCCTTTTTTCCCTCTTTTTATTTCTTCCTTTTTTCCCTCTTTTTATTTCTTCCTTTTTTCCCTCTTTTTATTTCTTCCTTTTTTCCCTCTTTTTATTTCTTCCTTTTTTCCCTCTTTTTATTTCTTCCTTTTTCCCTCTTTTTATTTCTTCCTTTTTTCCCTCTTTTTATTTCTTCCTTTTTTCCCTCTTTTTATTTCTTCCTTTTTTCCCTCTTTTTATTTCTTCCTTTTTTCCCTCTTTTTATTTCTTCCTTTTTTCCCTCTTTTATTTCTTCCTTTTTTCCCTCTTTTTATTTCTTCCTTTTTTCCCTCTTTTTATTTCTTCCTTTTTTCCCTCTTTTTATTTCTTCCTTTTTTCCCTCTTTTTATTTCTTCCTTTTTTCCCTCTTTTTATTTCTTCCTTTTTTCCCTCTTTTTATTTCTTCCTTTTTTCCCTCTTTTTATTTCTTCCTTTTTTCCCTCTTTTTATTTCTTCCTTTTTTCCCTCTTTTTATTTCTTCCTTTTTTCCCTCTTTTTATTTCTTCCTTTTTTCCCTCTTTTTATTTCTTCCTTTTTTCCCTCTTTTTATTTCTTCCTTTTTTCCCTCTTTTTATTTCTTCCTTTTTTCCCTCTTTTTATTTCTTCCTTTTTTCCCTCTTTTTATTTCTTCCTTTTTTCCCTCTTTTTATTTCTTCCTTTTTTCCCTCTTTTTATTTCTTCCTTTTTTCCCTCTTTTTATTTCTTCCTTTTTTCCCTCTTTTTATTTCTTCCTTTTTTCCCTCTTTTTATTTCTTCCTTTTTTCCCTCTTTTTATTTCTTCCTTTTTTCCCTCTTTTTATTTCTTCCTTTTTTCCCTCTTTTTATTTCTTCCTTTTTTCCCTCTTTTTATTTCTTCCTTTTTTCCCTCTTTTTATTTCTTCCTTTTTTCCCTCTTTTTATTTCTTCCTTTTTTCCCTCTTTTTATTTCTTCCTTTTTTCCCTCTTTTTATTTCTTCCTTTTTTCCCTCTTTTTATTTCTTCCTTTTTTCCCTCTTTTTATTTCTTCCTTTTTTCCCTCTTTTTATTTCTTCCTTTTTTCCCTCTTTTTATTTCTTCCTTTTTTCCCTCTTTTTATTTCTTCCTTTTTTCCCTCTTTTTATTTCTTCCTTTTTTCCCTCTTTTTATTTCTTCCTTTTTTCCCTCTTTTTATTTCTTCCTTTTTTCCCTCTTTTTATTTCTTCCTTTTTTCCCTCTTTTTATTTCTTCCTTTTTTCCCTCTTTTTATTTCTTCCTTTTTTCCCTCTTTTTATTTCTTCCTTTTTTCCCTCTTTTTATTTCTTCCTTTTTTCCCTCTTTTTATTTCTTCCTTTTTTCCCTCTTTTTATTTCTTCCTTTTTTCCCTCTTTTTATTTCTTCCTTTTTTCCCTCTTTTTATTTCTTCCTTTTTTCCCTCTTTTTATTTCTTCCTTTTTTCCCTCTTTTTATTTCTTCCTTTTTTCCCTCTTTTTATTTCTTCCTTTTTTCCCTCTTTTTATTTCTTCCTTTTTTCCCTCTTTTTATTTCTTCCCTTTTTTCCTCTTTATATTTCTTTCCTTTTTCCCTCTTTTTATTTCTTCCCTTTCTTCCTCTTTATATTTCTTCCTTTTTTCCCCCTTTTTATTTCTTCCCTTTTTTCCTCTTTATATTTCTTCCTTTTTTCCCTCTTTTTATTTCTTCCTTTTTTCCCTCTTTTTATTTCTTCCCTTTTTTCCTCTTTATATTTCTTCCTTTTTTCCCTCTTTATATTTTTTCCTTTTTTCCCTCTTTTTATTTCTTCCCTTTTTTCTCTCTTTTTATTTCTTCCCTTTTTATCCTCTTTATATTTCTTCCTTTTTTCCCTCTTTATTTTTTTTCTTTTCTTTTCTTTTCTTTTCTTTTCTTTTCTTTTTTTCTTTTCTTTTCTTTTCTTTTCTTTTCTTTTCTTTTCTTTTCTTTTCTTTTCTTTTCTTTTCTTTTCTTTTCTTTTCTTTTCTTTCTTGATGACTAAACCAGGTCTATGCTCTTCACAGTTATTCCAAAAATCTCTTCTTCCTGTCACAGAGCTGATACATCATCCCTCACTCATAACCCTCCTTCTCGTTTTCAGCAGTCCTCCCCTCCCTTCCTTTGGCTCTCTGCTAAGTCCATCACAGCTTTGCTTTTATATCCTCATCACTGGATTTTATAGCCCAGCAAAACCTAGAAAGCTGCAGCAGAAAGCACACCCACAGCAGCCCTTTGATGTGTGTTCATGTGGCAGCTTGCTGGAACCTGTTGGCAACACGCAGAGACAAAGCCCCAGGAACGTGCTGGCTGCTGGAGTCTCCCTGCCAGGGATGGGGCTGTGGGCAGCCAAGAAAGGGCAGGGACAATGAAAGGGGGGCAGGGGAACCTCTTCCTCTCCAACCCTATCAAGATAAATTGCTTTTTTTGCCCCAGTCCCACACACAAGAGTGAACTGCTGCTGCTTTTCCAGTGTTGCAGAATCACAGACAGGTTTGGGCTGGAATCATAGAATCAGTCAGGGTTGGAAGGGACCACAAGGATCAGCCACTTCCAACCCCCCTGCCATGCCCAGGGACACCTCACACTACAGCAGGCTGGCCAGAGCCTCATCCAGCCTGGCTGCAAACACCTCCAGGGATGGGACCCCAACCACCTCCCTGGACAACCCATTCCAGACTCTCACCACTCTCATGGGGAAGAACTTCTTCCTCACATCCAGCCTCAATCTCCCCACTTCCAGCTTTGTTCCATTCCCCCCAGTCCTGTCACTACCTGATATCCTAAAAAGGACCTTCAAAGGTCATCTAGTCCGAGGATGTCTGCAACTAGAGCAGATTGCTCAGAGCCCCAGACAATCTGGTTCCAGGGCTGAAACATCTACCACCTCTCTGGGCAACCTTGGTCAGGGTCTCTCCACCCTCAGTGTCAAACGTTTTTTCCTTCTCTCCAGGCTGAATCTCCCTCTTCTAATTTCAAACCATCCCCCCTTGTCCTGTCACAACAGGCTCTGCCCAGAAGTCTTCCCCTTCAATACTGAAAGGCCACCAGAAGCTCTCCCTGGAGGCTTCTCTTCTCCAAGCTGAACAAACCTAACTCTCTCAGCCTGGCCTCACAGCAGAGGGATTCCATCGTTGTTGTGGCCTCCTCTGGACCCACTCCAACAGGTCCATGTCTGTGCTGTGATGAGGACTCCAGAGCTGGCCCCTGCATTGCAGGTGGGGTCTCAGCAGAGTGGAGCAGAGGGGCAGAATCTCCTCCTCTCACCTGCTGTCTTCACTGCTTCTTGATTCAAAGCTCCATGGGACAGCAAAGCATCTCCCACAAGGGACCAGCCTGGAGACCAACACTGAGAAAATGCTTCTTGGTTTTGCTTCAAGTTCCTCTGCATGCTGCCAAAGAGCAAAAGGCAACATGCAGCACTACTTGGCACTGAAGATCAGCCTGTGCAGATCCCTGGCAATGGCAGAGTCAGGCCCAGGAGCAGGTGGGAGACACTTGTAAAAATAATGGAGATTTGTCTGTGGGCTGGATGGAGGAGGAAGAGAGGCCAGCTTTGCTTCTCTGTAACCTAAGAGTAGTGTTTGACAGCTCTGCAGCAAAAAGCCTTTCTTCTCCAGGAGGCAATGTCCTACCCCTGCCTACCACATCTGCAGAGAGCCGTGTGGCACTATCTCCAATGGCACCTACAGAGTGTATAGAATGGTCTGGGTTGGATTGACCTTAAAATTCATCTGCCATGGGCAGAGACACCTTCCACTAGGCCAGGTTACTCATGGCCCCATCCAACCTGGTCTTGAACACCTCCAGGGAGTATTGTCTCCACTGTGGCCAATGACAACATATTCAGCTGCCATAAAGCATTCTAAGGGAGACCAGGGGAGCCCACCCCTGTTACAACCTGGCCTCAGCCTGGGGTAGGGTCCTCCCATGCCAGACCTGGGACAGAGTGGTGCTGCCCTAAGTGCTTTTATAGAATCATAGAATTGTCAGAGTTGGAAGGAACCTCAAGGCTCAGCCAGTTCCAACCCCCCTGCCATGGGCAGGGACACCTCACACTACATCAGGTTGCTCACAGCCACATCCAGCCTGGCTGCAAAAACCTCCAGGGATGAGGCTTCTACCACCTCCCTGGGCAACCTGTTCCAGTGTCTCACCACCCTCATGGTGTAAAACTTCTTCCTAACATCCAATCTGAATCTACCCATTTCTAGTTTTCTCCTTTTCCCCCAGTCCCATCACTCCCTGACACCCTAAAAAGTCCCTCCCCAGCTTTCTTGCAGCCCCCTTCAGATACTGGAAGGCCACAAGAAGGTCTCCTGGGAGCCTTCTCTTCTCCAGACTGAACAGCCCCAACTCTCTCAGTCTGTCTTCATGGCAGTGTCTAAGCAGACAACTCAGAGGGTGCAAGCAGGAGCAGTGCCACAGACCTCGGGTTCAGAACAGAGCAGCTTTAACCAGCATTACAAAAAGAAACCTTTTCAGAGGGGAGCTGTACCTGCCAGGCAACACTCCCTTCTCCTGGCTACCTGCAAAATGCCCAGAGGACTGGGAGGAGAAATGTGGGTGGATCCTGGATGTGTCCATCAATGCAGTCCAGAGCACTGACTGTCTCCTGTTCCAACCAGCAGCCTGCTCTCACCTGCTGGCTTTCAGCAGATTTGAGATTAGAGCTTATAAAGACCAGGTCATCTATGTCAGTGTTCCTAAATAGATTTGTAGATCATTTGTAGATCATCAAATACTCAATTTTTGCTTTTGAATAAACCAGTCCAAAACACTCTTCAGGTTCTACCAGTGTGTAGGTTTTCTACCTATGCCCTTTAGAAAGTGATATCTCCCTCTTACCCAGAAGAGCTGGAGAAAATTCAGTGCTGAGAATGAGCAGAAGACCTCTGCCTGGAGCCAGAATTGTTTTCCAGCCTGCAGTAATTAACGAGTGCTGTAGACCATCACTTAATATGATACATAGAGCACTGCCAAATCTCAGGATTATATCTGGAGCTTTACTCTCAAGTCCCCTGGGTCTGGAAACATGTGATTTTAAGAAAGTCTCAGGCTGAAGTTTTTTTTAAGTGCTCTTTGGAATTTTATGGCTGTGGAGGAAAGCTCAAAAATATCAATAAGCAAAGGCTATCAAAAGCAGGACAAAGAGTTCACTATTAATGGATTAGGTATTTTTTTTCCCCCACTTTTTTTCTTTTTCCTAAGCTGTCTGTAGTTGAGGGCCTGACCCCTGGTATTTTGGCCACCAGCAGTTGGTGGTGCTCAGTAACAGATGCTGGGAGCCATCTCTTAGTGAAGATAGTTCTGGCTCAGATACAAAAGGTCAGTTGGTGGCTGGGACATGTTTTCACCACCATGTTAGCACCTTGCACAGAGGAGACACCACCCCAGCTCTTCCAGGACTTTGGGAAGTGGAGAACACTTTTTTTCTTCACTAAAACACAACCAGTGCAAGCTGAAGGAGATCTCACTTGGCTTAGGTGAATGCAGCAGAGTTAAACAGTTCCTAGTTCCCAGTTTCAGTCCACAGCTCTCTCAGCTCACCCATCACAAATCACATGAGAATTTGAAGGACAAACCTGCTTTTCTAGGGAGCCAAGGAAGTCTTGCCCTGCTCCTTCACGGGCAGACAACATCACAGCAATGCCACACTCAGCTCTCCCCACAGACCGCTGTTGCCCTGCTCTTCTGATGACAGCTCAAGAGCAGCACAGAAATCTCATTTCTCAGCATCAGTTAGGGCTGATGTGGGCATGTGTGACAAGGGAAGGCACTGTGCTTGTTCAGCTTGAGAGCAATTTCTATGGAGAAGAGCTCTGCTTGAACAGACAGGAATCAAAACTGAACCCACAAGTTTCTCAGGGCTTCAGATGACCGAAGCACAGGAAGGATTTGATTTTCTGCTGCAGCCTTTCTTCTCTCCTCAAACCCTGTCTAAACAGCCCCTACACACCCATGAACCTCTGCCCACACCTCTGCACTCCTTGCATCATTCACACAAAGTTGATGACAGCCATCTGCCCACCAGGGAACAGCAAATATCTTCAAGACAAACCCAGTGCCATCTCCCCCACCACTACTATAACAAACCACTGTGGCAAAAAGGCAGGAGGTAGTGAACCACCTCTCCAGAAAGCAGCACTCATCTCACCAGCACTGGAGCCCAAGGGCATTCCAAAAACCCTACAGTGGTGTGTGAAGCTCAGGGCTTGTCCCCAGTGCAGCACAACAAAGGTTAACACCAGAGTGCAATAAATGCACTATCCATCCAGTCCAGTTTTTACAAGGCTAAGCTGTCTGCCTTTGAGAGATATTCTCCACCAGGGTCTTGAACTGAAGGAGGGAGTGGATGGAGGCTGAGAGCATGAGCAGGGTTTTATAGGGTGAAGTGAAGGGCCACGAGCAGACACCACCCTCTCACTAACTCCAGAGAGAAATTCTGGGTTGAAATACCTAAACCAAGCTTGACCTGCAATGGGATGGAAAGTTTTCTGCTCTGGTTATTTTTATCCTGAGTTTGAGTCCTAAATGTTTACCTCTCTGGTTGAAAGCCCAAGGTTCAGACTCCCCACTGGTGCAGGTGCTGATGGACGTGTGGAGAATTGCCAGACAGCACTGGAATCCAGGCCCAGCACAGTCCTGCTCTGCCTTACTGGGCAGAGACAGACCCCATCCCTCCCTCTGCTCTGCTCCTCTGCTCCCTTGCTGGCCTCCAGCAATGCTGTGTCTCACCCAGAGGTGCTGCCTCCAAATATACATCCAAAAGCCATCAGGACTCTTGAGCTGCAAAGGCTGTTCCCAATTCATTGCCTTCTCCTACACTCCACTCACCAGTGCAGAGTGAGATCTTCTCTGTGCCAGCTCCATTCTGATACTGGCAGTGCTCAGCAACTGCAACACAAGTTGTCCTTGGGTGGACATTCAGGGGGTCTCCTCTCTCCTTCAAACACAGATTCATAGAGTCATGAAGGTCGGAGAAGACCTCTAAGATCACATCCAACTCTCAACCCAACACCACCATGCTTACTAAACCATGTCCTGAAGTTCCATGTCTGCACATCTTTTAACACCTCCAGGGATGGGGACTCCACCACCTCCCTGGGCAGCCTGTTCCAATCCCTGACCTCTCTGGCAGGAAAGAAATTTTTCCTAGCATCCAACCTAAACCTCTGCTGGCACAACTTGAGGTCATTTCCTTTCATCCTATCTCTTTTTACCTGGGAGAAGAGACCAACACCCACCTCACTACAATCTCCTCTCAGGGAGCTGAACCCTTCTAAGGACTCCTTCAGCAGCATAGCTCTCATGTGATCCTATTCTCTGGGATATGGAGAGCTGCCTCCGCTATCAGCACTCAACAAACAGTTTGGGAGCTGTCCCATCACCAGGTTAGACCCAGGCAGGCTACTAACACAGGAGGCTTTGGTAAGGAGCCTGGACACAAGCTATGCAGTGGGAAACGAGTAACCAGAGCTAAGGCTGTGATAAAATCTCTGAGAACAATCATGCACTGAGCTCTTACCATGTTGTTTATAAATACAAAGCAGGCAGCAATCCAGACAGAGCCACCCGGGAACGGCGCAGGAATGAGCACGCGAGGCCCCTGGCTCGCACAGGCAGGACATAAACCAGAAACACACAGTTGATTCCACTCTGGACTGGGCTGGACTGGAGTTTCTCCTCCCTCTGCTCTGTGGATTAGCAGTCCCTTCCAATGCCTCTCACGACAACTCTCAGCTTTGTTTCCAGCAGGTTTATGCTGTTTGTAATTTCTCATAGCTCCTGATCTCTCCCGGACGTCCTCGGCCGCTCCAGAGCGAGGGTCAGGCTGAGCCACGTGCCACAAGGCTGCCCAGGTCCTCCCTCACCTCCTGCCTGACCAAGTCCTCCCTCACCTCCTGCCTGCCCAAGTCCTCCCTCACCTCCTGCCTGCCCAAGTCCTCCCTCACCTCCTGCCTGCCCACCTTCCTCACCTCCTGCCTGACCAAGTCCTTCCTCACCTCCTGCCTGACCATCATCACTGCTCACAGAGGCATTGCACAGACAGTGGATGGCTTCTGATTCTCAGTCCCAGAGCTCCTTCCTGTAGGAAAGAAAAGCAGTGGGAATGGTGAGAGCATGTTGGATGCAAGCTCAGATGCAGGTTCAGACAGTGTCAGCTCCTCCAGAGGACTTGTGTGTGCCTACAGCCCTGCCTCAGGCATCTCTAAGGGCCCCAACTGTTCGTCTGTGCAGCTTGGAAGACCTTTCAAAGTCACTTTTGCAATCTCATGACTGCTTCCAGTGTCCATATGCTCCTTCTTCCCAATACAAAACTCCAATGATCCTTCTAAAGAGCAAAGCCAGTGCTCAGAAACAACCCAACACAAACCAAGGAGCCCTCACACCCCAGCAACTTCAGGCCACACTCTGGGAAGGAGGCAGGATGTGGACACAAGGGAAGGCATCACACAGAGGGTGCTGCAGAGAAAGAGGTTCCCAGCACAGGAAGGTTCCTGTGCACATAAATAAACCCTGTGGCCACATCTTTTTGGTCCTGCTGCTAACAGTTTCCTCAGCTCCTATCTCTCTTTCAGCAGGTACTCCATACAAAGCTTGTCCCACCTCATACTTCAGGGCTGCTCCTCAGCCACGCACCTGACATGACAGAAGTGATGAAGCCACACAGCTTCTGAAGGGGCCAAAACTCCTGCTCTGACACAGAGCATGGACCTAGGTGTTTTATGGCAGTCTGGAGTACAAAAGCCTCCAAATGCTGCTCATAGAAGGAAGATGAAGAGCTGCTTTTCAACACCATTCTCCTATTTTTCACCCCTGTCCCTTTTTTTTACATGTCAAAGGGTGAATCCCTTCGGCTCCAGAAGGAAAAATGGGGAGGAGGACACCAGGAATTCTTTACTCATTGCTGCTCTTTTTTTCACCATGTTTCCCCTCCCTTTAGGGCTTGGCCCTGGCTGGTTTCCCAAGCAAGAACTGAGAGAGCTGACAGTTCATCCATCTCTATTTAAATTACTTTTTGGACTGCACTGAATAATTGTGCCTCCATTTTACTCCAGGGCTAAAGGTGATGGACTTCAAGGTGATTATCTTTTGTTAATAGCCTGCACTACTGAGCAAGATCTGGGAATTACCTTAGTAATCCTTCCCCACACTTTAATGTTGCCATTATTATTAATATTGCTCTTTAAAACACACTTTTCTCCTGTCAGGTGGAGGCACAGCAGCTGCTGGTGATGGTGAAAAGCCTGCCTGATATCATCAAGCAGAAGAATCCCATGCAGCAGGCTCCTTTTCATCTTACAGGTGGTGGGGATTCAAGTCCAGCCGTGAACAAGAGGCATTTGATTAACTCAGATCACAGACTCACAGCCCACAGGATGCACTGGGTTGGAAGGGACCCTCTAAGGTCATCTTGTTCTTCAGTGAGCAGGGACATCTCCAGTGAGATCAGGTTGCTTAGAGCCACATCAAGTTTGACCTTGAATGTCTCCAGGAATGTCTCTGGGCAACCTGTTCCAGTGTTCCACCACCTCCATTGTGCAGAATTTACTGCTGATGTCCAACCTAAACCTTCCCTGCTCCAGTTTCAAGCCACTGTCCCTTGTCCTATCACTCCAATCCCTGCTAAACAGTCCCTCCCCAGCTTTCTTGTAGGTCTTCAGATAATGAAATGTGGCTCTAAGCTCTCCCCAGAGCCTTCTCCAGGCTGAGCAAACCCAACCCTCTCAGCCTGTCTTTGTAGGAGAGGTGCTTCAGCCCTCTGATCATCTTTGTGGCCTCCTCTGGACCCACTCCAGCAGGTCCATATCTATCTTGTGTTGGGGTTCCAGAACTGGACACAGTACTGCAGGTGAGGTCTCACCAGGGCAGAGCAGAGGGGCAGAAGAACCTCTCTTGACCTGCTGGCCACACTGCTTTTGATGCAGCCCAGAATGCAGCTGGTCTCCTGGGCTCCAAGAGCACAGCCCAGAAAGCCAACCAGATCCTGGGCTGCATCAAGAGAAGTGTGGCCAGCAGGGCAAGGGAGGTGATTCTCCCCTCTGCTTAGCTCTGCTGAGACCCCACCTGGAGTACTGCATCCAGTTCTGGAGCCTCTGTTACAAGAGGGATCTGGACATGCTGGAAGGTGTCCAGAGAAGAGCCACCAGGATGAGCAGAGGGCTGGAGCACCTCTCCTATGAGGACAGACTGAGAGAGTTGGGGCTGTTCAGTCTGGAGAAGAGAAGGCTCCAAGGTGACCTTCTTGTGGCCTTCCAGGATCTGAAGGGGGCTCCAAGAAAGCTGGGGAGGGACTTTTTAGGATATCAGGTAGTGACAGGACTGGGGGGGAATGGAATAAAACCAGAAGTGGGGAGATTCCAACTGGACATGAGGAAGTTCTTCCCCATGAGAGTGGTGAGAGCCTGGAATGGGTTGTGCAGGGAGGTGGTTGAGGCCCCATCCCTGGAGGTGTTTGCAGCCAGGCTGGATGAGGCTCTGGCCAGCCTGCTGTAGTGTGAGGTGTCCCTGCCCATGGCAGGGGGGTTGGAAGTGGCTGATCCTTGTGGTCCCTTCCAACCCTGACTGATGATTCTATGGTTCTATGATTACTGGCTCATGTCCAGCTTCTCCTCTCCCATCCAGCTTCTCCTCTATCAAAATCAATAGAGGATGGGGGCAGCCAGGCTTCCACTGTCAATGTGGACAGCACAGATTTGGGAGCAGATTTAACCATGGTGTAGGATTTGTACAATATGGTTTACCTTTTAAATAAACACATTTCCACCCTGCTGCCCTTCCACAAACACTGAGGCTCAGTGGGCACTTGCACCATGAGCTTTTCTTGCCCCAGCTGGATACCATGTCAACTCCAACAGATCCAAGTTCAACTTCAGGGGCAACGCAGAATCACAGAACAGTTTGAGTTGGAAGGGACCTTAAAGAAAATTGAGTTCTAATCCCTCCCTGCCATGAGCAGGGACACCTCCCACCAGCCCAGGTTGCTCAAGGCCCCATCCAAGCTGGCCTTGAACACCTCCAGGGTGAAAGCATCCTCAGGTTCTCTAGGAAACCTGTTCCAGTGTCTCAGCACCCTCCGTGGAAGGAATTTCTTCCTAATCTTCAGTCAAAATCTCCCCTCTTCCAGTGTAAAACTAGTCCTCACCCTATCACTACAAGCCCTTGTGAAAAGTCCCTCTCCAGCTTCTTTGTAGCCCCCTTCAGGTACTGGAAGGC
This sequence comes from Indicator indicator, assembly GCF_027791375.1. Lineage (NCBI taxonomy): Eukaryota > Metazoa > Chordata > Aves > Piciformes > Indicatoridae > Indicator > Indicator indicator. The sequence continues at coordinate 3,206,455 of NC_072038.1, forward strand.
TGCTCTAAGGTCACCCCAGAGCCTTCTCTTCTCCAGGCTGAACAGCCCCAACTCTTTCAGCCTGTCCCCATAGGAGAGGTGCTCCAACCTTCTGATCATGTTTGTGGCCACCTCTGGACCAGCTCCAACATTTTGATGTCCTTCTTGTGTTGGGGGCCCCAGATTTGGATGCAGCACTGCGGTTGGGGTCTCACCATCAGTAAATGCAGATTTTTTTTTTTTTCTTCCTTCTCAGGATTCAGAGGAGCTCATCAGCACTGCTTCAGGAAGGTCTTCAACAAATCTGGCTGCAATCCCCCATCAGGAAATCCCAGCACACCATAAATAATTGGCATTAGGATCCCATTTTTCACAGCCCAGGCTTTCTGCAGTTTCTGCTCTAACAAATCACGTTTGTCAAGCTTTCCCCACATTGTCTGCTCACCCCTGAGCACAGCAGGAGGGGTGTTTGCTCAGCACTCAGAGGATGGGTTCTGGAAGGGCTCCATGCCCAGCACCACTGCTGCAGTTTGACCATGCAGGATTTCACACACACTTGCACACTGTGTGCTACTTCCAGTGTCTTTTAGCTGTCCTGCCTGCTTTTCTTTCTGTAGTTTATCATAGAATACAAATAGAGAACAAAATAAATTCGGTTGGAAAAGATCTTTAAGATCATCAAGTCCAACCATTGCCAGGTCACCACTAAACCATGTTACAGAATCACAGAATTGTCAGGGTTGGAAGGGACCTCAAGGATCAGCAAGTTCCAAGCCCCCTGCCATGAGTAGGGACACTTTCCACTAGATCAGGTTGTCCAGAGGCACATCCAGCCTGGCTGCAAAAACCTCCAGAGATGAGGCTTCCACCACCTCCCTGGGCAACCTGTTCCAGTCTCTCACCACCCTCATGGGGAAGAATTTCTTCCTAAAACCTAATCTAAATCTCTCCTCCTCTAGCTTGGATCCATTCCTCCCAGCCCTATCACTCCCTGACACCCTAAAAAGTCCCTCCCCGACTTTCTTGTAGCCCCCTTCAGATACTGGAAGGCCACAAGAAGGTCTTCTCGGAGCCTTCTCTTCTCCAGACTGAACAACCCCAACTCTCTCAGCCTGTGCTCACAGGAGAGGGGCTCCAGCCCTCTGATCATCCTCATGACTCTTCTCTGGACACGTCCCCTTAGCACCACATCTGCTTTGAGAACCCTTCCAGAGATGAAGACTCAATCATTGCCCTGGGCAGCCTGTTCCAGGGCTTGATAACCCTTTGGGGGAAGAAATTGTTTCTCATGTCCAATCTGAACCTCTCCTGGAACAACTTGAGGACATTTCCTCTTGTCCTGTGGATTGTTCCTTGGGAGAAGGGACCAACCCCTACCTCACTCCAACCTCCTTTCAACTATTTCTTCTCTTATTTGCTGCTTCCCATGCAGAGGAAACAAGCTGCAGGCTCAGGGAGAAGGGCATCATTTAGTTGAAGCCAGGTTAGCACTTTCTATCATCATCATCATCATCAATGTTGCACTCAGGTATGTAATGTGGAAATTCACCAGTTCATTGCAGGCAAAAGGTAAATGCCTTGCTATTAAATATACAATGTTATGAACTTTTAATGCTAACTGTTATTATTGAACAGTTAAACATCCAGCAGTGGAAAGAGGAAATACTTTTCCCCAGCCTGAGCTTTAAGCTGTGAGGTGCATAAACAGCTGATGTCTTTCTTTCACCTAAAATGCACATTAGAGAGTTGTTAGCAAGCTCAAAGCAATCTTTTCAAGGCAAGGAAATAGCCATGCCATCTCTTCAGTGAATTTCATCCTGGTTTTCCTGCCACATTGGGTGCCAGCTGCTGCCTACGTGACCCTGAAAGGTTGGAGTTGAAGATCAAGGGGCTGGAGGATCTCTGCTACAAGGACAGGGTGAGGGAGCTGGGGCTGGAGAAAAGAAGGCTTCAGGGAAACCTAACAGCAGCCTTCCAATACCTGAAGGGGGCTTCCAAGAAGGTTGGAAAGGGACTGTTTCCAAAGGCCTGCAGTGATAGGATGAGGGGCAGTGGTTTGAAGTTAGAGAAGAGCAGATTTACACACAGAATCACACACAGAATTGACCAGGTTGGAAAAGACCTCCAAGATCATCAAGTCTAACCTATTACCTAACACCATCCAATCTACTAAACCACAGCACTAAGTGCCTCATCCAGTCTTATTTCAAACACTTTCAGGGAGGGTGACTCCACCACCTCCCTGGGCAGCCCATTCCAATGGCCAATCTCTCCTTCTGTGAAGAATTTCTTCCTAACATCCAGCCTAAGCTTCCCCTGGTGCAGCTTAAGACTGTGTCCTCTTGTTCTGATGCCTGGGAGAAGAGACCAACCCCCACGTGGCTATCACATCTTGTCAGGTAATTGGACAGAGCAAAAAGATCCCCCCTGAGCCTCCTCTTCTCCAGGCTAAACAACCCCAGCTGCCCCAGCTGCTCCTCATAGGGCTTGTGTTTGGATGTTAGGAGGAAGTTCTTCACCATGAGGGTAGTGGAACACTGAATATGTTGCTTAGGGAAGCAGTTGAGGTCCCATCTATGGAGATATTCAAGGTCAAGCTTGACATGACCCTGGGCAATTTGATCTAATGGAGGATGTCCTTGCTCACTGCAGGGGACTTGTACTAAATGATCTTTGAAGGTCCTTTCTGACCCAAACCATTCTATGATTCTATAATCTTAAAGATCTTTTCCAACCAAAACAATTCTATGATTCAATTCTATGATTCTAAAGGTTTAACACAGGCTTGGAGCCTGTTGTCTGCTCCCACAAGCTCACCTCCTTTGCTAAAATCATTGCCAGGTTACCTTGGTATGCAAAAGGAGCAAGATCTGTTTCATGAGGGACATCAAAAGGGTAGATTTAGGCAGAAATCTGAGGCTGCATCTTCCTGCTTGCATCAGAGCTACTGCACACAACCTGAGTGCAACAATGACAAACAGAAGTGAGCCAGGAACAGAAGAGAGCCCAGGAACAGAAGTGAGCCCAGGAACAGAAGTGAGCCCAGGAACAGAAGTGAGCCCAGGAACAGAAGAGAGCCCAGGAACAGAAGAGAGCCCAGGAACAGAACTGAGCCTATCAAATCCCAGGGCAAGTACTTCAGAGCAAGTCTTTTCCAATAGAATCACAGAGGTTGGGAAAGACCTCTGAGATCATCAAACCCAACACTACCATGCCCATTAGAACATATCCTGAAGTGCCATGTCCACACTTTTCTTGATCTCCAGATATGGTGACTCCACCACCTCCCTGGGCAGCCTGTTCCAATACTTGACCATTCTTACAGGGAAGAAATTTTTCCTAATACCCAACCTAAAGCTCCTCTGGTGCAGCCTTAGGCCATTTCCTCTTGTCCTGTTGCTAGTTACTAGCTTCATGTAGTCTAACTGAACCAAGAGAGACTCCTACAGAGACAGCAGCTCTCCACAGACAGGCAAAAGGTGATGAAGTGCAAGAGAGGAAGGTGAACCCACAGCTCCCTGCCTTCCAGGTGCTCACACCACAATGCCATTCAGAGGACATGGAGTCTGATCCAGCTCTCAGATTCCCTGTTGCAAATATTCTGCTCCAACTGAAAGCAGTAAAAAAAGATTAGTAAAAGCAGGAACTTTGCTGAAGATACTTCCAGAAGTCCCAACCCAAAACAGACCTCTCCAAGGCAGGTACATCAGCTGGAGGGGGGGAAACTGTGCAATCCAGTTTGAACATGAGCCCTGGGAACCAGAGAATCACAGAATGGTAGGGATTGGAAGGGAACTCCAGAGATCAAACTCCAACCCACCTGCCAAGGCAGGCTCCCCTGAAGAAGGTCACACATGAACACATCCAGGTGGGTTTGGAATGTCTGGGTTTGGTTGGAGGCCCCACTACCTCTCTAGGCAGCCTGTTCCAGTGCTCTGTTACCCTTAAAGTTCCTCCACATGTTTAGATGGAACACCTTATGTTCAAGTTTGTACTTGTTACCCCTGCCCTGTCACTGGGCACCACTGAATAAAGCCTGGTCCCATCCTGCTGACACCCACTCTTGAAGTACTGATCAGCACTGATGAGCTCCCCATCAGTCTCCTCTTTTCCAGACTAAAAAGCCCCAACTCTCTGTGTCATCCCTCATCATGGAGCTGTCCCCCAGTCCCTTCAGCATCTTTGGAGCCCTCACACGAAAATGACTCAGTTTCTGGAGAGCCACACATATCCCCAATCCCACCACAGCTCTGCAGGGAGGGGAAAGCCACACTTCAGACTGGAAGCACCTTGCTGTGCCTGGGGAGTTCTGCAGTATTTTAACAAGCTCATGGTCTGTCACTGCTTCCAGCTTCACACACAACCAGAACTCCCCAACTGGGCTGCACGCATCGTGGCCACCAGCAAATAAATGTTGTGGCTGATGGACTCATTCCCAGGCAGGAATTCCACCCTGGGACTGAAAACAAAATCTTTAAAGTTAATCATTGCACTTGTCAGATGATTAAGTCCACTCAGCATTTGGCCTCTCACCTTGTCATGCTCATTCAGATTTAAATCATCAGGGCTTGCATCTTATTGTTTAGAAGTGCCTCGGTTCAGGAGGAGAAAGTGCTGGTGAAGAGCTCAGGGCTGAAAATAACCTTTCAAACAGCTTCTAACAGCAAAACTAGAAGTGGGTAGATTCAGATTGGATGTTAGGAAGAAGTTTTACACCATGAGGGTGGTGAGATGCTAGAACAGGTTGCCCAAGGAGGTGGTGGAAGCCTCATCCCTGGAGGTTTTTGCAGCCAAGCTGGATGTGGCTCTGAGTAACCTGCTGTAGTGTGAGGTGTCCCTGGCCATGGCAGGGGGGTTGGAGCTGGATGATCCTTGAGGTCCCTTCCAACCCTAATAATTCTATGATTCTGTGGCCAAACTCATATTTCTGTAGCTGCAATCAGTCCAGAGTGGATAGGATTGCTGGGATGGTCTCCTGTGGTATATTAAGAAGAGTGTGGCAAGCAGGTCAAGGGAGGTTCTCCTGCCCCTCCACTCTGCCTCGTTTGAGGCCACATCTGGAGGCCTGTGTCCAGCTCTGGGTTCCCCAGTTCAAGAGGGACAGGGATATACTGAAGAGAGTCCAGTGGAGGTTATGAGGGTGGTGAAGGGACTGGAACATCTGTCTGGTGAGGAAAGGCTGAGAGCCCTGGGGCTCTTTAGTCTGCAGAGGAGAAGATGGAGAGAAGATCTTATTAATGTTCTAAATACCTGAGGGTGGGTGCCAAGAAGAAGGGGCCAGGCTCTTTTCAGTGGTGTCCTGTGACAGGACAAGGGGCAAAGGACATAAACTGGAACACAGGAGGTTCCACCCCAACATGAGGAAAAACTTCTCTCCTGTGAGGGTGACAGACTGCTGAAGCAGTCTTCCGAGAGAGGTTGTGGAGTCTCCTTCTCTGCAGACTTTCAAGACCCATCTGGATGTGTTCCTGTGTGCCCTGGCCTGGGTGATCCTGCTTTGGCAGGGGGCTTGGACTCAAGGATCTCTGGAGGTCCCTTCCAACCACTACCATTCTATGATTCTATGTCTATGACCCTGAATAGGATACTTGCTTAGCTGGCCCAAAATGGCACAAAGCCTCATTTCTCACACTGGTTTTCAAGTAGAGCTTAACAAGTGAAGGGAAACTGTCTGGGCAGCAAGAGGGAAGAAAAAGCCACGAGGCAGAAAAAACAAAACATAGAAATGCCTGTTTGAGAAAACAGTCCTTGGCTTTGAGGAGTAAAACGCTTACTAGTCAGAATAGACCTTCCCCCCAAAGCAGAAATTTTCCAAGGTTCCCATAAAAATGAAAGCCATAAAGCAGGATTTTCGATTCCAAAACATACACATTTTCAGCTGCAAGGCTTTCAAGTGCAAATAGCTGTGCTCAGCCACGATGTCCTGGCTTTGAGCTCCAGATAAAGCAGGGATGCTTGCAGAGAGCAGCAGATGCATTCCACAGAAAGGTCTATTTAATTAAAACCCTCTTTTTTTTTTTTTTCCTTTTTTTTTTCTTTTTTTTAATCAAAGAAAAGTTCTGGCAGGAAAGTTCCAACAGCCTTAGCTGTGCTTAGGACTTTTGGATGTGGCCAGCACTGACTGAACTTCACCCCTGAATGACATCTGTCCTTTGGCTTCGACAGGACCTTACCCTGCATCAGAGCTGAACTAAAAGGGGTTTTGACCCACCAAAAAAAAAAATAATGAGGCAGTGCCACGTTTGAAGCCCAAATAGTGACAGGAAATCTTTGAGAAGTTCACTAATTCAGCATCTGCATTTTGATAACTTGTCTAAAGCTGCAAGATCTGGAAAACAAGACTGAAAATCCCCCAAAGCCAGACTCTCCAGAGCTGTTCTCTGGGTCTTTTCTCTGAAGCTTGCAGAAAACCCACAAGGGCAGCCTTTCCTCAAGGTATTTTTCTGAAACCTCAGCTCCTACTTGGACTGGAGAAGGGCACAGGCAGATGGAAATGAAAATCATCTGGGGAAATGTTCACAAGGCAGCTTAAGACCTTGTGGAAGCCTCTGTCTTGATTTGGGATGAACGATGGAGACAAAGGCAGCTTCAGGGAATGAAGGAGATTAGAGGCCAAGAGGCTGTTTGCATTTCAGCAGGGAACTTCAGCAAGCTTGAATTGCAAAGTGGCTCGGAAAAGTGAAATCAGATCAGACGCTGTCCCACCAGCAGCTGTCATGGTCTGAACTGGAAGAAGCTCTAATAGTTCCTGCTTTTAGAGGTGGATGGAGGAGGAGACCCAGCTCTGCTCTTCACCTGCACATGTAGTCTTTAACCCTCAGCACCATGAACGTGTTCTGGTCCACCTACTTTCATAGAATCATAGAATCAACCAGGCTGGAAGAGACCTCCAAGATCATCCAGTCCAACCGATCACCCAGCCCTAAGCAATCAACCAGACCATGGCACCAAGTGCCTCATCCAGTCTCCTCTTGAACGTGATGGTGACTCCACCACCTCCATGGGCAGCCCATTCCAAACTGAACAGCTGAGCAAAATTCACTCTGGACAGGGTGGAAAAAAAGGAAATCTGAGTATTTTTATATAAGCCTCTCAAATCATTGGATGCATGCAAATTATATGCAAAGGAGGCTTGACTTACCTCATCAGCCCCTTTCCTGCCTCCAGGAAGCTGGCTGCCCAACATCTACATGGTGTTTCTGGGGGCACTAGTAGCTTCTCTGTGCCACTGATGGGTGCCAACACCAGCCTCAAAGCTTTTAGGGCCTCATCTTCAGCTTCCCAGCAGCCTGTTGGCTTCAGATAATGTGAACTCTGGGACAAACATGGAGCAAAAATTTTGATTCACAGGGTTGGGCTGTGGCAAGAGTGCCTGCGCAGGTGGGGATGGAGATGTTGGAGGTGGGGAGTTCCTTCCTCAGCTAATTCCATCTGGCAAAACGCTGAAGAAGTCTTTCTATGTCAGGTGAAACAGACTGGGAGGGACTTCACATCACTGAGAACAACCATGGCTTTGTACAGCTCGCTGTGTTTCCCTCCACAGCTGAACCATGAATTCACAAGAGGAACCTCATCAGCCTCGCCTCAGGCACTTGCTCACAGGCAGTCATTGGCCAGAAGAGCTCTAGACCTTGCCACAGACCTCAACATACACATCCCAAGTACAGGAAGGACAGAGGAACAGCACAGTTCCTCATGTCACCCAATGATGGCAGGAGGCAATGTGTTGTGCTCAGGAAGGCTGACAGGCCATCATCTCCCATGGAACACCACCACTTTACATTGGGGCAGATCTAACTCTGCTTCCACACCAGACAGAGCATAAAAACATTCAAACCTTGTCCATAAATCACTGTCAGCCTGTGATGAGGGCTGTCCAAACTCCAAGGAGATTAATAGCTCAAGTTGTGATTCCCTCTCCCTTCCCTTCCCTGCACGCTCCAGAACTTGGAGAATCTGGAAACCATAATCCAACAAACGTGGCTTTTCTTTGCCTTTAACCTGATGGGATTTCAGATGGATCAGCTGCAAAAACACTTCAAACCCACACACAATCTTTCAGAAAACTGGGAAAGGGCCACTGGGGCTCCCAGGGCAAACAAGTGCCTAATCATGCAGGCAAAGATGTCACGCAGTGCTATCACCAACTATCTGTCAGGTGGCAGATACCCCTCTCAGATCACTCCTGCTGCTTATTTTTGTTTTGTTTTCCCCTCTGTCTAGTCACCACATGCAGCCATAAATAGATCAATGTGTGAAAAGCTCCCTGCTCTGGAGCAGCACTGAGAAAGATTCTTCTCATCAGGGCAGGAACCCACGCTGAGAACAGAGACAACACTGGAGAGGGCATCAATAGCATAATCACCCCTCCAGGACTGTTATCTGGCTCTAAATGACTTAAAACACATCTTAACATTCTACAACCACATCCAGCTGTTGCAATAGGAAGGGAAGGGCTGAGATTTCACCTGTGTACAACACCACTGCTCCTTTTACTGCTCTCCAAGAAGACAGAAACCTGCACTGAACTGCCATCTACCACTGCCTTCAACAGTAAGAGATAAGAAAATGAATGCAACTCAAACTCATCTCAGTAAATGAAGATCTGCTTCACTACTCAGTGCAGTGCTGGGTTCATTTCTGAGCTTCCCAGTTCAAGAGAGACAGGGAACCACTGAAGAGAGTCCAACGGAGTCAGCATCCAAAGATGCTGAAGGGGCCTGAAGTGTTTCTGAGAGGAGGAAATGCTGAGAGCCCTGGGGCTGTTGTGTCTGGAGAAGAGCTGTCCCAGAGGGGATCTGAGCAATGCTCAGCAAGAGCTAAAGGGTAGAAATCAAGAGGATGGAGCCAGACTCTTGTCAGTGGTGTCCAGTGACAGGATAAGGGACAACAGTCCCGAACTGGGACCCAGGAAGTTCCATCTGGACAGGAGAAGAAATTTCTTTGCTCTGAGGGTGCTGGAGCCCTGGAGCAGGCTGCCCAGAGAGTTTGTGGAGTCTTCTTCTCTGGAGAGATTCCAAACCACCTGGCTATTGTGATCCTGGGCAACTTGCTGTGGGTGACCCTGCTGTAGCAGGTGGGTTGGACTGGATGATCCCCAGAGGTCTCTTCCAAATCCCACCATGCTGGAATTCTATATGCCACAAAGTTTTGGGTAGAAACTAGGGTGAAATTTTAAACTGGAGATTGTCTGGAAGATGTGCATCAGTGCTACCAGAAACTTGTGCAGTGCCACAGCCCTGCCAGTGTACAGAAGACACCAGCTCCCAGACCAGAGCTGACTTGGGATCCAAGCTCAGAGCAGCCTTTCCCCAGCTGGGCTTGAATCCCAAGCGTAACACCTGCTGGCCTTGCTGCAACCACTCCAAAACAGTTCCAGAGCATTTAAGGACATGGAGTATATTTAGCCTGTGATCTGGCCAGGCCAGGTGATGCTACCTGTGTGTCCTGCATGAAGCACAACAGATCTCTCCTCCTCCTTGAAAGTACTGCACAAGTGATGACACAGCAGAATTTCCTACAAGCACTGCTCAAGCTTTCCCATTCCCAGATGTCACTGCTTCCCCTAAGCTTCCAAGCCTTTCCCAAGACAGGAGGTGGCAGGAGGTCAGTGTGGCTCGGCACCTTCCTTGCTGTTGACCTCCTCAGTGACGTGAACACAAAACCTGGCCCACTCCCACCTCTGTGCTTACCAGAGCCCCCCCCCCCCCAGCCTCACACTCTGCAACCCAAGCCCTTTCTGCAGGCCCTCAGCTCAGCCCTAGCTGTTCTCAGTAGGAACCACCCAGGCTCCATTAATCATCTTTTCTCCAAGCCTCCAGTTTTCCACTCAGGCTCCCACCCAGGGCTCCAGCATCCTGTCCTCCACACCAGCCTCATGCTCCCAAGCCCCACTCCTCTGCACCACACACATCTGCCACCAGTTACTGAGCAACACCACTCACTGAGCTCCAATACTGCTGGGCTAACACCAGAGCTCTTATCCTACTGGGATATAATTCTAGGAACAATCTAGATGAGCTCATACAGAGAGGAAATGACACTTCTTGCCAGCACTGAGGACCAAATGGCAGTGCTGGGCAGGGAAGTGCCACAGAGGTTTGATACAGTTGTATTTTTAGCCCTAGGACAACAAGAGGAAACAGAGGAAGCAGCCTCAGGTTGTGCCAGAGGAGGTTTAGGTTGGATTTTAGGAAAAATTACCCCCCCCCCCCCCAGAAGGGTTGTCAAGTCCTGGAAAGGGCTTCCAAGGGAAGAGGTGGACTCCCCATCCCTGGAGGGGTTTAAAAGCCACGGAGATGTGGTGCTGAGGGACGTGGTTTAGTGATGACTTGGCAGTGCTGGGTTTACAGTTGGGCTTGATGATCTTACAGGTCCCTTCCAGCTAAAACAATTGTCCCTTCCCAAATCAAAACAGTAGGAGAGGGCTTTTCTGAGTGACTTCTGCCATACAATGTCTGCTAGACTGCAACTGGAAACACCTTCTCCTGAAATGAAAGATCTGAAAAGCCCAAGTACAGAGCAGCACAGTTGACCTGAACACTCCTATCACCCACACTGGCATCATTCACTGGCCTCCTGGCAAAGAAACCAACAACTTCTCTCCATTTGGGAGTGAGATTTCAGCTCCTCCAAGGCCTCAGGTCTGTGCAGGGTGTTTCACAGCTCCCCTGCCTCTTCCACAGCCACGCAAAAACTTGCAGCAGGCAGGCAGACAAAACACCTAACCCAACAGAAAATGTGATCCTCTCTGGGGAAAATCTCAACTTTTCAGCCAGAAAGAGCAAACTGTGTCCCAGAGTGCTTTGAACTTAATGAGGCCTGTTATTTTTAGCTTTTATAGATGAAAATGACATTAAAAGCAAACATATTTCTGAGGGGGGAAAGAAAAAAAAAAGGAAGAAAGCTAAATTCCCTGCAGTTTGGACTCTTTCAAAGGCCACCTCTACTTTCAACAGAAGACCATGGCTTATAATAATCATAGGATAGTTTGAGTTGGAAAAGACCTTTAAGATCATTGAATCCAACCATTCATTAATCCAACACTGCCAAGTCCACCACTAAACCAATAATGACAAACACATTGGGCACCTTCTTCCTTTCTGCACAGGGCACTGCAAACCTCCCTTCCAGGGCACTGCAAATGTCCTTCCAGGGCACTGCAAACGTCCTTCCAGGGCACTGCAAACCTCCCTGCCAGGGCGCTGCAAACCTCCTTTCCAGGGCGCTGCAAACCTCCCTTCCTTCCAGGGCACTGCAAACCTCCCTTCCAGGCGCTGCAGACCTCCCTTCCAGGGCGCTGCAAACCCCCCTGCCAGGGCGCTGCAAACCCTCAGGCCTGCACTCCTCCAGGGCGCTGCAAACCTCCCTTCCTTCCAGGGCGCTGCAATCCTCCCTTCCTTCCAGGGCGCTGCAAACCTCCCTTCCTTCCAGGGCGCTGCAAACCTCCCTTCCTCCCAGGGCGCTGCAAACCTCCCTTCCTCCCAGGGCGCTGCAAACCTCCCTTCCTTCCAGGGCGCTGCAAACCTCCCTCCCAGGGCGCTGCAAACCTCCCTTCCTTCCAGGGCGCTGCAAACCTCCCTTCCTTCCAGGGCGCTGCAAACCTCCCTGCCAGGGCGCTGCAAACCCCCCTGCCAGGGCGCTGCAAACCTCCCTGCCAGGGCGCTGCAAACCCCCCTGCCAGGGCACTGCAAACCTCCCTTCTAGGGCGCTGCAAACCTCCCTTCCAGGGCGCTGCAAACCTCCCTTCCTTCCAGGGCGCTGCAAACCTCCCTTCCTCCCAGGGCGCTGCAAACCTCCCTTCCTCCCAGGGCGCTGCAAACCTCCCTTCCTCCCAGGGCGCTGCAAACCTCCCTTCCAGGGCGCTGCAAACCTCCCTTCCTTCCAGGGCGCTGCAAACCTCCCTTCCTTCCAGGGCGCTGCAAACCCCCCTGCCAGGGCGCTGCAAACCCCCCTGCCAGGGCGCTGCAAACCTCCCTTCTAGGGCGCTGCAAACCTCCCTTCCAGGGCGCTGCAAACCTCCCTTCCAGGGCGCTGCAAACCTCCTTTCCAGGGCGCTGCAAACCTCCTTTCCAGGGTGCTGCAAGCCTCCCTTCCAGGGCACTGCAAACCTCCCTTCTAAACAGATAACAACACAATTTCCTTCTAGTTAACAATCTCTTTTGTTGCTACCATGTAATTGAGACCCTGGCCTTCTCCTGCCAGAACAACCATCTGAAGTCTGGCTGGAGAGGCAGTGCCTGGAAAGCTAACAGAAGGCAGATGGCTCTGTACCCAGTCAGGCACAATAAGCATCACTCAAAATCCAGGCTCATAAATCGAAGCGAAGGGAAAGCTCCGGATGGGCGAGGAAGTTGGGTCGGGCAGGAGGGGGTTAGCTTTATTTTAAGGGCTACTGGCACAGAGAATAAGTAGGAGGGTAACTTGAAATCAATCTTGCTAGAGAGCTTTCAGCCAGTGCAAACATCCACGAGGAAAGTAGTTTGTAGAAAACCCATCCTCCAGTGCCTGGGTTTGGATTCTAAGAGCCCAGAGTTAGGCTCTGACTCCATCTCTGGGCATTCAGGCTCCCTGCAGCAGAAATGTTTCCAAGTCAAAGATGCAGCTCTTCAGTGCCAGTAGAAACCAGGATTCTTTTAATACAGATCTAAGGCTGGATTTAGGAACCTTTCTGGGAACACCGTTAGGAACATTTTTGCCCAAATCCTCTCTCTGTCTGATAATCTTCCACCAATCTTCAAGTGGTTATCTGCCAAAGTAGCCATTTAATGACTTTATCCACGTGGATTTTGCCACCTCCACACTCTCCCCAGCCCCTCACACTGGTAAATGTGGCTCCCCAGAACTCACAATGTGAGGAATGTGAAATTTTCTCCAGGAAAAACACATCCATCTCCCAGGTCAGGGAAATCTGACTCAGTTGTAACATTAGCAAAGCCTCTCCTGGACAGATGTGAAGGAGGAGGACATAATCAACATTCTTCTCTTGGTCTAATCTGCTCCTGCACTGGTGCTGATCCCAGAAGCCATCTGAGCAACATCATTACAGTGTCTCCAAAGAGGTGTAGCTGGAGGCTTCACAAACCTTTCAACCACAGAGGCAAACACCCATGCTGAAACTCTGCACTTCTGAAAGCTTCCAAATTTCCCTTCCCTTCAGTCTCTGCAGCACTGGGGGCACAAGGCTATCATTCAGGGCAACATCAGTGGGAAATGTTTAAACCAAGCATTTGCAGATGTTTAGAGGGAGAATTCCACAACCTGCTCTCTGTTTGCACCCTTTCCAGAAAAGAGATCTGTAACTACACCTGTGCCATCACCCAGGCAGCTGGAGGACACAGCAAGAGCCAAAGCATAGGTGGGGAAAGAGCAAAGGTCCTGGATAAGAGAGCATTCAGGGTCTGCCAGCATCTCTAGGGCAGTGAAGACCATCCTGAGGAAAGGAGGTGTTTGTGAGACTCTTGGCCATCAGTCATTCAGGAACTGGAATAAGATTCTGAGTTCCTGGACCCTCCAGGATCCAGGACCCAAAGAGGATATGACAAATCAAAGGGCCTGAATGAGCAGCAACTCCACGCTTGTGTATCAAGCCCAGCACCTGTACCTTTGTGTCCTTAGGGAGCATGGAAAACCTCAGAGCATTTTTGGCTTGCTTCTGAAACAGACACAAAATGAATTCCTGCTCAACAGCAGCTCAGGAAAAGAGAATTTCTGTCATAAGTGGGCTCCAAACCAGAGCTTTAACACTACTGACTTTAATCTCTGCCTCTCTGGAGTAGTTCTTGATGGATTTATTCTAAACACCAGGTTAGATTCCCAAATGGTGCCAACCAGGTGGTTTTTTTTTTTTTTTGTGGAGGCCAGTGGAGCTTTGCCAATCTACACTAACTCTGTATTTACAAGGATTTCTGATAGGCAGGATTCAGAGATTTTAACAGCTCCAGATTATAAGAAGTAGCACTAAATCAGGAAGGTGAAAAACAGGGCAATGGGGGAGACAGATTTTAAGAGACCATTCATGAGCCTTTGCTTCAGAAGAACACAGGTCACAGCCAGAACAAAACACTCATTTATGGCCCCAAAGCCTAATTCCAAGGAACCAGAGAGTGAATTGATATCCACCTTATCACTGTCCTGAGCAGATGAAAAATCCAGTGAAAACTTCAAGAGATAACCCCCCTGATGTTAAAGCCCTTAACTAATACCCACTGTGGATCAGGCTTACAAACCAACCAACCAACAAAAGATAAAAGATCACTTTGTTATAAATTCTGAGGTCATCAGTTCAAGCAGCTTTGTGTCTGTAGGTTAGGTGGGCAGCTGTGAGAATCCCTTCCCTCCCCAGTATGTTCCCAGGGAGCCAGTTCAACCAGCAAACAGCCCCAGAGCACCCAGCCATGCCCCTGATGTAATTCAAGCCTCAGAATGGCAGAATCCCAGCATGGTGGGGTTTGGAAAAGACCTCTGGAGATCATTTTGTCCAATCCACCTGCAGGGTCTCCCCCAGCAGCTTGCCCAGGATCACAGTGACCAGACGTTTGGAATCTCTCCAAAGAAGGAGACTCCACAACCTCTGTGGGCAGCCTGCTCCAGGGCTTCAGCACTCTCACAGCACAGAAGTCCTCATATTCAGGTGGAACTTCCTGGGTTCCAGTTTGTGCCACTTGTCCTGTCACTGAAAAGAGCATGGTCCCATCCTCTTGCTCCCCACCCCTCCCTTAGCTCTTGCTGAGCATTGCTCAGCTCCCCTCTGGGGCTGCTCTTCTCCAGGCTCACCAGCCCCAGGGCTCTCAGCCCTTCCTCCTCACAGAGATGCTCCAGGCCCCTCAGCATCTCCATACCTTCCACTGGAGTCTCTCCAGTAGTTCCCTGTGTCACTTTAACTGGGGAGCCCAGAACTGGACCCAGAACTCCAGCTGTGGCCTCACTAGGGCAGAGCAGAGGGTGAGGAGAACCTTTACAAACCCTTTACAAACCAGCACCTCCAGCACAGCGAAGGGAGAGCCATCTCCCTGGCTCCCTGGGCAGCCTTTTTAGTCCATGCAAACAAGACATGAGACATTCCAGTCCCTAAATTTCTTGCTAAATAGCATATAACAGGTAGACCCAGTTCAACACAGTTTAACTGGTGAGTGCCCTCAGTTCAAGGAGGACATGGAACTGCTTGAAAGAGTCCACCACAGAGCTACAAAAATGATTGAGGGAGTGGAACATCTCCCTTCTGAGGAGAGACTGAGGCAGCTGGGGACCTTTAGCTTGGAGAAGAGGAGTGACCTCCTTCATGTTCATAAATCTGTAAAGGGGGAGTGCCAAGGGGCTGGAGCCAGGCTCTGTTGGGTGATGCCCAATGCCAGCACAAGGGGCAATAGTGGAAGCTGAGGCACAGGAAGTTCCATGCAAACATGAGGAAGAATTATTTCCCTGTGAGGGTGGCAGAACCCTGGGAACAGGCTGCCCAGGGGGGTTGTGGAGTTTCCTCTGGAGATATTCAAAACCCACCTGGCTGTGTTCCTGTGTGACCTAGGTGATCCTGCTCTGGCAGGAGGGTTAGACTGGATGAGCTTTCGAGGTTCCTTCCAGCCCCTAACATTCTGTGATGCTGTGAATCCTGCCTCTGAGCATCCCAGCATTCCCCAAGCCTCACTGCAGGCAGGAGCAAGATCAGCTCTGTGTGTTTTTGCAGAGGGAGGTGTGTGGGAGGGGGGGGGAAGCCATTTGAAGGGTGGCATTCTTTTTCAAAAGGGGTCAACAATAGGTCAACAATAGAAGAAAATAGGTCATGTCATCTTAATTGGGAAATCATGAATTCAGGGCTGTCTCCATCCTGGTAACACAGCAAGGATCTTTGTTCCAGGCATTAGGCACAAGCCAGCACCTTTAGCCAAAATAACTTTTCAAGCAAGCTCTCATTGAATAAATCTTTTACACTGAAGGGAACATTTTTCAGTCCTCTGGTTTTTAACACCATTAACTTTAACTGTCAAGCCTGACAAGTATGGAAAACTGTTTTCTTACAAAAGTTAACACAAAAAAACATTTTCCACTAAGAGGAGGTTTTTGCTCGCTGCACATTAACTCTCCAGTTTGCCATTTAACTCTAATTGCCATTTTTTTTTCTCCCAAATCTTTTTTTTTTTTCCTCTCCCAGATCTGGACTTTAAAAGAGTTTGAGCAGACAGAAGTGAATGCTTGTTTACAGAAGTTCTCTAACATGGATCTGTGGTAATGAACTAATTACATTTAAGAGCAGGATCTGGGAACAGCCATGACCTGTTAATCACATTCATTCACATGCTCCTGTTCTTTGTCCCTGCTCTTTCCAAGGGTCTAGCTGAATTCAGGAGGCTAAAAACCTCTGGGGAATTTCAGAGCCAATCCACAACAGGAATTTTTGGGGATCTCTTCAATGCTGATCAATATCTAAAAGGGTAAGAGTCCAGAGGATGGGGTTAGATTCTTGTCAGAGGTGTCCAGTGACAGGACAAGGGGCAATGGGCACAAACTGGAACCCAGGAGGTTTCAACTGAACAGGAGGAGAAAATTCTTTGGTGTGAGGGTGCTGGAGCCCTGGAGCAGGCTGCCCAGAGAGGTTGTGGAGTCTCCTTCTCTGGAAAGACTCCAAACCCACCTGGGCATTTTGATCCTGGGCAAGCTGCCATGGGTGACCCTTCTTTAGGAGGTGGGTTGGACAAGATGATCTCCAGAGGTCCCTTCCAACCCCCACCATGCTGTGACTCTGTAAATTAACAGCCACATGGGGTGGACAGGGAAAAAGAGTTCTGGTCCATGAGCATGCAGGTGGGGACAGGATGGCTGAGCAACATGCAGGCAGGTGTCTCAGGAGGGGTTTAATCATAGAATCAAAGACTCATAGAATCATTAGGGTTGGAAGGGACCTCAAGGATCATCTAGTTCCAACCCCCCTGCCATGGGCAAGGACACCTCCCACTAGATCAGGTTGCCCAGGGCCACATCCAGCTTCACCAAGGGCAAATCCTGCCTGACAAACCTGGTGGCCTTCTATGGCAAGGTCACAACATTAATAGATGAAGGCCAAGCAACTGATATCATTTACCTGGACCTGAGCAAAGCCTTCAATGCTGTCCCACATCACATCCTGGTCTCCAGGCTGGTAAGGTCTGGGTTTGTTGGATGGACCATTCAGTGGATAAAGAACTGACTTTACCTTCTGAGCATTACATCTAGGCTTGGGCACCTCCTTAGCCAGTGGCAAGACCCAGCACTTCCCAGTGACAGTGGGGAGGTTAAGAGGGGACAGATCTGAGCTGCACAGTCTGACATTGGCTGCCTGGCTGGGTGCTGTGGGAGCCCCAGCCCCAGGCTGCATTCCGAGAGGATAAAGCCTGAAGTGATTTAGGACATGTAACTTGATTTGAAAACATCCACACTAGTGGGATTTGTGCTGATTTACCTCTGTACCTTTCTAAACCAAGTTAAGTGGCTGCACAAATGGTCCAGAGATGTCCCCTAAAAGGGGCTCCCAGGAGATGAAGCCATGCCAGGAGGCTGGCAAGCTGCTCGTCTGCCTGGATGAGCTTCCCGTCGCCGGGCAGGGGAAGGAATCAATATGAAGCTAAGTGACTTCACCTCTGTCTGGAACACTTTAATAAATAACAAGGTTTTTCAGAAAATTCAGTCCCTGGTTTATCGGTTCTCCTGGAAATCCCTGTTCTAAGCTGGTAAGAAATAAATAAACCTTGCTAATTCACTTCTGGATCAGCCTGGGTTTGTGAAACCTCCTGGTCTCACACCCTGACACACAGGCAGCTGAGCTGGCAGCTTGCACCAGTGTCAGGGGAGGGTGGATTAAGTGATGACAAAAGCAGATGGGACCACTGTGATTTTCACTTCTGACCCCCTGGATAAGCCAAGCTGTAAGGACTTCCCAGAACTGATTCCTTCTAAAACCACAGCAGGTATTTTAAGAACAGAAAGCCATGTGAAGATTTCCAAGGAAATAGAAAGCTTCATGTTTCTCGGTGAGCTGCTGTGAGTGGTTGATTGCTTTCACTGCTGGGTACGTGGTTTATGTCTAGTCCGAGTTCACCAACCTTCAGTGGCTCTCTACTGGGTTTTATTGCATGTGTGTTTGCTGGACTCAAGTCAACCTTTCTATTGTATTTGCATTTCTCACCTCTAGAATGTACACATCTCAGAACCATAGAATCAAATAATAATTGAGGTTGGGAAAGACCTCTAAGATCACCAAGTCCAACCTTCTACCCAGCACCTCTGTGACCACTAGACCATGTCCCCAAGTGCCACATCTGCTTTTTTCTTTTTAAATACCTGCAGGGATGGTGACTCTACCACTTTCCTGGGCAGCCTGTTCCAATGCCTTACCCACTCTTCCCATCACCTTCCTCTTTGTTAGATGAAAACTGTCTCCTCCAGTCCCTGGTGGGTGCTTTCCAATCATTCAACAACTCTTCAAACCTTTTGCTCCACTCTCTCCAGCTGTTGGTAACAACATCTACCTTGAAATTCCAAAGCCCCAACTGCAAACTGCAGGAGGAACACCTTCCACCTTGTCTCAAACACTTCTCTTTTCACACACCCAAACCAAACACTTCTTTGCCTCACTTTTATATGGAGGTCTTTACTTGGCTGATGGTCTCCACCTTTTCCAGACTCCCAGCTCTACATAGGTCCTATTAAAACATGTTGCTTGTTTTCATCCAGGTTACTACATCATTCTGCACTGGTGAGGTCACCAGGCTCTTATTTCAGTTATCTCTGCATCAGCTTTGGACCTCGCCTCAAAGACAGATCCATGGTAACCCCGGGGCTCTGTTAGAAGCTTGTTCACTCGCAGATGAATTCCCATTTAAAACTGAAGACTACAGCAGTTTCTTACCCATTTCAGAGGTGCATCATCAGTTTTTTATCCTTCCAGTCCTGTATGAGAAGCTGTTCATAGCCAAAGCAATACTTTTGCTGGATCACAGGTTGATTCAGATTGGAAGGGGCCTTAGGAGGTCACCTGGTTTAACCTGCTCCTCAATGCAGAGTCAACCATAAGATCAGACCAGGATCCTCAGCCCTTTCCAGAGGTTGATCACATCAGTACTATTACATTTATCAACACAACTTGTAATCTTCCTGGAAAAAAAAAAAAAATCTAATTAGAGAAGAACCATATTCTATAAGCCTGTGTTGATTGACACTACTTAGATTAATCCCTTTAATTCTTTACTAATTACATGCCCTATCAGCAATTCCATTATTTTGTCTGGGATTAATGTCAGGCAGCAAAAATCCCCTAGTTATGTGAGCCACCTTGTTTATCCCTTAAAAAAAAAAAATAATCAAACCACAAACCCTAAACTAATGGCACAAAACCTAAACTCTTTCCACAGAGCTGCAACTTAGGCTGTTTATTATCTCTAATTAAGAGCTGCAACACGAGAGTCCTGCTGTATAAAAGGAGGTTTATTGTTGAAGGACCTGAGCACACAATCTCCCTCCTCCCCCCACCCCCTCCTAAGAAGCAGAAATATTTACTGAACTCTTCAAAATTCTGTACAGTGTTACTGACAACACTCTCATCTTCCTGCAGCACTGAGCTGCTCTCACCATAATTATATCACTCAAGAAAGAGAGCTGCACTTGGAGGGGGGATTTAGTTTCGAAAGCCATATGTTGGTTGGAGCCTTGTGCTGCAAATAGTAAAAAAGAAAAAAAAAAAAGTGCTTGGAATTCCTAAAATTATCCTTGAAAATATCCAGACACAAAAGCAATTGCATCTAACATTCAAGAAACTCTATATTAGGCCCCATTTTTACAGATCAAGGGGAACTGATGACAGAATGTAAAATATATAGTAGCAGCTTAGGGACAAGAGCCTGATTTGATTACATTTGTTATGTGCAAATAGAATCAAGTCCACAGGAGGAATGTATCTACTTGGTGATGTAAAATGCCAGCTTAACGAAGCTGAAAATAATTACAAAGCAAAACAATTGGGAGAAAGAATCTGAGCAGGAATCTGTGAATGATAATTGGGAACTGTTCAAGACCATTTTCCTGCCTAGGCAGAGGAACCACGATCCCAGGGAAAAGAAAGAAGCTTGTGCTGGCTAAAAAAGCTGCTCTGGCTTGGAGGGCAAGTGAAAGCCAAGTCAGAAAGTAATAAATAAAAGGGAAATTCTTCCCTGTGGAAGACAAGAAATATTAATGGCAATGAATATAAGTCAGCAGCAAGGAATTCCACAAAACTGATAAAGGATGTCATGCATGGATTGAAGGGAAATAAAGATACAGGAGACAAAAGAGGAAATTAAGGGTTTTTTTTTCCCTCTGCGTGCAGAAGGTCAAAGATTCAGATCAGTGAGCAGCAAATGGGCAACGCAAGAGAAACCTCCTGCTGGCACGTTCAGTTCTGCTGCTCCTGGATGAAGCAGCCCCAGCAATGCCCTTCCATGCTGGAGTCATCTCTGGTTGTGACACAGACCTCATCTCAAAAAGCAAAAGGAGTGGCAAGCTGCCCCCATGGGGTTGGGGACAGACTGTGTGTTCCCTCAGCTGGCCACTCTCCTGGGCTGAGGTGGCAAGAAGAAGGTGACAGGAACAGGACCAGAGGCAGAACTGCAGAAGGAAAGAGACATCAAAAGATGCTCTTCCAGACAAGCCACTTGTGGTGGCTTGTGGCACACATTGGGGGCTCTGTACTGTTAGCAGCAGGACACTGGAGCAAGGCTCTGCCCAATCAAAAGCTGTGAGACATCTTCCATAGCTAAAAAAGTCCATCATCATCTTCATGTCTTTCTAGCTAACCTTTGACCTGTGGCTGTACAAGTTATGGTTAACACCACACAAGCATTGTGCTGTGCTGTTTCTCCACACAACCATTCCAGGCAGCAAACCCTTCACAGCAGGCAGCATGGGGATTCTCCAAAGCCTCCTCAACCACCTTGTCTGCCAGATTTCCCCTACCCAAATCCCAAAGTACACAATGATGATATCTCAATATTGAGTATTTTAGGTAGCAGGGAAGCAGCAAAGACGTCTTTGAGAAGAAAGGCAGGAGTCAGCAGACAGTCCTGGAAACACTCAGAATGTTCAAAAGTCCAACACAAACCCTTGAAGTGCTTATCTACATTCTGATGCCCTCCCAGCATCACATGGGGAACCTGAATACTCAATTTGTGTAACTCCCTACCCAGTCTTCATTGACTAGTGGAGAGTTTCCCTCATCCAGGCTTTCTATCCTTCATCCAGGGTCTGGAGTTCAGAGGGGCTGCTCTTAGGAGTAAAAAATGAAGCTCCTGAGGTCAGGAGGAAAGTTTCTGAGGCAGGTTGTCACAGCAGAGAAGACAGTGGCTGAACCAAACCCCAGAAGGCTCCTCCAACAAGGGCACTAACAAGAGCAACAAAGACCTGTGGTCCTACTGAAGGGACCCCATGTGCTATGTTAATCTTCTCTCAGATGGTCCCCTAGAGGTAAGGGCACTTTTGAGCACCCAGTAAGAGGATGATTACACAACCAAACAGTGATTAGGCTGCTCAGGTTTGTCTGACTGAACCCAGACAGGTCATGTAAAGACTTTCCAGTATGTTCTCCTTCCAACACACAGGATGATCTGCTTAAACAGGGGGAAACAGGAGAGACAGGAGCAGCTCTTCCACCAAAGCATGCCAGCTGATCTCTACAGACACAGCAAGCAACTCACTCCTGGGTGAGGAGATGCTCCAGTGGCATCGACTTCTTTGCAAACCAAGGGAAGGCCCTTAAGGGTTAAATTCCCTCTCCATCTCCTCTTCTCCACCCACCTCCCTCCTCCCCTCTCCACCAAAGGATCCTTGTGAAAGAATCTGTATTCGATATGCACCAAGAGAGACTCTGGCCTGGGCTTTTTAATAAAGAGCAATTCCTTTGCGTTCTCAGGTGTCCCTTAAAAATCGAACTGATATTTCTGCTGCGTTATTACCACAGTCTGTAGATGTCTTCAGACTCAGAAAAGCCTTTTGCTCCGCAGGTATGCTCCGCCCCTGCGGTGCCAAACAGTTTCTCTCTGTTCAGAAAAAACCCCTCCAGAGAGATTGGTACTTGGAGCCAATTAATGGACCTCTTCCACCTTCTGTCTTGCCAGTTTTTCTTGGCAACAGCATCCAATCCCCGCGGCTGAGCCGCCGGTCGTTACAACGTGCCATTAAAAAAGTGAAATGGGGGAAATAGTTTGGGTAAGCTCAGCAAGAAGGAGGTGCCTGGAACGTTGCTCTTTGCTAACCCGGGCGCCGCTCTTCACAGCTCGCCTCACGATTCAGCCTCTGCAGCCCCCCTGATTAACTCCGGAGAGCATCAGAGCTCCGTGGCACAGGGAAATTTAACTCGGAGGATGAGCAAAAGCCCCAGAATTGCAAGCAGGGGGAAAAGGTGTTCCAGGAACTGCCAAGGAAATGGGGAATGAATACCTGGCTCCCAAAGGGTGCAGCTGCTCAGCAACACCTCTGACCACGGAGCCAGTTCTAGGTAACTCCTTAAAAGTGGGACCTGAACAACCACTGGAGATCTGGGATAAGAAAGAGCCATTCCCTACAACAAAAAATCAGGGTTTGAGCTCTTCAGCTTCTCAAACAAAATCCCCACAGACCTTCCTGGGCTGAAAAGAAAAGACAGCATTACACTCTCCAAATTACTGCCTCAGGAAAAAAAAAAAAAACAAAAAAAAAACAACAAAACAAAACCCCCTCCATATCTCCAAGCTGACTGAATGAAGTGGGGGTGAATTTAGGTCCAGATCAAGTTTAAACACAGGAGCTTAGAATCAAAGTTTAAGTTCAGATTCACAGATCCTTATCTCTTCAGAGATGATAGGCTGACCTCCTGAACGCTCCAGGTCACACAACTGCAGTTCCAAATGGAAAAAAAAAAAACAAAACAAACCCAAACCTATTTTGAGCTCCTTGACTCCAGTGTGAGCTGCAATGATTCTGAGGAAGACACGCATTCTTGATTGGAAGAGACCAAAGCATGGAGAATCCATCACATACCCCAGAAAACTGTTCCAGAGGTTAATTACTCTCACTGTTCAAAATTTGTACCTTATTTGCAATCTGAATCCTTCTGGCTTCAGTTTCCAGCCATTGGACCTTGTCATGCCTTTGAGTGCTCAATTAAAGAAGGCTGAAGCAACAGATACCATTTCCATCTGTCAGTGCTTAAACACAGAGATCTCAGTAGCTGGGTCTCATGAGGGGTTTTGGCAGGATCTGAACTACTGACAATAACTTTACTGCCTGTCTTTGACTTGGAGGCCAAGTCAAAAGTATCACAGTACATCAGAGGTTGGAAGGGACCTCAAGAGATCATCAGGTCCAACCCACCTGCCAGAGTAGCATCACTTAGAGTAGTCTGCACAGGAATGCATCCAGAGAAGGAGACTCCACAACCTCCCTGGGCAGCCTGTTCCAGGGCTCTGTCACCCTCACTGGAAAGAAGTTTCTCCTCATGTTGAGGTGAAATCTTCTCTGTTCAAGTGTGCACCCATTGTTCCTTGGCTTATCATGGTGAACCACCCAAAACAGCCTGGCCCCCTCCACTTGACACCCACCCCTCAAAAGTATGACTGCAATTAGTTTTTGATAATTTGGGATTCTTGAGGGAGCTGGGTGATAAATAGGTCTGATCAGAAAAACTCCAGTGAATCTTGATTTTATCAGAACTCACCATTTTCTCCATAGGGAAATGTTTGATTGGAAGAGTTCAGCTTCAAAGGATGGCAGTGATGGCTAAGCAGGTTCTGGCCCTGAGTGTGCCCCACAGCCTGGACATCACACTCAGCATCTTACAGCAAGCTGGCTGTGTGGTGGACTCAATGGTTTGTTGGATTCAATCATCTCAGTGAGATTTAGATTGGATGTCAGGAACAAGTTCTGCACTGTGAGGGTGGTGGAACACTGGAACAGGTTGCCCAGGGAGGTTCTTGAGGCCCCATCCCTGGAGATATTCAAGGTGAGTCTCAACAGGGCTCTGGGCAGCCTGATCTAGTTGAGGATAGCCTGACTGCAGAGGGGGTTGGATTGGATGATCTTTGGAGGTCCATTCCAACCCAGACCACTCTCTGATTCTGTGATCTTTTCCAGCTGAAACAATTCTATGATTCTATGTGGCTGCAGCAGTGCAGAGTCAGAGCAAAATAAAACTCCAGCTCCTCTGGGATCTGGGCCACAGTCAAAGCAACAATCCCTACAGTGACAGGAGAACTGTCCCCCCAGACAGCTCTGTAAATGAACCCCAGCACATCCCATAAGAGTGCTGGAGGGTTTTCTCCTTCCACCTTCCTTCTTCCTCTGCCAGGGAACAAATCAACTTCCTGACAAGCAACTGGCAAATTTAATCTACATCTTCAAATGAGCATCATAGAATCATTTAGGTTGGAAAAGACCTTCAAGATCACTGAGTCCAATCATTAACCCTACTCTACCAAGTCCACCACTAAGCCACATCCCAAAGCACCCCCATCTGCATGGCTTTTAAACACCCCCAGGGATGGTGACTCAACCACCTCCATGGGCAGCCTGTTCCAGTGGCTGACAACCCTTTCAGTGAAACATTTTTTCCTGATGTCCAGCCTAAACCTCCCCTAGTACAGCTTGAGGTCATTTCCTCTTGTTCCATTACTAGTTAGAACTTGATGGAGTGACATCACACCCCAATGTTATGGAACAGAAACCCTCCCTGGTAACTGTCCCATTCCTCCTGTTGATCTGCCTTAAGGAAGATAATGCTGATGCTTCCACATGGATGTTTTCTCTCTCTGAAGTGCCACAAACAGCTTTAAACAACAACAACCAAAAAAAAAAAAAAAAAAAAGGTGTTGAAGGAGACCTGGACGAGACTCAAGAATTCAGGTTGCCTGAATCTGAATGGATGGAGCAGTCAATGAGTGCTTCTGAGTGATTTTTAGATGGATGGATGGATGGAAAAATGGGGACTTGTGATGGAACCAGACCTGCAATCTCATTTCTGGAGCTCCTGCCACGTCTCCTGCATGCAAGATGTTGCTCTCCTGCTGCTCTGATAGGCTGCTCACGAGCCAGCTATCAGGATGAACGATGCCTCCTGCAGTATGGCACTTGCCTGCTTGGGGCAATGGTGCCATATTCTGCCATTGAATTAATTTGCCATGTGACAGGCAGGCAGAGGACTCAGCTGTGCCTGGAGCCCCTTGATTTTGGCCTCCTTTCACAAGGGATATTTGCTCCATGCAAATGGTTGGCAGGGGGGAAAAAGGAACCAAGTTTATCTCCTAGACAAATATTTATTTGCTGGCTTATCAGCAAAGGGTCACTTTGGGTCTTCATTGCTTCAGTTTGAGCTGTTACTTCCCTCATTGCTTTTTCTCTTCACCCAAAAGAACAAGGTCCTGCCACAAAGACCTGAACTCACAGGGGAGACTATCTGCAAGAGCTTGCAGCTGAGAGCCAGATGGATTTGGATGAATATTGCAGCAAATGCTTGAGGTCTTTTCAATTCAGCTACAGATACTTCTGGTCACAGTAGGTGTTCAGAAAGCAAGAAGAGGTTACCAAGGTCTGTTCTATTCTATAAAACACTAACTGCTCACCTGAGAGAGGTTTCTAGAAAGCCAGATCCAAAATGTTGGAGGGAAGAGGCTCAGGCAGGAACTGAAAACAGTTTTGATGGGTGGTAACTATTCATTGAGAGTCCTCAAGTGAAAAACAGAGATACCTGTGAATAGAAGAGACCTCCTAAGTGCCCCTCCATCCCCCTCACTTTTCCTCTGGCCACCAGAGGATTGTTCCCCAACAGTCAGCTGTCCACAACAGCATAAAATGCCCTCAAGGGGAGAAATTCACCCAACAAAACACAGTTCTGTGAACCAAGGGAAGCCAAACATTCCCCTTCCCTGGCTGACCTCTGGGCCAGGCCAGGCCACCTTTACCAGCTTCATGCTGGTGCCTCTCCCAAAGTCAGATTTTCCAAACCCATGGGCAAAAAATCAGGCAGCAGAAGGTTGAGCTCATTTCTCACATTCTTCAGGTCATCTTTCACAAAGATTCCTGTTACTGAGCCTACCTTTGACCCTGTAACCATGGCCAAGTTAATCTTCCCATCATCAGGAGGAAATAGTGAGAGTTTTTATTGTATCTACCTGTCTCAGATTTATTGTACCCAGATGGGTGGCTCTGGGCTGTGTTTTCTATTAAGAAGTATCTTTATTTGATCACTTCAGGAAGAGAGGTATGCAGCTCCTGAAGCCTGCTCAGCCCAACCAGCAGGCATATTTTTTTCATTTGGAGTGTTGTGCCCAGTTCTGGGCTCTCCAGTTCAAGGGAGACAGAGAACTACTGGAGAGAGTCCAGTGGAGATTCCACTGATGCTGAGGGGCCTGGAGATCTCTGTGAGGAGGAATGGCTGCGAGTTCTGGGGCTGTTAAGCCTGGAGAAGAACAGCCTGAGAGGGGATCTGATCTGAAGTGTGGCTGTCAAGAAGAATGGGTCAGTCTTTTCTTTTTTTTTTTGTGACAGGACAAGGGACAATGGAGCCAAGATGGAGCAGAAGAAGTTCCACCTCAGCATGAGAAAAAAAAAAAAACTTTCCTTTGAGAGTGGCAGAGCCCTGGAGCAGGCTTCCTAGGGAGGTTGTGGAGTCTCCTTCTCTCAAGACTTTCAAAGCCCAACTAGATGCATTCTTGTGTGACCTGCCCTAGGTGATCCTGCTTTGGCAAGGGTTTGGACCAGATAATCTCCAGAGGTCCTTCCCAACCCCTAACAAGCTAAAGAAAACTGTAAGAGTTACTAAGTCCCTAAAATCAGCAAAACTCTGAAGTATAAATGTAGCTTAAAAATATTTCTCATTCCCATTTAAATAAGGGCAAATTACAGCTCCATTCCGGCAGGAACCTACATAAAAACACAGAATTGTTTGATTGTGTGATTCTATGTAGGTTCCTGCTGGAATGGAGCTGTAATTTGCCCTTATTTAAATGGGAATGAGAAATATTTTTACAGGGGTTTTATGCACACATTTATAAATATATAATTACACATTAGCTGAAGAAGTTAGCTGGAAATCTATCTACCTGGAAGAGGGTAGATTTAGACTGCAGATGAGGAAGAAATTCTTCACAGTGAGGGTGGAGAGATACTGCAACAGGTCGTGGCTGCCCCCTCCCTGGAGGTGCTCAAGGCCAGGCTGGATGGAGCCTTGAGCAACCTGGCCTAGAGGAAGCAGGGTTGGAACCAGATGATCTCTAAGTTCCAACAGAAGCCATATGCCTGCAGGTACTGCTGCAGCAAAGCTCCAGCCCCCTCCATGCCACCCCTGCAGCACAGCACCACGTTATTGAAACACCATTGGCAGTGACCACCTCCTAATAACAAACAGTTTGAACGCTGCGAACCGTCCCACGGTATCTAACCTAATCCAAACACCCCTGGCTGCTGCCCCACCAGCCCTGCATTTGCTCTTGCCTTCACACAGCAAAGGCAGGACCACCACCTCATAAACAAGGGAGGAAACACTTTGAAGCAACTCCCCACAACTTGCTTTCAAGCAGCTGACCGATGTCAGCGCAGGCGATAAAATTAGCCTGTTGGAGTCTGCGCTTCTGGCACCATCAGCTGCTAATTACATGCTGCAGGCAGAGAGGGGAGGGCTCAGCAGCTCGCCAGGGGCTGCTGGCTGCTTGTCTTTCCACTGAACTTGCTCACAAGGCAGCTAAGAATAACTTGACAGGCAAGTCTTCTTCTGAAGGGGGAGGCAGAGCGAAATAAAAGAGAGTAGACAGCTTAAGCTCTTTGTACCCGAACAGCCACACTTGCAGCCAGGTATCCAATGCCCACACCAGCAGAATCTTCATTTGCTCACCCTCTCCACTACCAAGAGAACCCTAGAACCATAGAACTGGTGAGGTTGGAAGAGACCTTTGAGATCAGCGAGTTCAACTCCTTGCCTAGAGCTCACAATCCCATGACTGCTGCTAAGACACTGCCACTAAACCATATCCCTCAGCACCACATCCATGAGTCTTTTAAATACCTCCAGGGATAGTGACTCCACCAGCTCCCTGGGCAGCCTCTTCCAGTGTTTGATAACCCTTTCTGTGCAGAAATTTTCCCAAATATCCAGCCTGAACCTCCCCCTGCCACAACTTGTGGCTGTTTCTTCTTGTCCTGGTAAGAGGAATCCTTTGGGTCCCCCTTTTCATCAAGGAACCAAAGCCTAAACTCTTCTTTTTCTCATTTCCTCCAAACTCAGCCTTTCCACTTCACCATTGCCCTAATCCTTTAGTATCTAGCATGTGACCATTGTCTCTTCCACAAACTGGACACTTGAAATCCCATATGGAGCTTTGGGGCTCCATGAGAGTTGGGGTTGTTCAGTCTGGAGAAGAGAAGGCTCCCAGGAGACCTTATTGTGGCCTTCCAGGATCTGAAGGGGGCTACAAGAAAGCTGGGGAGGGACTTTTGAGGGTGTCAAGTAGTGATAGGACCAGGGGGAATGGAGCAAAACTAGAAATGGGAGATTCAGATTGGATGTTGAAATTCTTCCCCATGAGGATGGTGAGACACTGGCACAGGTTGCTCAGGGAGGTGGTGGAAGCCTCATCCCTGGAGGTTTTTGCAGCCAGGCTGGATGTGGCTGTGAGCAACCTGCTGTAGTGTGAGGTGTCCCTGCCCATGGCAGGGGGCTTGGGACTAGGTGATCCTTCAGGTCTCTTCCAACCTTAACAATTCTTTGATTCTATGATAACATACCTGCTACCTGTGAGTAACCTGATTCCATGCAGAGGTGACAGCCTGTCCTAACTCTGCAAACCCTGTGACCCATGGCAGCACAGATAGCATTCTAACACAGCTAATAAGGGCAGAGATTTACCCAGCAGCTCTCCTGCATCCAATCTTCTCTGCCCTGCTCCCACTTCCCCAGCAGCTGCTGCTGATTTCCACTCAACTCTGGTTTGATGCAGAGGATGTTCTCACCCCAGTTCTCTTCAAAGGATGCAACTTCCCCATCTCCCACAGCATGCGTGGGAAAATATGATGATGTTCATTGTCACGGGCAGACAACAAGTGCATGATCATTTCCAGCAGTTGTCCTGATGGAACAAATCTATCAAAAGAATGGAAGAGCTAAGTGGATGAAACACAAGCAGAATTCCTTCCATTAAGCAATTCTATTAGGTTACAGACCAAAGGGGGTTATTGATTCAAGGAGCACAGCGTGAGTGACTAAATACTTGTGAGCATCAAAGGCCCCACTGCAGTCAATTACTGCTCACAGCCAGGAACTGGAGCTCTGTGTTAGGAAAGGATGTGTTTATCCAACACTGAGTTGGATTCACACCTTGAGTACTGGGTTTAGCTAAGTTTGGGGCTTTCACTGCAAGAAAAACATTGAGGTGCTGGAGCAGGGCTAGAGAAGGCAAACGATGCTGGTGAAGGGTCTAGGGCACAAGTCTTGTGAGGAGCACCTAAGGGAACTGGGGTTGTTCAGCCTGGAGAAAGGGAGATCAAAGGGAGAAATTCTGGCTCTTTACAGCTCCCTGACAGGAGGTTGCAACCAGGTGGGGGTTGGTCTCCCTGGAAAAAAGTGGTAGGACAAGAGAAAACAGCCTCAAGTTGCACCAGGGGAGTTCAGGTTGGATGTTAGGAAAATACTCTTCACTGAAAGGGTTCTCAAAGACTGGAACAGGCTGCCCAGGGAGGTGGCTGAATCCTCATCCCTGGAGGTGTTTAAAGGGCACAGAAGTGACCTGGCAGTGTTGGGTTAGCTCCTGGACTCAATGATCTTAAAGTCTCTTGCAACCAAAACAATTCCATGATTCTGTGGTTTGGCAGCAGACCTGGTAGAGTTAGATAATGGTTGGACTTGATGACCTTAAAGGTCTCTTCCAACTGAAATGATTCTGTGATTCTAGGACTCCATGACAACAGTGATTTGGGCAGAAGTTCTGTTGCTGGCATTAAATATGACAGAGCAAACAGAGGGACTACAGACAAGTGATCATTCAGAGGGTAGTTGTGGCAGTTTAGGCTGGGTGCCCCCTGCCACTGCTACATGAGATACACCTCTGGTGTCCTGGGTGCTCACCCAATAGGGGTGGACACAGGAAACGGCGTATTTCTACCCATAAATCCTGCGCCCTATAAGGCCATCTGCAGAGTCATTCTCTTCCTCTTTCTTCCCTCTCTGCTCCCATGGGAGATGTCCTCTCTTATCGGGTAATGCCGGGGGAGTATCCTCAAGGCCTCTTAGGCCTGACTAGGCCTAATGCCAGGAGGAGAATGGAGCAGGGGGGGCAGTCTCAGACCTGGCCAGCCTGAGACTTGCCTAGCAGTGGGAGGGGGAAGAAAGAGCCCTGGGGGGTTTCGGTTTACCCTCAGGTGGGAAGAAGGGAAGGATTGGGAAGCTTTGGGAATTCTGTGAGGGGTTCTGTACGCTTTGGGATACTCTTTGTCACTATGCTTTGTAGCTTGTAGTTCTCTGTAGCTTCACCAATTGCTTTTCCATTTAAACTTTCCATCACTCTCCAATCCGTTTGTGTGAGTCTCATTCTTTTGTCCCTTTCGGGGCAAGAGACGATCTGTCTGGCCCCAAACCAGCACACTATTACCCAAAACAAAGTAGGCATTCTGCACATTCTGCGTTCGGCAGTGGGGGCAG
Organism: Indicator indicator; assembly: GCF_027791375.1. Lineage (NCBI taxonomy): Eukaryota > Metazoa > Chordata > Aves > Piciformes > Indicatoridae > Indicator > Indicator indicator. The sequence goes on from NC_072038.1 coordinate 3,237,089, forward strand.
TTGCTGGGCTGTCTGGCTGCTGTTTCTTCTTCTCTTCTGGCTGAAGATAACACACTGACCTTGGCAGCTAAGTTAACAACTTTCTGCTTAACTAACTCTGCTTCTCTGTCCAGGGGGGTTTGGGGGGGAAGCTCCTGGGAGAGAGAGAGGCCCCTTTGGGAGGGTCCCCTTGGGGGGAAGCAAAGGGAGATCGATTGTGCTTTTCTGTTGATTGTATATATTTGTGAATGTTGTGAATTTTGTATATTTGTACATATTCATTGCATTTCATTGTAGATTTTAGACTCTGCTTGTAAATACAGCTTTTCATTTGCTTCCAATCTGGGCTAGCCTGGTTATTGTCGGTGGGGGGGGGGAATTTCAGCTCACACCGACACAGTAGTTAAGCTCCTCAACAAACTAATTATACTGCTAATGATAAGCAAACCAGGAAAGAGCACAGGAACTCAAACAGAGACTACACACAAGACTTGCTCTTATTGAAAGCTGAACTCATAATTTAAATAGAAAATTCAGGAGACCAAGTTTATCCATGTCTTGGCTAATCTGTCATGGCTTTCACTCTAAGTTCATCTCCAGAGTCAATCTGATGAACTCTGACTTTAGACTAAAAGCAACCAACAACATTGGCAGCTGTTGGGATTGAAGAACAATGGAGCAAAAATAGAAATGGAATGGAGCAAAAATAGAAATGGAATGGAGCAAAACTAGAAATGGGTAGGTTCAGATTGGATGTTAGGAAGAAATTCTTCCCCATGAGGATGGTGAGACACTGGCAGAGGTTGCCCAGGGAGGTGGTGGAAGCCTCATCCCTGGAGGTTTTTGCAGCCAGGCTGGATGTGGCTGTGAGCAACCTGATGTAGTGTGAGGTGTCCCTGCCCATGGCAGGGGGGTTGGAACTGGATGATCCTTGAGGTCCCTTCCAACCCTGACAATTCTATTATTCTAAGAACTTGAACCAGCAAATGGGCAAATGGGTGACATCTACAAATAAAAGACAGGTAAAAGCTTAATTGTGAGGACACAAAAGGGCAACTTCCAGAAACTGAAGGTCAACTCCTATGAGCATCATTAGAGAAGCACTGTCAGAGGCAAATGCTCTATCTAAACCTCATTAATCATAGAATCATAAAATCATCAGTCAGGGTTGGAAGGGACCACGAGGCTCAGCCAGTTCCAACCCCCCTGCCATGCCCAGGGACACCTCACACTACAGCAGGCTGGCCAGAGCCTCATCCAGCCTGGCTGCAAACACCTCCAGGGATGGGGCCTCAACCACCTCCCTGCACAACCCATTCCAGGCTCTTACCACTCTCATGGGGAAGAAATTCCTCACATCCATCCTGAATCTCCCCACTTCCAGCTTTATTTCATTCCCCCCAGTCCTGTCACTACCTGATAGCCTAAAAACTTCCTAAACTTCCCAAATGACTTGACATTGGCAACCTGATCTAATTGATGATGTCCCTGGGGTTGGACTAGGTGACATTTAAAGGTCCCTTCTAACCCAAAGCATTCTGTGTTCCTATGACACTGCCATGCAGATGAGATGTATGCTTTTAACAGCTTAGCTTCTGAAGGCTGCCGAGAGGGAGATGAAGAGACTTCTTTAGTCTCCCATCCAGAACGAGGACATAAACCAAGCTTATTATGTACTGAACTGAAAAACAACCACACCTGTGAGTCTCCTGATGCTTGCCCATGATTGTGCTTCCACTTGTAGATGAGGTTAAGCTTGTTTCCCCAAACAAAACTCAACCCCTGCTGCGGGAACCGCAGAGCGCCGCTGGCAGACGGGAGGCGCTTTGCATGACCGTTCCCCTTTCCCTGCATTAACCTCCCCCTCTCCCTGCAAAGCTCCTGTGTGGAGAGAATTAAATTATTCTTCAAGGTAGTTTTACTTCCAAGAGCATCAGCACTGGAAGCACAGGCACATAAACACCAGCTCCACAAGTTCAAGCTGCTTTAAGCAATCCCCCTGTTCTCTGAAGCCATTGTGCCTCAGCGGGGCTGGCTAACGTCAGCTCTCACCAGTCAGAAGGAGCTGCCCCCCTCCCCATGGTGTGGGATCCATTGGGAGCTTTGGCTTTAAAGCCTGTGCTTTGTATTCAGGTTTGTTGGGTTTTTTGGTTTTTTTGTTTTTTTGTTTTTTTTTTTAAATCTCCAATGCTGCCCAAAAAATAAAAGAAAAATAAAATAATAATAACTGGGGAAGCAGGACAGCTGCTGGAGGCTGTTGGGAGGTGGTAATTTTGCAGGGTTTCTGAAGCCAGGCACCCTGCCTGCTACTGAAAACCTCCTATTCCCCAGAGACAGTTTAAAATAATAGGATAGGATATAGTTTGAGTATTTGCTAATGTAAATTGTTTTTCTTCAGCCTTTTTTTTCCAACCCCCCATTCTGTTGGCTGATGCAGAGGATTAGAAGCATCAGCATGTGGAAATCATGCAGGCAAAAGCCCTCAATAATCCATTTTTACCCAACCTGCATATCATCAGGCCTTCAGATGTTCTGCAGCTTGAAGTGATTGCAACATAAACTGCCCCAGAAAAGGAGCCAGCTTCTGCGTTTTATTCTCTGGGTGATATTGGGTTTGACATTTGGATTACCCATAATGGCTTCTTTCCTAGCAGGCTGGTGTGGGGCAGGGGCTCCAATGTGGACATGGATGTGCAACAACACAAAGACAGTTTGTGTCCTCCTGAACACCTTCACACACAGATCCAGGCTAGACAGGCAGCTCCACATCGGTGTGTTAGTGCAGGTGAGCAGGGGCACAATTCATTCCATCACTTCCCTCCTGCATGGCTGCACTTAACACCAACCTACCACAGAGGCTGAACAGGAGTTGATTTTCTGTGCAAGCATCTTATTGGGAAAGGAAAAGCTCTGGTACTTTCACCTCCACCACTCACAGCCTTGCTGCCTTCTTCCACTGTGCTGCCTGTGGGATCCCAGCAGACACAATTTCTATGCCATAACCAAGAGAGGACAAAGCTGGCCCCAGCACCACCACCTTACTGCTGGGTGTTTGGTGTCAAAGCAGCAGCCCTGCAGTGGCCATCATCTAATAACTCTCTTTAAAAGCAGCTTAAAGTCTCTGACTTCTCCCAGGGCACAAAAAAAATGTGAAGTCGTGGGGTTTTGGGCACAAACTTCCGCCCAGTGGAGAGGCATGAGAGTGCTGAATCACAGATAGCAGATGAGAAAAAAACCCATGGCTTGTTTAGATCAAAATGTTTAATCCAGACCAGCCTGGGTTTAACTGAAGATTTGCCACAACCCAGACAAGACTCTCTCTTTCAGGAGCTCTAAGTTTGAAGCAAAGCTCTCCAGCTGTGCAGCATGGACTCAATGTCCTTACCATCCACCATGTCCTTAGTTCTGAGAAAGACCCACTAAGAACAATAGGAAAAGGACTTTTTGAGCCCAGGACAACACCTCACATGCTCTGGGGCCTTAAAAGCTGCCCAGGAAGCAGGTAGCCCTGTGCCTCTGTAAGAGGAGCTCAAGACCTTAGACTGTCAAAGAGTCACAGCAATGGAATTTGTCACTGCCCTCACTATGACAATCAAGAACGTCACTCCCCTCAAGATCCTCCAAGATGTGAGACTAATTTTGAGTCACAAATGCTCTGTCTGTATATCCAGAGCAGACCAAATCTGGATTGAAACCAAATGTTTCAGACCCTCCATAAACACTCTTCCCCAAGGAGCTGGGTGATCATCAGGGAGTCAGCCTGCCCTTCATTAACCTCCTACCATGTCTGCTGGTTTGGGCCTCCCCCTTTGCATGCAACACATGCTTGCCTGTCACAGCCTGACTGTGTACAATGTGCAGGGCACATCCCATCATCACCAGAGCATTCTTCATCTGCATGGCACTTTGGAAGTCTGCAACTTGCCAAACCAATTGTCCATCTGTTGGCAATTTCACGACGTGTAGAGCGTGGACCGCGCTTGATTTTCATCCCAACATCGCTCCCCTGTCGACATCCAAAGTCCTTTTTCCCTTCCAAACAGCTCTTTCATTTCACTTTAAAAAGACCAAGCCAACTCATGCATGCTTTGGTACCAGTTCCACAGAACAACTCCATGCATGTGGAAATTCACACTACCACTACTCAACACTTCCTCGTAGACAGAGGGAAGGAGCAGCCTTCTGGGCACACATGTTTAGTGTCAATTCATGACTACAAGCTAAATACAGCTCCAAAAGCCTCCAACAAAGAGCTCCTGTTCACTTGAGATGCTCAGCCAAGGTCAGGTAAAGGTTATGAGTTATCCCTATCTCAAGGTTACTTACACAGTACATAAACTCCGGGATCAAGTTGCAGAGTCTGCAGCAATTGCTCACTCAAAGTCAATCACCTTCAGTGGAGACAAAGTAAAAGCAGAGGCCTTTGGGTCTGCCCAGTTTCCAGGAGTGAACTTGGCTGTTTTATCAGCTTTCCTCCTCCAGAGAGCCTCCTTGGATGTCAAGGCTTCTACTGCCAGCCCTGAAACAAGATGACTGTTAAAATTTCTTGACGCACTTTGGAGTGACTTCAAATTCAGCAGAGCAGGAGAAGCAAGGTGAGGTTGGGAACAGAGGTGTGAGAGCATCCAGTGAAGGTCTGACTGCCTGAACACAAAACAAGCTGATATTTGACCTTGAGATGCATCTCTGCCCAAAGCTGCTGTAGGACACCAGGACCACAGCTCCAAGGGCTTCTCTGTGATGGGCTGTCACCTCATTTAAAAATCAGCAAGGAAGAAAGTCTGTGCAGCTTGTCCTTCACCCAAAGGCTCAGGGGGTGAAGAACTTCATCTTACGGAAAAACAGGTGGGAAAGAGTTGTGTACAGGGAGGTGTTAGGTTATGGCACCCTGGGCTGCATCAAAAGTGTGGCCAGCAGGTAGAGGGAGGTGATTCTCCCTCTCTACTCTGCTTTGGTGAGACCCCACCTGGAGTACTGTGTCCAGTTCTGGAGCCCCTGCTACAAGAAGGATCTGGAGGTACTGGAATGTGTCCAAAGAAGGGCTACAAGGATGAGCAGAGAGATGGAGCTGCTCTGCTGTGAGGACAGACTGAGAGAGTTGGGGCTGTTCAGTCTGGAGAAGAGAAGGCTCCATGTAGACCTTCTTGTGGCCTTCCAGGATCTGAAGGGGGCTGCAAGAAAGCTGGGGAGGGACTTTTTAGGGTATCAGGGAGTGACAGGACTGGGGAGAATGAAGCAAAACTAGAAATGGGGAGATTCAGATTGGATGTTAGGAAGAAGTTTTACACCATGAGGGTGGTGAGAGCCTGGCACAGGTTGCCCAGGGAGGTGGTGGAAGCCTCATCCCTGGAGGTTTTTGCAGCCAGGCTGGATGTGGCTGTGAACAACCTGCTGTAGTGTGAGGTGTCCCTGCCCATGGCAGAGGGGTTGGGATCAGATGATCCTTCAGGTCTCTTCCAACCCTAACAATCCTATGATTCTATGGTTGGACTCAATGATCTTCAGGCCTTTTCCAACCAGGCAGTTCTGTGTATGTGAAAACCAAGAGCCCAAATTCTTCAGCTATATTGAAAATCTTTTTTACAGTATTTTCCTTAAAAAACAGTCTATTAATCAGGAAAGGTAAGAGGATAAAAGACATAAATCACTGCTATGCCTCCCTGAGGCAATGACTGAGACTTCAACTTGGCAGAGACAAGGTTTCCTTCTTAGGTGCATGCACCAAACTCTCTCACTGGCTGTAAAGGGATTTCTTCTGCAAAGTGGCTGTGCCTGCACTGCCCAGATTCAGAGTCCAAGCACCTGATGGGCTGATCAGCACTTGGAAGATGATGATCAGCCTTCACATTTAAAAATTAGATGCTCAGTCCCTTGCCAGAGAGCAAAACACACATCTGGAAGAAGCCCCATTCCCCTCCTGCTCAGGACTTAGCAGCACTAAGTCCTGGCTGATTTCTAGCTTGTCTCCAAGGCTCAGGGTTGTATTATCTGCAAAGTGCTTTGAAACCATTCTGTGAAAGCTTTATCTAAATGCAAAGTATGGTGGTTGCATCACTTCTCCTAAGCTCTCACCCTGTCTGGGGGGGAGGGGAGGACCCTCCACATCTCACATGCCTGTGGTCAGAGGGAGAATTGCCTTAACCATCCTTGCTTGAACATTCATCAGCTTTTATTGGCTTGTAGCAACTGCCCAACAATATCCCTACTGCTACAGGCAGTCTGAAGCCCTGAGTTGCCCCCAAAGCCCCCCTTCTGATGGTGAGGAGCAGAGTTCCTGCTAAGGCAATGTTTCATCCCACAGCAGAAAACAAAAGCCCTGAGCCCTGATGCCAAATGTTCCACCTGCAAAGGCCAAGGAGCTACCATGGGGTGGGGATCAGCTGCACTTTTCTCCTGCCCCATGTAATGTGCTGCCCTTTTATTCTTTCCTTCTCCATTTCCACTGGTAGGTGGGGAAACAGAAGAGCAATCTCGTATTGACATCAGAAACCATCAATCATCCTCTAAAAAAAAACAGCTGAATAATAGAACAAAAAAGAGAAAGAGAGGGAGAAAAGGGGCAGGGGAGGTCTTTGGGTATGGAAATGCCTGTCCTGGTGAAATATACTGTAAATTAGTCTGAGAAAGGGGAATCTGGAGCCAGCAGGGTCCCTGAAGCTCACTTAATATCAACTCCAGAAACATTACACTAATGTATTTTTAAATATGATTTACAGGAGGCTCTGTCTGAGAGCATGGAGTGGATGGAGGAAAATGAAGAGCTGGCCTGGCATGAGTGGTGTGCCCTGGGGAGGCAGCAGCTGCTTCTCTGCTGCAGGATGCAGAGCTGGGTGGCAAACATACAAGGGCTGCACAGCTTGAAGGTGGGTAGTGTCCCCTAGACTTTAGAGACCACAGAAAGGTAGGGGTTGGAAGGAACCTCTGGAGATCATCCAGTCCAACCCTACTGCTAAAGCAGGGCACCCACAGCATCTTGCCCAGGATCACAATGCCCAGCTGGGGTTGGAATCTCTCCAGACATGGAGACTCCACAACCTCTCTGGGCAGCCTGCCCCAGGGCTCCAGCACCCTCACAACTAAGACTTTTTTCCTGATATTCCAATGGAACCTCCTGGGCTCCAGTTTGTGTCCATTGCTCTTTGTCCTGTCCCTGGGCACCACTGACAAGAGCCTGGCCCCAGCCTCTTGCCCCCTACCCTTTAGCTCTTGCTGAGCATTGCTCAGATCCCCTCTGGGGCTGCTCTTCAGGCTCAAGAGCCCCAGGGCTCTCAGCTTTTCCTCTTCACAGAGATGCTCCAGGCTGCTCAGCATCTTTGGAGCTTCCACAGGACTCTCTCCATCAGTTTCTTGTCTTTCTTGGGCTGGAGAACCCAGAACCAGACCCAGGACTCCAGCTGTGGCCTCACTAGGGCAGAGTAGAGGGCAAAGGAGAACCTCCCTTGACCTGCTGGTCACACTCTTCTTAATCCAACCCAGAAGCTCATTGGCCCTGTGTCTCTCAAAGAATCCCATTGCCTTTGCACATCAGAGCAGCAGGATTTAGGGACGTGCTCCCCATCACCAAAACCAATCTGAACACTTAGAAACCTGAACCCCATAAAATTTAGCTGGCTTGGACCCCCTGCACAGCCTAACCTCAAGGAACAAAGTCACAAACATCTTTTGGAGTGCATGGGGCTGAACCACAGCCCCTTCTACCTTGGGATGCCTCTCCCCAGGACAAGTCCTCCTAAACACATTAAACAGCTCTGCCAGGATCAGTCTCAGGTGGTTCAAATAGGGAAGACAAAACCCATCCACAGGAACCCTTTGAAACTGCCTCTCTGATGGGCTGATCTCCAGCCCAGTCATCATGATGGAGGGGAAGTCCTCTCCCAGCAGCAAAAGCTGCTCCTTCCATCAGCATTAACAGAGGTTTTTGAAGAGCATGGAGAGCATTTTTGGATCATGGAGAGCAAATAAGCTGCTGAGCACCTCAGGATAGGAGTGCAGCCAGCTGAGAGGTAGGACTTGGCAGCATAGCACTTCAGGGTGAGGGCACCCAGCCCACTGTCCCTGCCATGCTAAGGACAAACAGACAGCTCCAAGTGCAGAGGGATGAGCTCAGCAAAGCACTTCAGCCTTTGCTTAAGTTTCAGCAGGACAGGAACTGTCCCCTTGCCAGCAGAGCTCTTACACCTGGGAAGCAAGGAGACTCCAGCAAGGGATTAGAATTGAGACTGGTTTGGTGAACCTGGCCCTGATGCCATCATTCCAGTAACTTCCACTTGCTTGGACTTCTCTATTTAATAGCTCATTTTTAATTAAAGTGTCCTTCAGGAAAGAAAACAAAATACCTTGCTCAGCTTAATGCTCTGTTTGTCATCTTGGTCGATTAGGGGATAACTGAACAACCCAAACACAAATAACTCCCCTGTAACAGTCTCCTAGAGCATCACCATCTGACTCTGACAACACTTTGCTAGTTATTAACACTCCTTTGCAGCTCAATTCATCATCATCTTCAGTGTCAAGATACTTCAAGAGGCAAGTGAGCTTTTAATGAGCTCTCAGACCGAGGCAGGAAAGGAAAAATATATCCAGTGCAGGCTGCTTTAATGATCACCCAATTCATTTTATTGCATCTGCTGTTATGATTTATGAATTAGGCAGCAGGATCAGAGGCGTGAGACCAATGCTGGTGTACACAACATCCAAAATGAGACAAAATATGCTTTTAGATATGGAATATAGAGACCTGGCCTTTCTGGATGCCATTGCATCTTCAGCCTGGCCTTAGCAGCCCAGGATGTTGTCAGTGCACAAGTGGCTGTGTAATTATGGATTTGTCATATTGATTTAAACTCCTCCAGCCCAGGGGGTCCTCCTGCTTGCCTTCGTGTTTTATACCAACACAAAGAAAACAGTTCAGAAAGGTGGTCCTTGGGCCCTGGGGTATGAATGAGTTGTTTCTTACAGGCTCTGCCTCTCTCCCTTGCTGACCCCAGTGCTGGAATGACTTCCATCTGTCAGCTGCACCAGGGACAAGAGGCAGTGGATGTTTCACAAATGCAAGTGACCCCTCCAACCCTCTCTGGGTAAGCCCTTAAAAAACCTGCTCCCACTTTTTATTCCTCCTGCAGTCATATCCCATGGATAAAAGGGACCAATTTCCTCTCCATGGCAATGACTACCTTTTGTGAGGTGGATATTGCCCCTGCAGATGCTTGTTGCAAGGTTTAAGAGGCAAGTGGTGATTTCTCAGCATCCTTCTGGAGCTGCACTGCCACACCGCATTGGGCTCTTTGTGCCACCACAGCTCAGGAATCCATCACAGGGAACAGAACAAAGAGCCAAAGTCTCAGCTCAGCACACATCTGAAATAAACCCTGCCCTTTGTAAGAAAAAAGGAAAAAAAAAAGAGAGAGAGAGGAGTAGCATGGAGATGCTGGAGCAGGGAGTTTGGGTGTGTTGTGTTACACCTTGCATGTGTGGTGGGCAGGAGATGGGTGGAAGGGCAGGCAGCAGCCCCTGCCCTGCAACCAGGCACACACAAGCTGCAGGCAGCACCAGGTCACAAAGCTGATCCCTCCATGCCAGGAAATCTGCCCCTGTGTCCTCACAACTCACAGAGAGCAAGAGCAAAGGATTGGACACCTCCAAGCTCCCCCTGGAGAGACCTTCCTCAACAAATGTCTTCCTGTAGCCTGTGAAAGCCTACAGTCACATTTACCACACCAAACACCCATGCAGGCTCCCTGCACCTTCAGCTGCTCACACAGCACCACCCCAGCCCCCATGCAGAGGTGGCTGTGGGACCTCTTCCACAACCTCCAGCTGGCAACAGGAGCACATGACGTTGAGGAACACATTCTGAAGTGCAATTCATGAACACACACAGCTCTGGGCAGCATCCAGGTAGTTACTGAATCAGACACAAGCCTTGGGTAGCAGCCCTGACCTTCTAAAGCTGCTTGGTTTAGGGCTGAAATCCAGACAACCTGCACTTTGGAAAGTCTTTGGCCACCAAAGAGTCTCCAGAGCAGAGTCAGCTGAGCTGGCTCAGTGCGTCATAGACCTGGGTGTTCAGAGCAAGCAGGTGAACACAGAAGCCAAGAAAATCCACACAGCTCATCTGCATCAAGACAAGAGGGATATGGACATGCTGGAACGTGTCCAGAGAAGGGCCACTAGGATAATCAAAGGGCTGGAGCACCTCTCCTATGAGGACAGACTGAGAGAGTTGGGGCTGTTCAGTCTGGAGAAGAGAAGGCTCCAAGGTGACCTTCTTGTGGCCTTCCAGTATCTGAAGGAGGCTACAAGAAAGCTGGGGAGGGACTTTTTAGGATCTCAGGTAGTGATAGGACTAGGGGGAATGGAACAAAGCTGGAAGTGGGGAGATTCAGACTGGAAGTGAGGAAGAAGATGTTCCCCATGAGAGTGGTGAGAGCCTGGAATGGTTTGTGCAGGGAGGTGGTTGAGGTCCGATCCCTGGAGGTGTTTGCAGCCAGGCTGGATGAGGCTCTGGCCAGCCTGCTGTAGTGTGAGGTGTCCCTGGGTATGGCAGGGGGGTTGGAACTGGCTGATCCTTGTGGTCCCTTCCAACCCTGACTGATTCTATGAGTCTATCATTTTACAGAGCAGACTCCTTTTCATCAGTCCCTCTTACCCTTGCAGCCCTAATGTTAATTTCCCAAGCAGAAAAACTGCTGGACATTTGCATTAACAAATGCTTCTTCCTGTCACTGGAGGACCTGCTGACCACCTGCCACCAGCTGCTGTATGAGAAGCACAAAACCTTTATGCTCAGCACAGGGACTGAAGTCCCTCCAAGGCAGATTGTGGTGATTCTGCCACAGACTGGACTCTCCCCAGGTGGTCTCTGATGTCAGTTTGCAGATGACAAATGGTGGTTTCTTTCATCCCAAGTATCCAGCTCCTGTCATCACAGACTGACCCCATTTCTTCCATTACATGTCCCCTCTAATCTGCCCTGCTGAGACCACACATGGAGTACTGTGTCCAGTTTTAGGCTCCTCAGTTCAAGAGAGACAGAGACCTGCTGGAGAGAATCCAACAGAGAGCCAGGAGGATGCTTAGGGGACTTGAGCATCTCCCTGTGAAGAGAGACTGAGAGCCCTGGGGCTGTTTAGTCTGGAGAAGAGAAGGCTGAGAGGGGATCTGATCAATGTCTATCAATAGCTGAGGGGTGGGGGTCAAGTGGAGGGGGCCAGGCTCTTTTGGGTGGTGCACAGTGATAAGCCAAGGAACAATGTGTTCAAACTTGAACATAGAAGATTTCAGCTCCACATGAGGAGAAACTTCTTTCCAGTGAGGGTGACAGAGCACTGGAACAGGCTGCCCAGGGGGGTTGTGGAGTCTCCTTCTCTGGAGCCTTTCCAAACCCACCTGGATGCATTCCTGTGCAGACTCCCTTGGGTAATGCTGCTTTGGGCAGGGGGTTTAGACCTGATGATCTCCGGAGGTCCCTTTCAACCTCTAATGTTCTGTGATTCTATGATCTGTTATATGCTTCTGCAATGGCCTGGACATTACAGCAAACATACCTTCATCTTTATTTTCCAAGTCCCAGCTCCAACCATGTCCTTAGAATGCTTCAAATGCCTTGTTCCTTTCCCACCAAGCCCTACAAATTCCCCAAAACTTCAGTCCAGCACTTCCTAAATCTTTCTTACCAGGAACAACCTGCACACCACTGTACCTTGTTGAATCTTTAGGCCTTTAGTCCCCTGCAAAGTGCTTTATGTGGGGTCATTTTTATCTATGCCCTGCTTCAGTTGCCTGCAATGAGGCAGACAGAGAAGTTTCCCACTGCTGTCCATGTGTTCTGGTTTACAAGGTGGTTTTTTTTTTCACCAGCTCTCAGACTTCCTGCTGCAAATATTCTGCTCTAACTGAAAGCAGCAAAAGATCAATAAAAGCACAAACTTTGCTGAAGGGTCAGGAATCAAACACCACCTGGAAAGACTTCCAGCAGTCCCAATCCAAAATGGAGATCTCCAAGGTAGGTACATCAGCTGGAGGGGAGGAAACTGAACAAGCCAGTTTGAACATGAACCCTGGGAATCACAGAATCTCAGAACAGTAGAGATTGGAAGGGACCTCCAGAGATCAAATTCCAACCCATCTGCCAAGGCAGGCTCACCTTAAAGAGTTCACAGAGGAACACATCCAAGTGGGTTTTGAATGTCTCCAGGGATGGAGACTCCACTGTATCTCTGGGCAGCCTATTCCAATGCTCCATCACCCTTAAATGAAAGAACTTCCTCCTCCTGATGGAACTTATGTTCAAGTTTGTCCCCATTATGTCTTACCCTGTCACTGGGCACCACTGAAAAAATCCTGATCCCATCCTCCTAACATCCACCCTTTAAGCATTGATCAGCATTGATGAGGTTCCCCTCAGGCTGCTCTTTTCCAGACTAAAAAGACCAAATTCTCTTAGCCTTTCCTCATAAAGGAGGTGTTCCAGTCCCCGAATCATCTTTGTAGCCCTTTCCTGTACCCTCTCCACCAAGCTGCTGTCCTTCTTGAACTGGAGAGCCCAGACCTGGACACAATATTCCAGATGTGGCCTCACCCAGGCAGAGCAGAGGGGGAGGAAAGCAGCAGGGCAGATCAGCAGAACTGTTCAAAGCAGTCAGTGATCACAGTGCTGCTCTCAGGTGAAAAACTTGTGAAGATATCCTGACGGCTGGAAATCAGCCAAGCAGTGCAGTAGAGGGGATCTGCTCAGGAGAAGGGGCACATGAAGTATGGCTACTGTCACAGCATCCCTCTGATGGTCAAGCATAATTCAGGACACGTGAAGTCAGTAATAGAAGCAGAACTAATGCCACCATCAGCTGGTTTCTGAGATGGAAAAGGCACCTATGGGGAAATTAAAAACATCCTTCATGTCACTGAAAAATTACAAGTTTCAGCAGCCACTGGCTGTGCACTTCACAGGCTGCTCCAAATACCCAGCACATCCCTCTCTGCCATCAGATAAAGGAACTCCAGAGCACCTCACCAGATTCCCTGGGATTTCCTTGTGGCAAGCAGAAACCACCATCCCCCCAGAGCAGCAGCAGTGAACAAGTGGTTGTGCCCTGGCTGGAAGGGACCCACAGTGTCCTGCCACCAAGCCCCTGTAGCTTGCACATCCCATTCATCCTGCAGCAGCCCTGCCTTAAAGTGGAAGCAGGTGGGAATTGCACTGACAGACACCTATTAACCTACATCATACATGACAGTGACAGACACAGCTCACTGCTGCAGCCCTCAGAAATGCCAGAGCTGGTGTCAAAATAATAAATAAGGCTATTGATGAGGCTGGGCTACCCTCAGGGGTGGTGAAAACAAAGTGTGTGTGTGTGTGGCTGTGAGCTGGCAGTGAATTAAAGGAACTGATGACTCTGATTATATGAGACCACAGACACCAAACCGAAAAGGCAGCTCCCCAAAACCCCAGAGATCCCTGGGAGTAGCTTCTTTGGCCAAAGCCTCCCTCCTGGAAGCCTGGAAGAACTGTGGAGTCTCAAAAATATTTAAGGGTTTGATGAAAAGCTTAATTTTCCCCACAGCAATTTACAGATATGAATCATGGGGAAAGAATGCTGCTGACAGGGAGAAAAAACTGAAGCCTTAGTGATGTGGTCCTGACATAGCTTTCAGATTGAAAGGAAGATGAATGCTGATGCTAGAAATATTAGTAGAGAACAAGCAGACTCTGCTGTCAGAAATCAATAGATACAGACTTATGTACTTTGGTCACATCAGGCACCCAGATGAAAATAAACCTCAAGAAAGTAATTACGGACAGGAAAGTGGTGGATGGCTGCAGAACAGAAGGAGCAAGGAGGAGATGGAGAGGACAGTCACTGTGAGGTGGGCTGTTGGCACACAGAGCTGCTGGGAGCTCGTGGTGGGAGCTAAACTCCACTGTCAGAATGTCACCCACATGGAAAAGGGATTGGGCTCCACAGCAGAGTGATGAGACAGCCAAGGAAAAAGATAGTAGGGGCTGGGTAGGGAGGGAGAACAGAGGGAGCAAGCAAGTGAGGTGAAGAGGGGGGAAATTGCAGTATGCTCTGTATGAAGCAAGATCTGGGGGTTTGATCTCGTGCACATTTGTTCCTTGACCCACTTCAGAGGTCTGTCATAAACCCTTCTTTTTGCAAGAGGGAAGAGAGAAAAATCAAAAGATTTTATGTGATCCCTCCCCACACCCCTCCTACCCTTCCATCACCACCATGCACTGATGCCACATGCCCAAGGTGACCACCAGCACAAGCTCTGTGCACAGGAGGGACTGACCAGACTATGGAGGAGGACCAAACCTGGGCTGGCCTTTGAAGAAATCCTTGAAGAGCCTTTGCCCAATGCATAGGCAGAGCAGCCTGCTGGCCTCACAGTACCACCACAGGTTTCTTCACCTCCATTTGAACTCATCCCTACTTTTTTTTTTTTCCAGCTCCTGCTCTCATCATCTGCAGCCACACGGACACAGCAGACCCCACTGCTGCATGGGGCTGCCCCAGGCTCTGTGGCAGGGCTAGCACAAAAACTACACTTGCAAAACAGGCAGCAGCTCCTCATCCAGAGATGAAACCTCTGATCCAAGCTCCTAAATCCGTGATCTTAAAGCATGGTCAAAAGAAGAAGTGGCAGAGATAGGAATCTAATTCAGCAGAACCAGCTGCCGCTTTGTGAGGAGTTGCTGCTTAGAGAGGAAAAGGAACTCATGAATCCAACATCTCAAGTACTGGAGTCAGTTTTGAGCCTCTCACTACAAGAAAGTCAATGAGGTGTCCAGAGAAGGGCAACAAGGCTGGTGAAGGGTCTGGAGAACAGATCATAGAATCATAGAATTGTTAGGGTTGGAAGGCACCTCAAGGATCATCCAGTTCCAACCCCCCTGCCATGGGCAGGGACACCTCACACTACAGCAGGTTGCTCACAGCCACATCCAGCCTGGCTGCAAAAACCTCCAGGGATGAGGCTTCCACCACCTCCCTGGGCAACCTGTTCCAGTCTCTCACCACCCTCATGGTGTAAAACTTCTTCCTAACATCCAATCTGAATCTACCCAGTTATAGTTTTGCTCCATTCCCCCTGGTCCTATCACTACCTGGCACCCTAAAAAAGTCCCACCCCAGCTTTCTTGTAGGCCCCCTGTAGATACTGGAAGGCCACAATAAGGTCTCCTTGGAGATCTTGTGAGGAGCAGCTGAGGGTTATTTGCTCTGTAGCAAAGGAGGCTCAGGGAAGACCTTCTGGCTCTCTACAGCTCCCTGAAAGGAGGCCATGGAGAGGTGGGGGTTGCTCTGTTCAACCAAGTCACAATTGATAGAACAAGAGGAAATGGCCTCAAGATTCACCAAGGGAAGTTTACGTTGGACGTTAGGAAGAATTCCTTTACTGCAAGGGTTCTCAGGCATTGGAACAGGTTGCCCAGGGCAGTGGTGGAGTCACCATCCCTGGAGGTGTTTAAGAGCTGTGTAGATGCAGTGCTTAGGGCTATGGTTTAGTCAAGGACTTGCCAGCAGTGGGGTGATGATTGGACTCAATGTTCTTAAAGGTCTTTTCCAATCTAGGCAATTCTGTGGTTCTGAGCAGCATGTCCAGGACTGTGCCACTTCAAGATCCCTCCTGGGACCAGTTTTCTGTGAAGCACCAATTACCCACTTGTCTAAAACCCACTCTTTCAGGGAGCTCTTCTCAAGCATCAAAAATATTTTGACAAGAATCCAAATCCATTTCATGACAAAAGAAAATAAGAAGCAATTTGCAAGGCTGAGAGTGTCTAATTAGAAGCTGAACACACAGCAGACTGTCTGAGCCAGTCCCAGAGCTGCTGTATCTCAAGCAGAAGGTGATTTCTGGAGCTCCTCTGCTCTGCCTGTGGGAAGTTTAAGATTACTGATAAGAAACTGTATCTGAAATGCCTTTTTTTTTTTTTTCCTCCCCACACATCAACTACTCATACCAGGCAAGTCTGAAACTGACTGTAAAATTCCCATAGTCAATTTTGCTCTTTCTACATTTCTCAGGATAAGCTTTGCAAGCACCAGGAGCAGCTCTAACCACTGCTGATTCCTCAGAGCTATGTGGCTGAGCCTCTTGTGCACTAAACCCCAAGCCAAAGCATCTCTCTCCGTGCCTGCCACTTGGTTCTGCACACTTGCATGGTTGCCCATGCAAACCACCCTAGAGCAGAACTCAAAATCTAATCAAAGGGGAGACAACACCTCAGGTTTCACTGGGATTAATTCTGATCTCTCTGGCTAAAGTGTGTGCAAATAATAGCATTTTCTTAAATTAAGAAAAATAATTCAAGGTAAGCCTGATCCCTCTTCCAAGCCAGAAGGTCAGGCAGGGGTCACCTCTTTCTGCTGAGCCTTTGATCTCTGCTACTTGACCTTGCTTTTGGCAGCCTTGGGAGGTCAAGGAAATTGTTTTAGGAGCCCCCCCCCCCCCTCAGCCTATTGATTTCTTTCCAAGGGGAAGGGCATTGGCATTGTCATGGTAATGGTAGAGCCCTGAAGGCTTGGGAGGTGCAGCACCACTGAGAGCACGCCTGGCTTCTTTGGAGGCCAACAACCTGCCAATCAGTTCCACCCCATGAAAGCTAAGGTGAACGTGAGGAGACCTCACCACCTGTATTATAATCTGCAGCTGTATTGAAATTTCCCTGGCAGAGCTGAGCTTTTAATTTACTTGAGCTAACACATCCCAAAATTCCCAACCCCTCCCCCTGCCCAGCCCCACCACCGCCACCAAAAGCTCTAACGGATGGACAGCTCGGAGACCTCCAGGCTTTGAGCCTTTGCATGGTGGTATTTTAAAGCAGACAGCTCCTTAAGAAGGTTAAGGAAGCAATAATAAAGGCTTTCTTGTTGTTGTTTGGTTTGTTTAGTGTGTGTGTACATGATCATTCCATGCTGATGCACTTCAGCTTTAATAATATTGCATTAAATTTTATTGTCACCTCGCTGACGTTTACTGCGAGGGGAAGTGCATCGAGCTTAACAGCCTTGTAAAATACAGCCCAGTAATGCAGCCATAAAGCATAAGATCTCTATGCCAGTGAGGAGCTATTGCAATTGCATCCAATTTTGGAGCCTCATTATTAAGGAGGGCAATCAGCTCCTCACTCCCATGCTCTGTAATGGGGCACGGTATAGAGATGTCAATTCCCTGTTTTACAAGGCTCCAGCCTTGCTCAAGTGGAAAATTCTCATTCTGAATGAGCTGCAAGGCACACCTGATGGTGAAGAGAGTGAGTCCTCCTGCACATCATGGAATCATAGAATTGTTTCAGTTGGAAAAGACCTTTAGGATCATAGAATCATAGAATCATCAGTCAGGGTTGGAAGGGACCACAAGGATCAGCCAGTTCCAACCCCCCTGCCATGCCCAGGGACACCTCACACTACAGCAGGCTGGCCAGAGCCTCATCCAGCCTGGCTGCAAACACCTCCAGGGATGGGAACTCAACCACCTCCCTGCACAACCCATTCCAGGCTCTCACCACTCTCATGGGGAAGAACTTCTTTCTCATGTCCAGTCTGAATCTCCCCACTTTCAGCTTTATTCCATTCCCACCAGTCCTGTCACTCCCTGATAGCCTAAAAAGTCCCTCCCCAGCTTTCTTGTAGCCTCCTTCAGATACTGGAAGGCCACAAGAAGGTCACCTTGGAGCCTTCTCTTCTCCAGACTGAACAGCCCCAACTCTTTCAGTCTGTCCTCATAGCAGAGCAGCTCCAGCCCTCTGCTCATCCTGGTGGCCCTTCTCTGGGCACCTTCCAGCATGTCCATATCCCTCGTGTAATAGAGGCCCCAGAACTGGATGCAGTTCTCCAGGTGTGGTCTCAGCAGAGCTGAGCAGAAGGGGAGAATCACCTCCCTGGCCCTGCTGGCCACACTTCTCTTGATGCAGCCCAGGCTCTGGTTGGCTTTCTGGGCTGCAAGTGCACATTGACAGCTCATGTTGAGCTTCTTGTCCACCAGCACCCACAAGTCCCTCTCCTCAGGGCTGCTCTCCAGCCAGTCACTGCCCAGCCTGGATTTGTGCTTGGGATCTGGAGAAAAGAAGGCTCTGAGGTGACCTTATTGTGGCCTTCCAGTATCCGAAGGGGCCTACAAGAACTCACTGGGTTCAGTGGTGTAATGTGGGGAAAGCTCACTTGGTGCCAAGACCTGGACTTTGGTAGAATTTAAGAACCTCTTTTCACAAAAGCACACCTGAGAGCCCTTGCATCCACAACCACTTACTTCCAGAAGCCTTAAAACTTTCAAGTGACCTCTCTGTGGCCTGTTTATTTCCTAGTAAAAGTTCTCAGGATTTCCCAAGACCATTCTGGTGGGCCAAAGACCTGCTGGGATCCAGAGAACTGGCAAAGAAATAGCTAAACTGTCCTTATAATCCCAAAAAGAGGTCTTCTAAGCAAGTCCTCTAGGTGCTTCCCAAAGGCACCAAGGACAGGATGATGTTTGCAGCAAGAACATCCTTTCTCATTAAAGAGAAGGACAAGGATACACATTTCAGCACAAGCCACAGGCTCAGCTGCCACCTCCACCAAACACTACTTGTCTTTTCCTCAAGCCATGCTCAACAACACTCTCAAGCTCAGCTCAGCACGATGCTTTCACTGCCACAGCTGCAGGTCAGCATCATCCAAAGACCAAATCTTTGCTGAAAGGCATAACTTTGAAGCAAGCTAAAGCAGAACTCCTCCACACTTGGAAACACCTTTCAGCTCTAAGGTCATGGATTCCATACTTCCTTTCCCCTGCACTGAGATGAGGAGCAACAAAAACAGGAAGAAAATTTTGCTTACTGTAAGGGTGATGGAGCACTGGAGCAGGGCTGCCCAGAGAGGTTGTTCAGGAGGGACAGGGATATGCTGAAGAGAGTCCAGTGGAGGTTATGAGGGTGGTGAAGGGACTGGAATATCTGTCTGGTGAGGAAAGGCTGAGAGCCCTGGGGCTCTTTAGTCTGCAGAGGAGAAGATGGAGAGAAGATCTTATTAATGTTCTAAATACCTGAGGGTGGGTGCCAAGAAGAAGGGGCCAGGCTCTTTTCAGTGGTGTCCTGTGACAGGACAAGGGGCAAAGGACATAAACTGGAACACAGGAGGTTCCACCCCAACATGAGGAAAAACTTCTCTCCTGTGAGGGTGACAGACTGCTGAAGCAGTCTTCCCAGAGAGGTTGTGGAGTCTCCTTCTCTGCAGACTTTCAAGACCCATCTGGATGTGTTCCTGTGTGCCCTGGCCTGGGTGATCCTGCTTTGGCAGGGGGCTTGGACTCAAGGATCTCTGGGGGTCCCTTCCAACCCCTACCATTCTATGATTCTATGAAAAAGAGAGTGGGGTAAGACCTTACAAGCCATGAGGGAGGCCCCTGGCATGAACCAAAGTGCAGCCACAGGACAAACCTCCAGTGTAAGGCAGCCCTCCAGAGCACCTGGGGATTTTCTGAGCTGTCAAGGGGACACAGCCTCAAAGCCATCAGCGCTGCTCAACGGGATGAGACAAACACAGCTGGTACCTGGGGGAGATTAATTCAAAGAGTCATCTTGGCTGGAAGACAGGGAAAGATTTTTGAGGCACCGTGTATGTGGGGTAAAGAAAATAAGTAGCTCATTTTCTTAGAGCATTAAGCTGTAATGGCTGTCAAGGGGGATTACTGATATTGTTATGCCAGTGTCAGCACATGTTGGAGAGCAGCTCTAGTTTGAATTTCCATACTTGCTTAATTTAATGTTCAGATAATCTGGCAAATGAAACAGGAGCCTCAAAGACTTCTCTTTTTTTCTTTTCTTTTCTTCTTTTTTTTTTTTTCCTCCCCCCTTCCCCTTTTCCTGTTTGGAAACGGGTAGGGGGAAAAAAAATAATCATTCTATTAAGAATGTTAAATTCTTGGGAGCAGGAGCTAGTGTACATGGAGGGCACACACTAATCTCATTTATGCTGAGATTTGCTTTCTGTTAAGCAACAGGGAAAAAAAACAGCTAATCAAGCATAATTCAATAATACATCATCTGCAGATGCAGAGCCTCAGAAGATTGGGATGGAGCTCTGCCTAGTTACAGGAGCTGATGATCCAGGCCAGGTGTGTTTAATGGCACACAGGGTGTGGGTGCACACCTAAATAACTCCTCTGATGGCTCCTCCCCAGCTTTGGGCAAGCTGCAATCTGGGACAGCTTCCAGCACGCTGCTGAACAGCCTCCACGCTGCTCTGCAGGCATCAGCAGCCTGTGGCAGCCAAGGCAGCCTACTTCCATGGGTAGAAAATGCTGGGCCAGCTGCCACAGTCCCTGTTGCCCACTGCTGCCAGAGGCAAAACCTATTGCTTGAGGTTAGTATCAGGTGGAATCTTAGATCAGCTGGTGACACCACCGTGCCCTCTGCATCACACCACCATGCCCTCCTGCATCACACCACAGAGCATTCCCAGGCATCCTCAGAATACCTTTATGATCTTTGCACAAAACCATAGATGGAAAAAACCCACATTTGTTCAGACACTGCATTGTCATGGCCAGTCTGGGACCAACAGGTCAAGGGAGGTTGTTCCCCTCCTCTATGCTGCCCTAATGAGACCACAGATGGAATCCTGGGCCCAGCTCTGGGCTCCACAGTTCAAAAGAGACAGAGAACTACTGCAGAGAGACACTAGAGGTCACAGAGATGCTGAGGGGCCTGAAGCATCTCTGTGAGGAGGAAAGAATAAGAGACCTGAGGCTGTTGATCCTGAAGAAAAGCAGCCCAAGGGGAGACCTTCTCAATGCTGATCAATAGATAAAGGGTGGGGGGACAAGAGGCTGGGGCTAGACTCTTGGCAGTGGTGCCCAGTGACAGGACAAGGGGCAGTGGGCACAAACTGGAACCCAGGGGGTTTCACCCAAACTGGAACCCAGGGGGTTTCACCTGAATATCAGGAAACACTTTGTTGTGAGGGTGCTGGATCCCTTGAGCAGGCTGCCCAGAGACGTTGTGGAGTCTCCTTCTCTGCAGAGATTCCAAACCCATCTGGACATTGTGATCCTGGGCAAGCTGCTGTGTGTGCCCCTGTTTTAGGTGGGGGTTGGACTAGATGAAGCCCAGATGTCCCTTCCAACACCCACCATGCAGGGATTCCCTACTCCCATGCCCAGAGCCACCACACAGCAGGAAGTGACCCAGGTCATGCCAGAAAAGGCTCCCTGCCTCCACAGCCCAGCCCACAGGCTGTGACACCATGTGGACAGACAGACAGCACCACTCATGAAGACAGAGACAGACACCCAGATGGACGTACACATAGACAGGAGAGAGGCTGAGAGAGGTTTCTCTTTGTTCTGCATCCCCTTTTGCTTTGCTGTTGAGACTCTCTGCTAATTTCCATGGAATTACTGCAGCGCGTTTGTGAACACAGCCAAAAGGCAGGCAGCTCTCTTCAATCACTGCTGTCTTGGGCTGTTAAGTATAATATTTAGCTCAGCCAGATGCTGCCAGAAGTTGGCCAAGCCCATAAAATAAGCTCAATCACAGCATTTTGAACACAAGAACACGAAGCCATTTTGAAAGGGTTTACAGATGTTTGTGTTTCTGTTTCCTTCCACCTGGTGAATTCCCTCCCAAGGCAGATCGCTGAAGCCCAAAGGAGGAAGGTTTTGCATTCAGCCACCTCTCAGCAGCATGCCTCCAAAAACAGGATTGTTGTCAGTCCCCCTTAGCTAGAGCACACCCTGGAGGTGGCACAGAAGGTTAGAGAAGATGGGGCTGTTGCTTTTGATGGCACATGAGTGAAAAGAGGTCCCTCTGCTGTCTGCAGACCTCAAGGGTGGCTGGATCCAGTGTCCCATGGAAGCAGCTCTGCAATTTTTTGTGGTGCTGAAACCCCAACACCCAGCCACAGCATGTTTCAGGCCTTTCTCTCCCTTTAAGGCTGTAAGAAGGGGCTCCACAGAGGAGGAATAACAGCACACACTCCAGGCTCACAGATACATGGGCACACAGGCACACTGCCAGCTCCTTCATGTGGCACCTTATGGAGTAGATCCATGATATGTGCAGAGTATGAGGATGTCAGAAAGGCATCACTGGATCTGCTCTTCCGTCTGCATTTGCTTTGAGACTCAGGGCATCTTCAGCCCTGTGCTGCTGCTTTTTACATTGAACTGAACCTCAGAGCTTGCATGGTCAGTTAGGCCACAGCACAACAGGAAGATGTAGGATATTAGATGATTATTACATCTCTTGAACTACAGCCCTAGAGCATATTTAATTATGTCCTGATGCAGAAAGTGTTGCAAAGACAAGTCATAGGAGGTACCCAGGAATAGCTACAGCAGGAGCAGTCAGACAGGCTGATGGCCAAGGCAGACCCAAGCCTGTGTCTCAGCTCCAGTGATGGCCACCCTCAGCAGAGAGAGAAAAAGCCCAGAGGAGAGGTGGGAAACAATTATCCTGTCAAGGAAACAGGTCACTAGCCCACACTTCCTGAGCCATCCCTTGTTCTGACGTTGTCCACCCCCTTTCCAACACTCCCACCCCAGCACTGAGCACAAAGATGCTCATCACCTGCCCAACTCCAGTCCAGGATTGCCTCTTATATCTCACCTGATTGCACAAACACTTCCTGAAAATCTTTTTTAATTGAACCCCTTCTGAACAGCACAAGACCCTGCTGCAGTCACAGCTGCCCTGGCTTTGCACTTGGTGAGCATGCACTGAAGAGCCCTTACCCCTTATGTCCTGCACAAGGTCCTGAGGAAGGATGCTGCCTTCTCCTTGTGAATTGGACTCTGCCTGGTACAAGAGGAGGCTCCTCAGGTGCTATCACAATGAGAGTAATGCCCCTAAGCACACAAAAAAAGAAGGATATGAGCCCAGCAACAGCAGATACAAACCACCCAGACAGATGAGTGGCTTTAAAGTTAACGCAGCCCTAAAGAAAATCACAATTCTCTGTGTTATTCAGAGAGCTCCCTTCTTGCTTTGCTTGGCCACTTAGTCAAACCAAAACCCAAAGCTCTTGGCAGATGTGCAGCACACAGGTCACACCAAGCACCTGTCTGTGCCCTCCACAGTTCTCCCTCTCCCCAGCCCAGTGGTTTATCCTGAGTTAGTCTTTTTAGCAGTACCTATTGCAACAGGACAAGGGGTGCTGCTTTAAACTAAAAGAGGGGAGACTGAGACTAGAGAGAAGGAAGAAATTTTGTGCACTGCAGAAGGTGAGACCCTGGCCCAGGTTGCCCAGAGAAGTGGTAGATTTTAGGCTATCAGGTAGTGACAGGACTAGGGGGGATGGAATAAAGCTGGAAGTGGGGAGATTCAGATTAGACATGAGGAAGAAGTTCTTCCCCATGAGAGTGGTGAGAGCCTGGAATGGGTTGTGCAGGGAGGTGGTTGAGGCTCCATCCCTGAAGGTGTTTGCAGCCAGGCTGGATGAGGCTCTGGCCAGCCTGCTGTAGTGTGAGGTGTCCCTGGGCATGGCAGGGGGGTTGGAACTGGCTGAGCCTTGTGGTCCCTTCCAACCCTGACTGATTCTATGATTCCCCATCCTTGAAACCATTGCAGGGCAGGTTGGTTGGGTCTTTGAGAGCAACCTGCTCTACTTGAAGACATCCCTGCTGACCTGGGGTGTACTGAACAGCTTCTTACGGTCCCTTCCAACCCAGTCTTATGATCCCATCCCACACAAAGGCCACAGCAGAGCACAGGGGATTGTGCCCTTCCTGCAGTGCAGGCAAGAAGCCGAGGAGCAGCAGCTCCTTGTCCCATGGCCAACCACACTGCAGAGGAGAACTGGCCAGGGGCCAGCAAGCTCTTCTTGGTTGCTAGGTCCCAAGTTTATCCACAAGGCTCTTAAGTCTGAGATGTTTGGCCCTGCCCAGAGCCAGAACACATGT
Source organism: Indicator indicator (assembly GCF_027791375.1). Lineage (NCBI taxonomy): Eukaryota > Metazoa > Chordata > Aves > Piciformes > Indicatoridae > Indicator > Indicator indicator. The sequence continues at coordinate 3,260,954 of NC_072038.1, forward strand.
TTGTGGGATAGACAAACTGCTTGAAATAGAGGCCACAGAGGAGCCATCAGAAATCCAATATTAGCTTTGTAAAATTGCTAATAATTAGCTCCAGCTCTTTTCTCCATCACAGCAGCTGGTGACATGAAAGTGATTAAGTTTCTAATGAATAGATTAGGGTTACTGAATATATTAAATAACAAGGGTTTTAATCAACTGTTTATTGATTCCAGCAAGACAGTTCTGATGGCAAAAAAAGGAAAAGAAAAAACCACCACCACTGGGCAGCAGTGGAACTTATTTATGGGCTAGTGTTCTACATCAGGAATAATTAAAAATAGATTATTTTTCACCAAATCTGAAGCTTTTTTTTTTCTCCCCTCTTTGAGGCAGCTCAATATGGATTAAATGAACTGCAAATAATAAATTAAGGGAGAATTGAAAGCTGAGCTCAGAGAAGAGAGGTGCTCGCAGCGGGACAGTCAATCTTTGGGTTCAGTTGTGGCAAAACCAGCCAGATATTTATCACAGTATCAGAGTGGAAGGGACCTCAAGAGATCATCAGGTCTAACCCCCCTGTCAGAGCAGCATCACTTAGGGGAGTTTGCACAGGAATGCATCCAGGTGGGTTTGAAAGTCTCCAGAGAAGGAGACTGCACAGCCTCCCTGGGCAGCCTGTTCCAGGACTCTGTCACCCTCACTGGAAAGAAGTTTCTCCTCATATTGAGGTGAAATTTTCTATGTTCTAGTTTGAATCCATTGTTCCTTGTCCTATCACTGTGCACCACCCAAAAGAGCCTGGCCCCCCTCCACTTGACCCCCATCCCTCAGCTATTGATAGACATTGATCAGATCCCCTCTCAGTCTTCTCTTCTCCAGACTAAACAGCCCCAGGGCTCTCAGTCTCTCTTCACAGGGGAGATGCTCAAGTCCCCTAAGCATCCTCATGGCTTATTGTCTCATTTTAACCAGGAGAGGCAAAAGGTTGGACAACTTGGGCAAGCAGTTCCCGAGAATCCATCCCTGTCGTCCGGCCTCAAGGAAAGGATCCATAAGGATCCAATCCCAAAAGCCATTTGGGGACAGGATAATATTAACTAACCAGAAGGCAAAGCTCTAATTGCACAACTCCTTTATGTGTGATGGACTAAAAGTATTTTCCACCAGCTACTAACACCACAGGTTCTCCAAGGGTAGCTGGGGTTTGAACCCCAGTGTCACAGCCTGGGAGCATGGGAGCTACTTCCAGGGCAGGACACAAACATGGCACTTACCTGAACAAAGTCCCATTAGGACACTCACAGTGTGGCATCTCCCCATCCCTGTGACTCCCTGTGTCCCTGGAGTGCAGAGCTGGGGGTCCCCACACCCCACAAAGGTGCAGGGTAAGGATGAGATGGGTCTCTGGAGAGCCCACCTCCACTGAGTAGTAAAACCATTGGTGGGAGAGCTCTCCCCTTCCCTGCCCCAGAGATATGTCCCCATCACACATCCCATTAGTCAGTGCTTATACAGGTTTTGCTCTCTACTATTGCCTTTTCTCAGTGCACTGGGTGCCACTGAGAGCAGGGCAAGTGTGCCCAAGAGCAATCCTCCTGTCCTAGGAAATTCCTGAGAAGACAAAGCAACAACCTGGAGCCTTGTTGGATTAAGACAACAGTCCCCCCTCATAGCCTGGTGCCAACAAACCCCCAGAGACAAGCAGAGCTTTCCTGCTTGGCTGCATCCCTCCCCCTCACTGCATGTCAGCAGCTATGTGCTGTGAAGCAAAGGATCAGCCAGGGGGTCATCCTTCCAGCTGGAAAGACCTCTCTGACCAGCAACAATACCTTGGTGCTCAAAAGCCATGAAGCTGCCTCCTTGTCCCAGCCCTTGTGCGCACAGCTATGAAACAATTTCTCTCTGCTCATGGGAGGACTTTCCAGCACTGCTCAGTGACCTCCATAGCCAGCCAGGAGACAAGCAGCACATTTCACAGTCTCTTGAGGCAGTTTCCATTGCTGCTCCTGTCAGGTTCAGAGCACCAAGACTTCATCCTTTCATGCAACAGGATCCAGGCTGTTCTGCGCTTTTAATTACCTGCGGTGGGAAGCAGCCAGAGGAAAAAGAAGCAACATTTAGGAGGAGCAACTTTTTCCACAGCTCCAAAGGACCAAACAACTTTCTGCCAGCATATCTAGCTGCTGAGGGGTCTATTATTTTATTGAGGGGCATTTGAAGTGCTGCATGACATAAGCAGATCCATAATATATGTGCATATACACTGCATATGCATACGGAGCCATTTACAGAGCAAATCTTCCTAGCCCTGATAGTTTATCATGCAGAGGACCTTTGGTCTTGCCTTGAACTGAAGCCAAATGCTGCCTGTGCTGCTTAAATCAAGGTAATGCAGAGAAGATATTTTACTCTGGAGCCCCACTGAAAGATAGAATCCTTGGAAGGTTTTGCTCTCAAACTGGCAGCTGTTTGAAGCTGCTCTGCAGGTTGGGATCACTTCTAAGCAGTGCCTGTCAAAAATGGTCTTGGCATGCAGAGGGCTGTTGAGGTAATCAAAGGGGCAGGAGGAATCAGGTTGTGGTTGTGCATGGCAGGCTGTAGTGTTACCACAACAGCTGGGCCCCTCACTAGATTAAGGATATTAAGGTGCTGGAGTGTGTCCAGAGAAGAGCTACAAAGCTGGGGAAGGGTCTGGAGAACAAGGCTGGTGAGGAGCAGCTGAGGGACCTGGGGGTGTTCAGTCTGGAGAAGAGGCTGAGGGAAGATCTCATTGCTCTCTACAATGCCCTAAATGGAGGTGGTAGTAAGAGGGAGTTGGTCTCTTCTCCCCAGTATCAAGTGATAGAATGGGAAGAAATGGCCTGAAACTGTGCCAGGGGAGGTTTAGGTTGGACATTAGGAAAAATATCTTTGCTGCAAGAGTGGTCAGGGATTGGAAGAGGCTGCCCAGGGAGGTGGTGGAGTCACCATTCCTGGAGGTGTTCCAGAAATGTGTGGCCATGGCACTTTGGGACATGGTTTAATGGCCATGGTGGTGTTAAGTTGAAGGTCAGACTCGATGAGGGCTTTGCCATCCTAAACTACTCTGATTTTACATGGGGTTGGCATATGGAGAAAGCACATAACAACAGGTTGGATCAGCATGACCATGCCATGTGAGTGCTGCAGTCCTCTCTTTCCTCCTGTTTCATGTCTGTTTCCACTTCTAAAACCTCAAGAAATTCAGAATATAGAGAAAAACTAAACTGCAACTGCAGACAGTTACCTGCCAAGGCTTTCCTTGCACTAATGTCACAGCTTTGAGATCAGACACTGAGATATGATCTCTAATATCAATATCTACATACAATGCCAACACTGCAGTTACACAGCTATGCCATGGAAGCTGACAGGTAACCAAGTATTTAGTCCCAGATAGTCAAACACAAAAATCAGCTACAGCCCAAAAGCAATTTGATCAAGTTTTGCCTTTTTCTTTTTTTCTTTCCCATTCTGCTGAGTCTCAGAACCTGGCTGAGAGGCATTTCAGTATCCATGTGAACATGAGGAAAAAACTTCTTTGGTGTGAGGGTGCTGGACCCCTGCTGCAGGCTGCCCAGAGAGGTTGTGGAGTCTCCTTCTCTGCAGAGATTCCAACCCCACCTAGACACTGATCCTGGGCAAGCTGCTGGGTGTGTTGCTTTAGCCAGGGGGTTGCACTGGATGATACCTAGAGGTCCCTTCCATCCCTCACCATGCTAAGGTTCTGTGACCTCAAGCACAGGAGGGGTGACACAACCAAAGAGTAGCCATCTCCCTGTTGATGTGAACACACCCATGGTGCCTGCACCTTCAGGACAGCCTTACACACTCACCCTCCTTGGCTCCAGCTCTTCCTCTTGGAGCTCCTTCCAAAGCTGACCAGGGTACACCTGGCCAGGGGCCAGCAAACTCTTCTTGGTTGCTGGGTCCCAAGTTGATCCACAAGGCTGTAAGTCTGAGATGCTTGGCCCTCAGCTGCAGCTCTTCATCTTGGAGCTCCTTCCAAAGCTGACCTGTGCACATGTAAATGTAAACCCCCAGTGCTCTGAGGGATGCAGTCAGCTGCTGGACACATCTCTCACTTTGTGTCTGGTGATGCTGGTTCAATGCAAGGGGAAATGTCCCTGCAGGAGAGATCAACTGCAGTGAGAACTTCCTTTTTTTTTTTTTTTTTTTTTTTTTTTTTTTTTTTTTTTTTTTTTTTTTATTTATGCATGTCAGATTTTATGTTCTGGAGTTTCTCTAGTGTTTTGTTGATCACATCCTTCCAAGTAGGACACCTGGGGAAGAAACAGCTCAATCTTTTGCCCCAGCCCCAGCCAGCTGCCACTTGAGCTGTGGTGCCTTGTAAGCAAAGGCAGCTCCTAGTTTGACTTTCCAGATGATTAACACTGAGACACCTGATCCCAGGCTGCTGGAGACACCCCACAGAGACATGATGGGGGCTGACATATTATCAAACTGGAATCAGATCTTTAAAGCTGGTTGCACTTACCACCACCCAACAGGGTCTGCTCTGGGCTGGCTCCCTCTTTAAGGGGTAGGTGACTGTTGTATGGTCACACATCCTCCTTAACTCATTTTCTTTCTTTCCCTCATCTGTTAACTGCACCTCAGCTCAGTGCACTGTGTCTAGATGGTGGGTTTCCTTAGTATCCCAGTACAAACCAGCAGGATCCACAACCACACACACCCTCCTCATCAGGACAGAATCACTTCTTGCCCCTCAGGCTCTAACCCAAGCAAAGATTCCAGGTTTTTATGCTACTAAAAGTCTCAGCAGGCTACCCCAGCCCTTCCCTGCTTGGATGTTGTGGGAGGAAGGGAGGAAAGCCTGGATAATGGTCCTGCCAACAGGGATTCTCTGTTGGCTCTAGGGACATCCCTTACTTGTGCTCCAGCCTCTGATGCACCCAGGGCAGTGGAAGCTGGAGAGGTGATTTTCAGCATGTTTTCCACACCACAACCAAAAAGCACTGAGCTAATCTACAGTGTGGAGAGCAGAAAACTTCCACAGCAAACAGAACAAACCCCTGAGAGGAGGCAGTGTCTCCCCTGTGTAGCAAGACTGCTGCTGGAAGCAAGTCCCAGTTGGCACCACAAGTGCCACTTGGCATCAGCAGCATTGTGAACTAAATGAAGGTGCCTTCAAGACATCCTTTCTATCACAGCATCAGCCCTTTTTTTTTTTCCCTCCTCTCTCAGTCTCAGAGGTAAAGCAGCTGAATGGCACCACAGTGAAAGCCCCAATGGAAGCAGCATTTTGTTTGTGCCTCCCTCCCAAGCCCAGAAGTTGGTCTTTTTTCTGACAGAATTAAGAATGCTTCCTCAGAGCCATGGTCTCTATCACTTGCATTTCTCCTGGGGCACAGAAAGAGTCACAGGCAAGGAGACAAACACAATTCTGCTCTTTAAATGTGTTTTTACCTTGCTCTTATGCTGAACTGGCCAGAGGAAAACCAGGCCTACAGGTGTAATTCATAGAATCAGAGAATTGTTAGGGTTGGAAGGGACTTCAAGGATCAGCCAGTTCCAACCCCCTGCCATGGGCAGGGACACCTCACACTACAGCAGGTTGCTCACAGCCACATCCAGCCTGGCCATAAAAGCTTCCAGTGATGAAGCTTCCACCACCTCCCTGGGCAACTTGTTCCAATCTCTCACCACCCTCATGGGGAAGAATTTCTTCCTAACATTCAACCTAAATCTACCCATTTCTAGTTTTGTTCCATCCCCCCCCAGTCCTATCACTCCCTGACACCCTAAAAAGTTCCTCCCTAGCTTTCTTGTAGCCCCCTTCAGATACTGGAAGGCCACAAGAAGGTCTCCTCAGAGCTGAACAGCCCCAACTCTCTCAGTCTGTCTCCATAGGATAGGACCTCCAGCCCTCTGATCATCCTCCTGGCCCTTCTTTGGGCACGCTCCAGCATGTCCAGATCCTTCCTGTACATGCTTCAACACATGACATCAATTGTCCGAGCACAGAAACAGCAGCAGAACATTTCATGGGGACATGGAACAAGGCCAAGGCCAGTGAAAAAGGGAGCCTGGACTCTCCTGTGGTTGCAGCAGTCCCTTCTCCTCCAAGCCTCACAAAACTGGATAACAAGACTATGACATTCTCAAGCCAACCTAAAGCACCTTGTCCACCTCCAGGCTTTTCACCTGAAGCACACTGTGTGGGGGCATCTTCTCCCTTGAGTCATGCTGATCACCTCAGAACACACCCTGCTTGCTCAGCACTGTGGGTTGAGAGCTGAGAGGCAGCTCTGTGGGTTGGAGAAAGCCACTTGCCCCCAGGCACTCCTCTTACCAGGCACTCCTGCAGAAGTCCTCTCTACCCCTTATCATCACCTGCAAACTCACACCCCCAAGCTAGAGGGGCTGGTATTCAGAGTGAGCTGGCAGCAGGATTTGGCTTCTTGAGCTAAACAGCCATCTGGGAGAACTTTGTTTCCAAGAGGTGGCTGGAAAACCAGCAGCATGTGGAACACCAGGAGAGGTATGTGGGGACCTCACACCCAAGCCTGGAAAGAGTCCCCAACATGTTTCTGCAAGATCCAGCCATGCTGGAAGCTGACTACTCCTCCCTGCTAAGTCCTTAACTGCTGTGTGAGTGTTGTACCAGGGGAGAGGATGTGCATCCTGACACAAGGACACAGGAGCTATGGAGTCAGTATCTGAGGTGGAGTCACTACTGGAAGTCACTGAGCTTCCAGCTGAGCAGGGCAGGACTAGGTTGGATGGTAAAGTTGCACCACAGGAATCATAATGAAAACCCTCTCCAACTCTTTAGCTCCCCCTTCTTTTCTTTCACCACTCCAATTTGATGAGTCCCTAGAAAGAGGAAGGTCAAAGATGAAGCAAGTAGTAAATACTTTGAAGGAGACACTGCAGAGAGGTTGCATGGCAGAAAGACCACAAAGACCAAATCTACCCTGGGCACTTTCACCATCTGGAGCAGCATTCACTCAAGCACACTCCTTGCAGGGGAGTTATCCTATCACCTTCAAGCTCAAGTCACAGTTCAGAATGCTGAAGATGCAGGAAAATATAGATCCAAAACTCTTCAGAGAAGGGAAGCCTCACAGGGTCACCTTAGGATATCCTCCTCCTCCGCTTTTTCCTCCTCTCTGCAGTAATTCCAAGGTACCAGACATGCATCCACAGGCACATCCCACCACCAATCCACCCAGCTGCCTCTCCTCAGTGTGAGGAGATGTGACTGCACAGAGCCAAGGAGGGCTGCTCGAGGCTGCCCTTATCACACTTCATCTGCAAGGACTCCAGAGAGCCTCTGGGAATTTGCGATTCGCCAGCGTTCCCCATCTCACCTTTCCTACTGGAGACCCCTCCAGCTGGTGAGATGCTGTAATAGAGACCATTTAGTGAGCTAATGAAATCCATATGCAATTGTCAGAAAGATAATTGACAGATTAGAAGTCAGAGATTTGCACATTGGCCTTTGGCAGTTCCATCTCGTGGCACGGCAGCTGCAGGCATGGCAAAGAGGGAGCGTTTCCACAGCAGGTCATCTTTCCTCCCCAGATTAAAAGTTCTACCTGCCTGAAAGGCTGGTTTAATGTGGCACAAAGGGGGCCCTTCCCTTCTTCCCTTGATGATATTACACTGTTGGTTTGTGCCTTCCTTGCTGGAAGAATCCTATTAGGGAACTGCTTCCATCAACACACCATGCAGCTACACCGAGTTCCATTGCAGTGAGGGTGGACAGGCAGACTTGCACACAAACCCAAGTGCTCATCATTGCCCACAGAATCATTGAACTGTCAAGCTTGGAAGAGATCTTTGAGATCATCAATTCCACCCACTTACACAGAGCTCACAATCAAAACCACAACTGCTAAGCCACTCCCACTAAACCACGTCCCTCAGTACCACATCCACATAACTTTTAAATCCCTCCATGGATGGTGACTCCACCACCTCCCTGGGCAGTCTGTTCCAATGCTTGATAAACCTTTCTGTGAAGAATTTTTTTCCTAATATCCAACCTGAACCTCCTCTGGCACAATTTGGGATTTGTAGGGGATGATGAGGTCTCCTTTCAGCTGAGGACTCTCTGAAGACTAAACAGCTCCAGGTCTCTCAGCCACTCCTCCTGAGACTTGTGTTCAAGGCCCTTCACCAGCCTGGTTGCTCACCTTTGGACACACTCCAGCACCTCAATGTCCTTCTTGGTGCAAGGGACCCAGAAGTGGGCACAAATCATTCATTGACTCAGCTGACATCACTGCCCCACTTGCTGTTTGGTTAGCCTTGGGTAAAGAGCACAGAGCTGGACCTCAAATTCTTACATCTGTAATGCTGGGCAGAGGCAGACTCCCTTCTCCCTCATCATTTCCACCTGCAAAAACTGGTCATTCCAATAGACACTTTGCCCATGGGGGACTCCATCAGTGACCTTCCTCCACCAGGAAAACCAACTGTTTATCCATATCCTTTCACCAGGTGCAATTCAGGGAAGGATGTGCCTTCATCTCCTACCAGAACTTAGTGCAAAAGCCTTCCATGAGAAACCCTGACAAAAGCTTTTTGGAAATCCAATCCACTCTGCAGCCTGGCTTGAGTTCCTGGTGGAAAATGGCCAAAAATGCAAATTCTACACAATCATATTTTTCCACAGGCCGAGCATGTCCCTTGGGAGAGAGGAAGCCAAACCTACCACATGGATCCTTACATCCCAGGCTTTTGATTCCGGCCAAGGTGTGACTTTAAAGGAGAATCCTCTGATTTGCTGCAGAAGCTCCACAATGCCTCCAGACAACCACAACACATTTGGGCTGGGATGTCATCTGGAAATTATTAGAAAGCCCAGACTTCCTCACGGGATTCTGTGCACTTCCTGCCCGACATGGGAGCAGCCTCTTCCTCCTTGTGTGGCTGCTTCTGTTCCTCAACACAACCACAGACAGGAGAGACAGAGCAAGAGCCTCCATGCTATGAGCAGCTTTTTCTTCCTGCCCTTTAAAATAACTCCCAGCCCCCAGTTTCCAGGGCAGTAATTCCTCCTATTCCCATTTTGCAAGGACCTTCCCTCCTGTTGGTGTGAGGCAATGCTCCACGTGTGACCATGCACAGCCCCCTGGGACTTGGAAAGTTGCACAGCTCCTGGCTGGGACTTGAAACCAACTGGAATGGGGAGTTTTGGGGTTTTCCAGGTCTTTTCATCATCATTTTTTAACTTAAACACATTTTTGCTAAGCAGACAACCACACAGGACTAGCACAGAATATAAACTTTTCCCCTTTCCTAATTAATTTCATAAACCAAAGAGGATCCAAAGCTATCCTGAGCCACCTCAGGGAGCCTCTGGAGTGTCTCACATGCTCACATTTCAACCTGCTTTCTGTCTACAGTTTATGCATCTTTCCACCCAAAATCCTAAACTCCCTCTCCCCTCTCTTCCTTGCTTTTAGGGAGATTTTTGCAGGCATTGAGAGGCTTCAGACAAAACACAAAAGAGCTCAGCTCTCCATTGCACAGCTTGTGCAAGTCACTCCCACTACTGAAAAGCAAAACAAAACTTCACTAAGAGCATTTCTGATTTATACAAGAACATTACAGATTTATACAACAACATTTCTGATTTATACTCACCTTCTGCTAACTAAAGGAGACTGGAAAGTGCTGCTCTGTTGCACATTGACAGACTGAGAGAATTGGGGGTTTTCAGGCTGGAGAAGAGTAGGCTCCAGGGAGACCTTCTGGTGGCCTTTCAGTATTTAAAGGGTCTGATAAGAAAGCTGGGGACAGACTTTTGAGCAGGGCAGGTTGTGACAAGACAAGGGGTGATAGTTTGAAACTGAAAGAGGGAGATTCAGACTGGAGAGAAGGAAGGAATGTTTTAGATTGAGGGTAGTGAAACACTGGACCACATTGCCCAAAGAGGTGGGAGATATCCCATCCCTGGAACCATTCCACCTCAGGTTGATTTGGCCTGCTCTGGTTGAAGATGTCCCTGCTGACTGCAGGAGGGTTGGACTAGATGGCCCTTAAAAGTCCCTTCCAAGCCAAACCTTTCTATGATTCTATATCCTGACTAGTTCTGACTTGATCACACAGCTGAGAGGTGAGGAAGCAGCAGGCAATGGACGTTCAAACAGCTCTGGTAATGAGCAGAAGATCTCCCAGCCCAGCACTGCAGAAGGAAAGTCTGACAGAGCAGGAACATCTGGGTGTAGCCAGAGCAGTCTGTGCATATTTACCAAGCAACTTATTCACCATCTAATTGTTTCCAAGCAGTTTCATGTTCTTAATGTTGTGTCAAGAGCAGAGGCAGAGCACTCAAAGCATTTAATGACCAACTTAAAGCCTCGCTGGAAGGAGTCACGCGATGGAGGGAGAAAGAATGCTGCTCTCTATGATCTCAGCCAAGCAGAAAACACCTCCAAAGAACTTTCTGCAAAGGGGTGGATGGGTAATCAGCTTGAAAACAGAGACAACAAATACCTAGAAAGCTGAGGGCCAATGAAAGGGAGCCAAATGATGTTTTTAACAACTCATCATTACTCAGCTAAGACAGAATCCCAGCGTGATGGAGTTTGGCAGAGCAGGTTCACCCAAAGCAAGTTGCACAGGGTGGTGTCCAGGTGCATTTGGAATGACTCCAGAGATGGAGTCTCCACAACCTCTCTGGGCAGCCTGTTCCAGAGATCCACCACCCTCAAAGTAAAGAAGTTCCTCCTTGTGTTTAGAAGAACTTCCCTACGTTCAAATTTGTGCTCATTGCCTCTTGTCCTGTCGCTGGGGACCACTGAAAAAAGGCCGCTCCCATCACCTTGCCATCCACCCTTTGACTATTTCTAAGCATTGATAAGATCCCCCCCTCAGCCTTTTCTAGGCTAAAATATGTTCCAAGTCCCTCAGCATGTCCTGTCACTGGGGACTACTGAAAAAAAGACTGCTCCCATTCCCCTGCCATCCACCCTTTGACTATTTATAAGCATTGATATGATCCCCCCCCTCAGCCTTGTCTAGGCTAAAATGCTCCAAGTCCCTCAGCCTTCCTTCCTACAAGATTTCCTGGAGCAAACCTCCCAAACTTGCTAAAATCAGCAACACTTCCATGTTTTTGTTTTTTTTTTCCTTGACAGCCAAAGTAAGGAAGGAGGGGGGCGGGGGGGGGGGGGGGGGGGGGGGGAATACAATAAAAAAACTAATAATAAAACCCAAACCCCACATTGTTTTTATTGCCTCTTGAATGTCAGCTGGCGTTCTCTGCCTTGGGATAATGTCCCCTAATTACCCAGCCAGCCTTCCAAACACACTCTGGGAGCCTGCTGCATGTGGCATTTCCAGTTGCTGTAATAACACCACAAGCAGCCAAAGCAGCAGAGCAGAAGCACACCTCTGACCTGCAAGTGACCTGCTAATTAGTGGATGCCCAGGGTTAACGAAGGCAGCGCTTTGGTGCAGGGGGAGGAGCGCTCCCAACCTCAGGAAACTGGGAAATCCATGCCGGGAGGTGTTTATACATCCATTAGTGGCCTTGGTGAAATAAAACACAACAGAAAGGAGGGGAAGAGGAGGGGGAAGAAAACAAACAAACAAACAGGGGGGAAAAAAAAAAAAAAGGCCCTTTCCTGCTAATGTTGTGCTCAGAATAAAATGAGAATAAAATGAGAGGTCTCGTTTTCCCCGCACGCAGTAATTACTGCCAAGGTCGAGCCGTAAGGAAGGAATCAGAGGTTGGTTCTGGAAATCGCAGGCAATTAGCTCTTGCTTGGCCCTGGATGCTTTGCCAGGGCTCGTCTGCCGTCACCAGTGAATCACAAATCCCTCGGTTTAGCCTTTGGTTGGGAGTAGAAATGGTTCTAGGTGCCTGAGACTTCAGCGGGATTAGCGCTTCCGAAAAGCTGGAAGAGTTGGGACCTAGGTCTGGAATGCACATCTGGCTCGACACAAGGGTGCAGGAATTAGACAGCCCTGAGCTCTCTGTTGGGATGAGTGGCTTACCATAGGTTGTGCTGGAGCATCCTTTGCACCCAGGAGGCTGCATTTCCACCCTCGCTCTTCCTCTTCTCCCACAGGGAGAATTATACCACAACCACTGAGAGAAGAGGCACATCTGGCTTCTTCCCAGTGCTGATAGGTAGAGACAGCTGGGACTCACAATCATGGAATGATAGAATAGAAACAAAGAATTGTTTCAGTTGGAAAACACCTTTAAGGTCTTTGAGTCCAACCATTCCATAACTCTACCAAGTCTGACGCTAAACCATGTCCTCCAGCAGCACATCTCTGCCTCTTTGAAACACCTCCAGGGTCTGGGGATTCAACCACTTCCCTGGGGAGCCTGTTCCAGTGTTTAAGAACCCTTTTGGTGAAGACAGTTCTTCCAATACCCAACCTAAACCTCCCCTGGTGAAACCTGAGTTTGCTTCCTCTCATTCTATCACTTGTTGCTAGAGAGAAGAGACAAACCCCCACCTGGCTCCAACCTTCTTTCAGAGAGTTGTAGAAAGCCAGAAGGTCTCCCCTGAGCCTCCTTTTCTCCAGACTGAACAAGCCCAGTTCCTTCCTTGCCCTTCTCTGAACCCCTTCTCTTAGGCTTAATCCTAGATAAGCAGCTGTTCCCCAAGTCACCAAACCAGCTTTGGTGTAAATGGAATCAGATTTCCCTTCCCTCCTGTCAGGTGTTCGTATCAGGACAGAAAGGGAAAGTTGCTCTGTCTCCAGCCAGACACATCAAAGCAGCTCCCAGCTTTGTAGCTGTAGTGGAAAATCAATAGCATGCTTATTACCACAAACTGCTGATCCTGGCCTCCATCACACAATGACACAAGCATGTCCCAAAATGGACTCAATCCTCAGTTAAACCTCCCAAGGCATGATCTAGACCTGACAAGAAATATAACAGGCAAAAAAAAAAATGGCAGAGGAACTGATGGGAGCACAGCACAGAGCAATCCCATCAGGCACCCAGTTGATGGATGGGACAGGAGCAGTTTGGTATTAAAAACAAGCAGCTGGTTTTGTCCAAAGAGTCATATTGGGGTGGGAAAGCCATTTTTTTTTTTTTTTGACAGAACACCAAAAATCTGGGAGCTATTTTTATATTTGTTTTTCAAAGAAGATTCATCTAAGCCCTTCCAGCTCATCAGCACAATTCCAAGGAGCTCTAAGGATCTCCCATTTGGGAAAGGGAGTGTCAGCCCTGTTGACAAAGCTGATAATCCTTAAGTTCTGCTAATACAAAGGAGACATTTCCTGGGCAGCTCATCATTCCCAGAGCTGCTGGAGAGATGCAGCCCAGGTAGGGACTAGTGCCACATCTCTCCTCCTGGAAGCACCAAATAAACCCTGCACCCTCCATGACTCCCACAGCAACAGTGCAGAGGACACAGAGAGGAGGATTTCACATCACATCTCCCACACTAGAACCCTCTCTTCTCTGGACCACACTGGATTCTTGTAGCAGACAAAATGAAAATCCTGGTTTTCCTGCCAGACTCATGGGCTCTATCCAATTAGTTGATCTCTTTCCATTGCTGCCAAAGTAAGGAAAGACTTCCTATATCCAGACCCTGCTCCAAGGGAGGTGAACAGCAGAGCACTGCCTCTCAGACAGGTATGTTTCAGCTACACTTGGGAGCAAAGCTTTCCTTGGATCCTGAGTCCAAACTGGGATTTTCAGCAAAGCTGCTCCCTCCAAGTCATTTGTGGGAAACCTAATTCCCCTCCAGCTAACGCCCATATGTCAAGCAGCCTCTGGAATGGGCCTGCTCCTGGAGGGAAGGCTCCAAGAGGGAGTTTCCACATCACCCCCAGCCCAGCTGAGCAATGTGAAAAGCCCAAAGCAAAGTAACAGTGAGAATTGGTTTAGCAGCACAGTAGCCAGAAGGCTGAGAAAAGAGAAGTCAGAGCAGTGAAGGCGGGGGGCTGCCAGCACTGGGGGTGTAGGAGCTGAGATATCCCTGCATTCCTTATCCCAAACAAGGATAATGCAGCAGGTTATCCATGGTTTTCCCTGGGGAAGATGGAGTTCAGCTGCTGATAAACATGGCTGATTCACTCCACTCCAGCCTAGGAGGGACAAAGCAGCCTCCAAAGCAAAAAACGAGGTTTTCCCTGCACTGGAAGATGAGGAGATTCTTGCTCTAATCCCTAAGCAAATAGATTGAATGCCATTAAACACTCACTGGCATTACTGAAGCATCATTCCCATGCTGCTGCATGCAGAGCGCAGGCAGGATTCCAGAGAGCTGAGCTCCTGAGGTCCTGCTGCACTCCCCCAACACGCCCCAGTGGAAAACCCAACTCCTCTGTCACTGATCACTAGGAAAAGGAGGAAAGTGGAGAGATAACTTCAGGGAAATGGGGAGTTTGGAAGACCTTATTGTCCAATCTAGAGAACAAGTCTTATGAGGAGTGGTTGAGGGAAATGGGGTTATTTAGTTTGGAGAAGAAGAGGCTGAGGGGAGACCTCATTGCTCTCTACAACTCTCTGAGAGGAGGTTGCAGTGAGGTGGGGGCTGGTCTCTTCTCTCTGTCAGTGTCAGGTGATAGAGCAAGAGGAATTGGCCACAAATTGTGCCAGGGGAAGTTTAGATTGGAGATTAGGATAAATTTATTCACTGCAAGAGTGGTCATGGATTGGAACAGGCTGCCCAGGGAGGTGGTGGAGTCACCATTTCTGGAGCTATTCAAGAAACCTGTGGCCATGGCACTTGGGGACATGCTTTAATGGCCATGGTGGCGTTGGGTTGATGGTTGGACTGGATAATCTCAGAGGGCTTTTCCAAACAGAACAATTTGATGAGTCTATGAATGAATTTTGAAGAACCAGTCCAAATCTCAAAAGAAAGCAGTTCTCTCTCCCTCCCCTTCTTTGTCCTACAACCTTTCTCTTCTTTATCCCAGTCTACCTCTTCTCACCAGCTAGCACAGCTCAAAGAAGGTTCTCTTCCCTTGCAGAGCAGTGGCAAGTGTAGGGAAAAGAAATATGCAGCTGTGCAGGATATTTTCCAGCTCTTGCCACTCCAATACAAAATATTTTCCTCTGTCTCTCACATCCTAAATCTGGAGAAGACACACACAAACCCCCCTCAAACCTCAACAAAGCTGCATGAGCCAACATCAGCGGAAGTGAGCAGACATCAATATTGGTTTCCCATCTGAAATCCAAACAGTTTGTTTCTTCTCTTCTTAGTTTTTGTTTTTTTATTCTGAAGAGACAGATGAACCTGGGGTTTGTTTTAGTGGGGATTACTGAGAATTCCAAATCAACACAGCATTTGTATGGGAAAAAAAAAAAAAAAAGAAAAAGCTGGGAGCATTTAATTCTGTAATATTAGAAAAGTCAAATTATACCTTAAAAAGATCCTTTGCTCATTAAGGGCGATTTGAAAAAGTGAATTTCTCAAGACTTACACTTCCCAGACATTCCTGACCAGCTCTTTTCTGGGTTAGGTGGCTAGAGATGATTATATGGGTGAGGAATTGCAACCACTGATATGATGAGAGTTGGGCAGGGGTGGCCCAGCTCCAGCCTGTGCTCTGAGCCTGCTACTGCCTGATTGCTGCTTGGTGGCCTTAGGGCAAGATGAGCTCTGCAGATGCTCCTCCTTTGCCCACCACTGTGGTAGGTCTTTTTTAGGCTCCAGGTGAACCAGATAATATTCACAGTGATAAATACTTGCTAAAAAAAAAAAAAAAAGAAAAAAAAAGAAAAAGGAGTTTTGGAAAGGATCTAGAATCACATTTTTCTAGGGTTAATGCAACAGCTCTGTTCAAAGGGCAGCTCCCAATCCAACTCTTCCCTTTAGAACTTTCTCTGAAGCATATGGCAGCTTCAAAGGGCAGCTCCAAATCCAACTCTTCCCTTTAGAACTTTCTCTGAAGCCCATGGCTGTGCTAAGACATGGGTATGGATCCACCTGGGATCCCTGTCTTCCCATTAATTCTCCTAGGACAAGCAGCACAGTGCAACTGACCCCTGCATGGAAGCAGCCATAAGGAGAGGATCAGCCTCCTTCAGGAAGGCTGCACCCATCTCATCCTGCTGCAGTCTTTCATCCTCATCAGACATCAACTGCAGCTGCTTGGCAGCCACTCTGCCCCCCAACCCCCCCTGATGTCAACAGTACAACAGCAGTTCTTCCCTGGTCAGACTTGCTTGGACTGGGACAGTCCAGTAAGGGAGCAATTACTGGAGAGCTTTGCTGGTGGGCTTATGGAACAGGATGGACAAACAGCTGGAAAAAAACAACCTCTATAGCCAGCACAGCTGCAGCCTCCGGTCAGGCCTCCAGACTTCTAAACACTCCTCTGGTTCAGGGCATAGACACAAGAAAATCAGATTCTGGCTCCATCTTCTCAATCAGCAACTGTTGGCTGCTCTGCCTTATGCTCCCACACAGGGACTCTCAATGACTTGGGGACTGGAGCACCTCTGTGAGGAAGAAAAGCTGAGAGCCCTGGGGCTGTTGAGCCTGGAGAAGAGCAGCCCCAGAGGGGATCTGATCAATGCTCAGCTAAAGGGTGGGTGACAAGAGGATGGGGCCAGATTCTTGTCAGTGGTGCCCAGGCACAGGACAAGGGGCAAGGGGACAAGGGGCAACAGGCACAAACTGGAACCCAGGAGGTTCCATCTGAACAGGAGGAGAAACAACTTTGCTGTGAGGGTGCTGGAGCCCTGGAGCAGGCTGCCCAGAGAGGTTGTGAAGTCTTCTCTGGAGAGATTCCAAACCTGCCTGGACATCATGAACCTGGGCAAGCTGCTGTGTGTGCCCCTGCTTTACCAGAGGAGTGTAACTAGATGACCTCCAGAAGTCCCTTCCAACACTCACCCATGTTTGGATTCCGTGAAGGAATCTTACTGTCCTCAGCTCCTCCAACCCCAGCAGCTTTAAGCACAGAGCAGTTGCTACAGCAAAATACAACCAATGTCAACACGCTCAGCTTCCAGCATCACTGTGATGATGGAACAAAAAAAAAAAGCTGCAACCCTCCCTTTAGAAGGGAAAGACATTGGCTTTGTAGGACTATAATGATGAGGGGGAGTTTAAGTATAACCACAAATATGTGCTCTTGTGGCCAAGAGAGCCAATGGGATGCATCAAGAAAAGTGTGTCCAGCAGGTCTAGGGAAGTTCTTCTACCTCTCTACTCTGCTCTGCTGAGACCACGCCTGCAATACTGTGTCCAGTTTTGGGCTCTCCAGTTCAAGAGAGACAGAGACCTGCTGGAGAGAGCCCAACAGAGAGCCAGGAGGATGCTTAGGGGACTTGAGCATCTCCCCTAGGAAGAGAGACTGAGAGCCCTGGGGCTGTTTAGTCTGGAGAAGAGAAGGCTGAGAGGGGATCTGATCAATGTCTATCAATAGCTGAGGGGTGGATGTCAGGAGGAAGGGGGCCAGGTTCTTTTGGATGCTTCACAGTGATAGGACAAGGAACAATGGGTTCAAACTAGAACATAGAAGATTTCACCTCAACATGAGGAGAAACTTCTTTACAGTGAGGGTGCCAGAGCCCTGGAGCAGGCTGCCCAGGGGGGTTGTGGAGTCTCCTTCTCTGGAGCCTTTCCAAACCCACCTGGATGGATTCCTGTGTGGACTATCCTAGGTGATCCTGCTCTGACAGGGGGGGTTGGACCTGATGATCTCTTGAGGTCCCTTCCAACCTCTGATATACTGTGATAAAACTTTAAAACTCTCATAAACAGATCTGCAAGGGAGCCAGAGGAACCGGTGCAAATGTGAGACGCTCCAGCACAAAGCAGCACCGAGGACACAATTTTACAGCTGGGTGAGAAGGAAGGAGAATCAGCAAAGAGGTTTTCGTGTGTGTGCAGGAATTAGCTTGAAAATTTCACAAGCAGGCCAAGCTTAGCTTTACTATTTCATTTCATTTGCACTCCTGGTTAATTGGTGAGCACAGCCCCAAGCAGACACAAGGCCAAGTGCAGATGTGACAACCCAAAGAGGTTCTTCAGATGGCCCTGAGCCAGGTAAACATTTAAGCAAAGAACCCACCTAATTTTAGCAGGCTGAAGGCTGGAGAAGTGATTAAGCACAGAAAGGCCAGTGTATGGCTTTGTACCTGGGGAATGCTGGAGCAAAGGCTCTCAGGCCCT
Organism: Indicator indicator; assembly: GCF_027791375.1. Taxonomy (NCBI): domain Eukaryota; kingdom Metazoa; phylum Chordata; class Aves; order Piciformes; family Indicatoridae; genus Indicator; species Indicator indicator. Next base: position 3,279,049 of record NC_072038.1, read on the forward strand.
AATTAAGCAACTGCCTTTGCGCTCAGCGGAAAGCCGGAGCGCTGTGAAACGAAGGAAGTTGGTCTGGTTCCAGTAGAGCTCATAAAGCTGTCAAGAAGTTGAGCAAATGGCCCTGATGGTGTGAAAAGCCATCTCTGAGAAAAAAAAAAAAAAACAAACACAACAACTCAAACTAAAAGAAAATAAATAAAATTAATTAAATAAAATACAATACAATAAAAATAAATAAAAACTAAAATAAATGTAATTTCATTAAAATAAAAAGTAAAATAAAAGTACGTTAAATCTGAAAAATGAAATACAATAAATAAATTAAAATAAATAGAAACCAAAATAAACTTAAAAAATAGAATAAATAAAAATAAAATAAAATAAAATAGAATCAATTAAAATAAAATAAAATAAAATAAAATTTAGAAATTACATTGAATTTCGAAATCAAATAACATAAATAACCACAAATAAAATAAATAAAGTTAAAAAATAAAATTGAAAAATAAAATAAATCAAATCAAATAAATAAAATAAAAATGAAAAATAAAATAAAACAAAACAAAATAAAATAAATAAATAATGAAATAACATAAAATAAAATAAATAAAAACAAATAAAAATGAAATAAAATAAAATAACATAAAATAAAATAACATAAAATAAAATAAAATAAAATAAAATAAAATAAAATGAAATAAAATAAAATAAAATAGACAAAACCTCTTTGCTGTTCCATAAGGGCCTAATATTGAATCATAGAATTGTTAGGGTTGGAAGGGATCTCAAGGATCACCCAGTTCCAACCCCCCTGCCATGGGCAGGGACACCTCACACTACATCAGGCTGCTCACAGCCACATCCAGCCTGGTCTTAAAAGCCTCCAGGGATGAGGCTTCCACCACCTCCCTGGGCAACCTGTTCCAGTGTCTCACCACCCTCATGGGGAAGAATTTCTTTCTAACATCCAATCTGAATCCACCCACTTCTAGTTTTGTTCCATTCCCCCCAGTCCTATCACTCCCTGACACCCTAAAAATTCCCTCCCCAGCTTTCTTGTAGCCCCCTTCAGATACTGGAAGGCCACAAGAAGGTCTCCTCAAAGCCTTCTCCTCTCCAGACTGAACAGCCCCAACTCTCTCTGTCTGTCCTCATAGGAGAGAAGCTCCAGCCCTCTGCTCATCCTTGTAGACCTTCTCTGGACACCTTCCAGCACCTCCAGATCCTTCCTGTAACAGAGACTCCAGAACTGGACACAGTACTCCAGGTGGGGTCTCACCAGAGTGGAGCAGAGGGGGAGAATCACCTCCCTCGACCTGCTGGCTATGCTTTTCCAGATGCAGCCCAGGCTCTGGTTGGCTTTCTGGGCTGCAAGTGCACTCTGGTGGCTCCTGTTGAGCTTCTCATCCACCAGCACCCTCAAGTCCTCGTCAGCTATGAACACAGTAATGGCAAATTTAACAGCAGATTAGCAGTGTTTGGGAAATCTGGACTGTTCAATGGCTATAAGAGACAAAAATGAAGAGCAGGGAAATTAGGAAATCAGATTCACTGGATTTTCTTATTTATCTTCTTCTTTTTCATTTTTTTTTTCTCCTTAATTCTAGGTCTTTGCATTGTTGCACAAGACTGCAGGGCATTGTCCTTCTTTTGGAAGAGAAATGTTCCTCTAGGGAACATGATGCCAAGCATGGCAAACAGAAGATCATAGAACCATTAAAGGTTGAGAAAGACCTCTAAGACCATCAAGCCCAACCTTCTCCCCAACACCATGTCCCAAAGTGCCACACCTACTCATTTCTTGAATGCCTTCAGGGATGGTGACTCCACTACCTCCCTGAGCATCCTGTTCCAATGCCTGACCACTCTTGCAGGAAAGAAATTTTTCTTAATATCCAGCCTAAATTTCCCCTGGCACAGCTTGAGGCCAATACCTCCTGTAATGGGCAGGTTACTGTCCAAGTGATCCCACAGCGGTGCCCATCCTTGGCCAGGATAAGGTTTTGCCAAGCTTCCTGCAGATTTCACAGTGCAGCACAGACCTGGCTTCCAGATGGAGCTCTTGCAGCTGTGAGAGAAGTCCATCACCTTTATCTTTACAGACTCCAGAACTTTCAGAGGACTAAAAAGGCTACTTCTCTTCATAAAATTAATGGCTTGCTTTTTATGGGTTTCAGCTACAGCTGGGAGCCTGATTCTTCTTAAGAAGGGACTGGGAATACAATTACCAGGCTGGGGTTGCACTGTAAATTCTCTGCTGTTTTCTTTGCAGTGGTTAGGAGTGGCTCATTTAGACATGCCCTGGAAGTCAGGTAGGGTTGTTCCCACACAGCTGGACTGAAGGTTGTGCTGGCACTTGCTTTGTAAAAAAAAAAAAAAAAACCAAAACATATTCTCAAGGTTTATAATGGCAATAAAAGTTTTCCCCTCCTGCTGAAACTTGGCACTGAGAGTTCCACCAGAGCTCTGGAGAATATTTTTTGGAAAATTTGGAGGGAAATAGACACACACAGCCCATGCAGTTTCCAGGCCCAGAGGGCAGACAGGACTAAGGGGTTGCAAATGATGTGTGGGGGAATTTCTACAGCATCTCCCAACTAGATGATCCTTGAGGTCCCTTCCAACCTGAACAATTATTCTATGATTCTAAGTAGCAAGTGACAGGATGAGAGGAAACAGCCTCAGGTTGCACCAGGTGAAGTTTAGGTTGGACATCTGGAATAATTTCATAGAATCATAGAATCAACCAGGTTGGAAGAGACCTCCAGTCTCAGATCCTCCAGTCCAAGCTATCACCCATCCCTAAGCAATCAACCAGACCATGGCACTAAGTGCCTCATCCAGTCTCCTCTTGAATGTCTCCAGTGATGGTGACTCCACCATCTCCCTGGGCAGCACATCCCAATGGCAAATCTCTCTCTGTGAAGAACTTCCTCCTAATATCCAGCCTAAACCTCCCCTGGTGCAGCTTGAGACTGTGTCCTCTTGTTCTGCTGCTGGTTGCCTGGGAGAAGAGACCAACCCCCACCTGGCTACAACCTCCCTTCAGGGAGTTGTAGACAGCAATGAGGTCTGCCCTGAGCCTCCTCTTCTCCAGGCTGAACACCCCCAGCTCCCTCAGCCTCTCCTCACAGGGTTTGTGTTCTAGACCCCTCCCCAGCTTCGTTGTCCTTCTCTGGACACGTTCCAGTACCTCAACATCTTTCTTGAACTGAGGAGCCCAGAACTGGACACAGGACTCAAGGTGTGGCCTGACCAGTGCTGAGTACAGGGGAAGAATAACCTCCCTTGTCCTGCTGGCTTCTTCCCCAAAGGGGTCATCAAGCCCTGAGACAGGCTGCCCAGGGAAGTGATGGAGTCACCACCCCTTGAAAGATTTAAAAACCATGCAGATGTGGTGCTGAAGGACATGATTTAGCAGCAGACTTGGTAGTGTTGGATTGATTGTCAGACTTGATCTTTCCCAGCCCAAAGAATTCTATGATTCTACCTGCAGCATGGCAGGGGTTACCCTCCCAACCACATGCAAGCTCAAAAGTGACTTTAATCTCTTGTCCTCCATTAGGAAGTGGTACCACATGAACTTAATTGCAAGCTGATAAACCTCCTGATGTGAATACAGTTATTAAGTGTTTATTTTTAGGTGGTTTATATCACTGCAGATACCCCTTGATGGAGAAAACAAACTGTACCAGTGTAAGCCCTCATTCTACTGTAATTATTCCAGCAGAGTTCTGAATATGCAGTTCTAAAAAGATCCCAGCTTTATCCAGTGTGTACATATCAAATATTAGCCAGATTCAATCAAATGAGCAGTGGAGGAGAGAGGAAGCACAGCTCAGTTTAAGGATATTTACTTACCACTCCAAAAGCAGTTAGGAAACCAATTTTCCCTTTCCTGGAGAGTTTGAGACGCCTCCACACAAAATCAGATGAAAAGTTAGTCTCACAAATCTTCAGGTGCTGAAATACAGGAAGGAGAAGGGAAAATTTGTTGGATGGATAAAAAGAAAAAGTTGTATATATAGAATCAAAGAATCAGCCAGGTTGGAAGAGACCTCCAAGATCATCCAGTCCAACTGATTACCCATCCCTAAGCAATCAATCAGACCATGGCACTAAGTGCCTCATCCAGGCTTTTCTTGAACACCTCCAGGGATGGTGACTCCACCACCTCCGTGCGCAGCACATTCCAATGGCAAATCTCTTTCTGTGAAAAACTTCCTCCTAATATCCAGCCTGTACCTCCCCTGGCACAGCTTGAGACTGTGCCCCCTCATTCTGCTGCTGGTTGCCTGGGAGAAGAGACCAGCCCCCACCTGGCTACAACCTCCCTTCAGGTAGTTGTAGACAGCAATGAGGTCACCTCTGAACCTCCTCTTCTCCAGGCTGAACACCCCCAGCTCCCTCAGCCTCTCCTCACAGGGCTGTGCTCCAGACCCCTCCCCAGCTTCATTGCCCTTCTCTGGACACCTTCCAGTACCTCAACATCTCTCTTGAATTGAGGAGCCCAGAGCTGGACACAGGACTCAAGGTGTGGCCTGATCAGTGCTGAGTACAGGGGAAGAATAACCTCCCTTGTTCTATATATATATAGGAGGGTGTTTTGGCTTGGTTTTATCTTCACATGGTTGGTTTGTTTATTATTAGATGCAACTGTCAGGTTAAAACCAAATTTGCCTCTTTCAGGAAGCGTTGACTAGCTGAGGAAAGTAAGCAGAGGAAATTTGGCTATTGGAGGAAACTAAGGAGAGGAGAAAAGTCCTTGCAAGGATAAATCCCAGTTAAAGGTTAGGCAAGTAGGAATGGTCAGGTCTTGCAAGGGAGCAAGGTCGACATGGGAGCCCTGGAGAGATGTGTGCCATTAAAAATGCATGTTCATAAGTGACCTGGAAAAGGGCATGAGCAGTGAGGTGGGGAAGTTTGCTGACAACACTGATTTTGAGAGCATGGTGATGAACTACAAAACAATTTTATGATACAGTGACAGGTGATAAAGAGGCAGGTGAAATTCAACGCAGATAAATGCAAAGGGACTCACCCAGGGGAAAAAAAATTCAATCCAAACTTCCTGGATGAAATGATGGGCTCTAAGCTGGCCATAACCACACAGGATCAAGACCTTGGGATTGTCAGAGATGAAGCTGTGGAACCTCAGCAATTAAAAACCAAAATCCACTGTTAGAAATTAGAAGAACACCACTGAGCCCTTGTACAGATCTGTGCCTCCCCTACAGCCCAAACACCACTTACAGCTGATGCTCCTTCACCTCCAGAAGGATGTTGTGGCATCACGAAAGGCAGTAAGGATGGTCAGAGGGAACTCCCACGCATAAGGTCAAGCAAGGTAGGATTCTCCAGCCTAGAAAAGACTTGATTCTTAGAAAGAAAAGACAAAAGTCTACGAAACCACAAGTGACATGGAGAGGTGGATACTGTTCACTCTCTCTTCCAATATAAGAATTCAGAAAGACCATCAAGTGATGCTCTTAGGAGCCAGGCTCCAATCCAGCAAAATATGTTCAGGGCAGAGAGTGATGTCTTACCTTTTACTGCCAAGGGAGGTTGTGGATGTTAAAGGTTTACTTTGGTTCAAGAGAAAATGAGACAAATAGATGGAAGAAAAATCCACCAAGAGAATAGGAAAAAACAAATCACATTTATGGTAGGATAGGTCTTGAATCGAAAACATTTGACAGTTCTGAGTGCTGGAAGAAGTTATCATGAATTCCTGTCCTGGTCTGGCTCACCCTGATGCCTGCACTTAGAGCATCTGCTGGAGTCTGGTATTGAGCAAACCGTGGCCATCACCTGTCCCAGCTTGGCCATTCTCATCTTCTTTTCACCTACTTTGAAATTTGTTATTGCAAACTAAGAAAATTGTCCAAAATTACTCTGCCACAGAGGCAGTTTTGCTCTCAAACAGAACAAGAGAGGAAAAAAGGTTCAGTAGAACCCCTGGCCAATGCAGTGTCATAGCCTGCATGGAGTCACCCAGCAAGGAATCCACCTCCAGCAGCCCTGCAATCTCCCACTGCCTCCCTGCTGGCACATTATGGGATGTGACAAGCTCCCATCCTATTTAGATTGGACTTACACGAAGGATCAGTAGGCAAAAAGCAATCCCTTGCACCACTCCTTTCTTTTTTTTTTTCACCAATTATGAAGCAGATATTAATTTCCTAAATATTAAGACTTCCACAGCATTTGAGCCTTCATGGCACAGATTGGCCTAACAGATCTATAAGCACCAACACTTTCTCAGTTCTCACTGCATCAAGGCCTGTCCAGGACATCAACACCAAGTGGTGATGAAGAACACCTGAAGAAGCAGCCTTGAGGAGCCACTGCTGAGCAGCAGAGAATGAGACCTGAACGCTCTGTATGGACACAAGTGAAAGCCATTTCTGGTCCTTCCCTTCCTTCAAATGCTTTCTTCTGAGTGTGATTTTCCTTCTCATTTCCCTCAATCAGTCAATTCTCATTCCCAGACCGAAGCCAGTTCTATTGGGATTCATTACAGTTGTTATTTTCACAGGACAGCAGCCATGCTGAGTGCTAAGTTAATTAACCATCACCTTCCACTTCCTCTGGTTGGAGCAGAATGAACAATCCATCCTTTTTTAAGTCCATCTTCACCCCTCCCACAACCAACTTGCCCCAGGGAGACCCAGTCAGTCTAGCAGGTAGTGAGAATGGACCCTGAAAAGTCCTTGCTGTGGGATGCCTAGAACCAAAAACCCTACACCAAGGTCGTGCTGGCACTGGGTGTCTGATGATAAATGCTTTGGGGTCTAAGCTGGAGTGTGGCAGCCTCTGACAGCACCAGTACAGAATGGGGAAGAAGGTGGAGATTTTTTCCATGGGGAAGGAACTTTTTGGGGAGGGACTTTTTAGGCTATCAGGTAGTGACAGGACTAGGGGAAATGGAATAAAGCTGGAAGTGGGGAGATTCAGACTGGACATGAGGAAGAAGTTCTTCCCCATGAGAGTGGTGAGAGCCTGGAATGGGTTGTCCAGGGAGGTGGTTGAGGCCCCATCCCTGGAGGTGTTTGCAGCCAGGCTGGATGAGGCTCTGGCCAGCCTGCTGTAGTGTGAGGTGTCCCTGGACATGGCAGGGGGGTTGGAACTGGCTGATCCTTGTGGTCCCTTCCAACCCTGACCGATGATTCTATGATTCTATGATCTTCAATGCTTATGAAGGATCCTTGACATCCCTTCCAACCCTGACTGATTCTATGATCTTCAATGCTTATGAAGGATCCTTGAGGTCCCTTCCAACCCTGACTATTCTGTGGTATGCTTTGGAGCCCCAAGCACGAGGACATGGATCTTCTTGACAGGATCCAGAGGAGGGCCACAAAGATGGTTTGAGGACTGGAGCACCTCTCCTATGAGGACAGGCTGAGGGAGCTGTTCAACCAGGAGCTACAGGAGATCTGGGGAGGGGCTTTTAATAAGGGCATGTAGTGACAGGACAAGGGACCATGGTTTGAAACTAGAGCAGGGGAGATTTAAATTGGACGTTAGGAAGAAGTTCTTTACAGTGAGGGTGGTGAGACACAGGAAGAGTTTACCCAGAGAAATTGTGCACATCTCATCCCTGGAACTGTTGAAGACCAGGCTGGATGAGGCTAGTGGAGAACCTGGGCTAGTGGAGGCGGTGTCCCTGCCCATGGGCTTTGGTTAGAACTAGATGGTCTTTAAAGTCCCTTCCAACTCAAGCTATTCTGTGATTCTATGACATTCTTCTCCTGTAGATGGTGATGGAACTGTGTAACCAGTGCAGCAGGAGATTGGGAGCTTTCCATCTCTGTTTCAGTTTATTTTACCCCTTAGAAACGAGTAAGAGAAGTGTCTGATCAGCACAGGCAGTTCCATGATGGAAAGCAGGGTCTCTGTAGGTCATTGCTGAGGCTGGACAATGAGCTCTGTTGAAACAGCAACAACTAGACCTCTGATCACCATTGAAGGAACATTTTTCCTCTATCAAAACCTGACATCTGCCTGGGGTTCAAGTATGCCCAAAGGTCCTTCTCTGGCTCTTCTGGCTTCCTGCACTGCACAAAGTTTAGCCCTGGGCCAAGCTCTGTTGTCATGCACATCTCATCACCCTGGTGATGTTAATTCAGGCATCCTGTTAGCCACATCTGTCAGCTCTCTCCTCCAATCAGAGTATTTCTGATCTTTGCCATTAGTCTCTATCCACAGCCAAGAAAATGCTTCCATCTCCAGCAAGCAAGCCTGATCCACAGTGGATTTGTGTAGCAGCTGTTAATAGAATAAGGGACAGTCCAGGGCTCGAAGAGACCAGAGTGGTGTTGCAGAACTCATTTGCAGAACATCAGAGTGACCACCTTGGATATAATTATAAATATTATAGCTCATTTTTAGGGAAGAAAGACATCTCATCTCCAAAGCTTTCCTACACTAATGAACATAGGACTGAGCAGCTGTGGATGGGTGAGAAGTTGTTGTGGAAGGGTAAGAAGTTGTGGATGGGTGAGAAGTTGTTGTGGAAGGGTGAGAAGTTGTTGTGGAAGGGTGAGAAGTTGTTGTGGATGGGTGAGAAGTTGTGGATTTCTCATCCCTGGAAGTATTCAAGGCTAGGTTGAATGGGGCCTTGAGCCAGTGTTCTTCCCATGGTACCACCCATAGGGGGTTGGAACTAGATGATCTTTAAGGTCCCTTCCAACCCAAACCATTCTATGGTCTGTCCTGGAAACAGCCCCAGGTACCTGCAGTCTAGAAGAACAGGAGACTTGAAGATACCTTTACTTGTTTCTGGAGGCAGCAGCAGACACAGAATCACAGAATCATAAAATTATTAGGGTTGGAAGGGACCTCAAGGATCAGCCAGTTCCAACCCCCCTGCCATGGACAGGGACACCTCACACTAGATCAGGTTGCCTAAAGCCCCATCCAGCCTGGCCTTAAAAACCTCCAGGGATGAAGCTTCCACCACCTCCCTGGGCAACCTGTTCCAGTGTCTCACCACCCTCATGGTGTAAAACTTCATCCTAATATCCAATCTGAACCCACCCATTTCTATTCTGTACATCCTCTGTCCCCTCTACAAGGCCATCTCATACACTGATGCTGCTCTTTCTGCTTCCTTGCAGGGAAGGTGCAGGGCACTCCAGGGCATTCCTCTGCAGATCTGAAAGCAGATCTTCCAGGGCTGCTGTCTCCCTCCTAGGAACAGATTCCTGACCTGACCTCCTCTTATAGCTGAGACCACCGCTGTGAAACAAAATATGACTCTGGAAGTTGTGTTTTTATGATCTATGAAGTCACCCAAGACCTCTTGGGTAAATAAATTCTGGATATGGAGCTGACCTCTTAGCTTTTAGCATATCAGGAAAGCCTTTAGGTTTTTCATTAAGCTCCAATAACACCTAAAAAAAAATAAAAATAAAAGCTCTGTTTTCTAAGCTCTTTAAAAATCCCAAGGAGGGAAAGCCTCATGGTAATTTTTGCTTCATATATCAAGTGGAGATATGAATTCAGTCAGTGCAATACCTTAGCTGCAGAAGGCCAGAGGCAAGCAGTGCTATCCATACAAACCTTTTGTAACATGTTTTCCTTCTGCTGTGTTGCTTCTTCAATACCCAGAGCCTGGTCTCCAAGCTCCAATTGATTTCAGTCACCAAGCAAGTGAGGTATTAACAGCCTAGGCCCAGAGAAAATTTCTTTCCTCAGAGTATTCTTCTGTTAGTCACCAAAGCACTACTGACATGAGCAAAAGCCCAACTGGCACAACCAAAGCCCAACTTGGCATGACCACAGCCCAGCTTGGCACAACCAAAGCCCAACTTGGCATGACCACAGCCCAACTTGGCATGACCACAGCCCAACTTGACACAACCAAAGCCCAACTTGACCCAACCAAAGCCCAATTTGGCACAACCAAAGCCCAACTTGGCATGACCACAGCCCAACTTGACACAACCACAGCCCAACTTGACACAACCAAAGCCCAACTTGGCATGACCACAGCCCAACTTGGCATGACCACAGCCCAACTTGACACAACCAAAGCCCAACTTGACCCAACCAAAGCCCAATTTGGCATGACCACAGTCCAACTTGGCATGACCACAGCCCAACTTGACCCAACCAAAGCCCAATTTGGCATGACCACAGTCCAACTTGGCATGACCACAGCCCAACTTGACCCAACCAAAGCCCAATTTGGCATGACCACAGCCCAACTTGGCATGACCACAGCCCAACTTGACACAACCAAAGCCCAACTTGGCATGACCAAAGCCCAACTTGGCATCATAGCACTGAGGGCCACAAACAGAAGCAGGCTAACAACATAGAGGAAGGACAAGGGTGAATATGAGATGCTGAAGCAGAGGAAGAATGCCTTCAGCCAAAAGGAAAAGCAATGCATCAATCCCATCACTTCTTCCAAGCAATAATCAAGGACATCAGAAGTTAGGGAACTGAAATCCAAAATAACATGTAGTTAAACTGCACAGCTGGCTAATGCAATAAGTTCTACAGGCTACAGACTCAGCAGAAATCAAGACAATATTTGATATCACTTATTAATATATGTATTAAAAAAAAAACCTCACTTATGAGTACCAGAGGAGATATTAACCTTTGATATAACCTAGCTTCAATTTCTTTGGGAGCATGAGGCACAATCCAGTCCCAGAGAGGTAGGACACAAAACTGTAGATGTCTGACTGGTCCAGCCTGACCAATTGGTCGCCTGAGGTTTTCAAGAAAGATCTGAGTACAGTGAAAAATTTAGTGACAGGCAAAACCAGAAAGAGCATTGCATGATCAAGGGATAAAAACTTTAACCACACTTTCCACACCAATTTCTAGCACCTTTCCCCTGTCTCCAGAAACTGGGCAGCATTCCTTGGAAAGAAAAAAATCCACCTGCTGCCAATTCTAACCCAACATATCTGTCTGTTCCACAGAAATGTGTTTAAATGCCTCACTGGTACAAATCATAACTTCCCTGAAGTCAACACCAGTTTGCCACTGCACAAATGTAACTGAACTGAGCTGTATGTTGGTGTGCTTGGATTATGGTAGAACCATAGAATCACAGAATCAGTCAGGGTTGGAAGGGACCACAAGGATCAGCCAGTTCCAACCCCCCTGCCATGCCCAGGGACACCTCACACTACAGCAGGCTGGCCAGAGCCTCATCCAGCCTGGCTGCAAAACACCTCCAGGGATGGGAACTCAACCACCTCCCTGCACAACCCATTCCAGGCTCTCACCACTCTCATGGGGAAGAACTTCTTCCTCATGTCCAGTCTGAATCTCCCCACTTCCAGATTTATTCCATTCCCCCCAGTCCTATCACTACCTGATATCCTAAAAAGTCCCTCCCCAGCTTTCTTGTAGCCCCCTTCAGATATTGAAAGGCCACAAGAAGGTCACCTCAGAGCCTTCTCTTCTCCAGACTGAACAGCCACAACTCTTTCAGTCTCTCCTCATAGGAGAGGTGAAGTATGGTAGCTGTTGTCCCCATGCTCCTCAAGAACTGTGCAATTCAAAGGCATTGCCGTGAACAGAAATCCTCCTGCTGACTTCCCTTGCACTTGAATTGGCCTCCACATCTCCACCTCTGCTGGAAAGGGCTGGGGAGTGAATCCTTTCCCTTTGCTACGGGAGCCCCTTGGTTCACATTAACTATCAAAGCCACATAAGACCACAAAGGAGTGACTCACAGGGAAAGGTAGAGGAGGAGAAGGAGTAGCAGTTCTCATGCAGCAAAGGCTTTACTAGGAGACTAGGAGTGAGGAGGTCTCAGGATCATCTGGAACACACCCAGACCTCTCAGGATCCATCTCTTTCAGTCTGATGTAAGCAAACACACCCATGTGCCAGCTGGGTCGTGTCAAGTCTCTTCTATTGCCCTCCAGCCATTCCTCCAGCCCCTGATGTGATATTTGCACAGCTTGCTGAGCTCACTTCCCCCTTGTAAGAAGGATTTTTGATGAAGTGGAGCAATGGTAACCACATGGTTTTGTTCAGCCTCACCCAGGTCATCTGCTCCAGCAGCAGTATGGAATATCAACACACCCCCAGGATGAGTGCACCTTGCTGCCTTCATCAGTTTATTTCATTTCAATTTTTCAGGAGACCTTGCTAGTCAATTTTCCTCCTCTTTTCATTTGTTGACTCAGCTGCACTCACAGCCTGAGGTGATGGACCTGGCATGGCAGGGCCCTCACTCATGCAGTTCAGTTGCTGGTAACAGCTGGGATCACTGTGGGTTTGAGGGTCTTCAGTTCATAGATTTTGGGTTAATCAGAGAAAACAAAAAAAAAAAAATGTCCCCAGGCTGCTGGCCAAAAACCTCTCAGCTGTATAGTGTTGCCATGTTTGGGATGTTCACTTTTCCCACACCCATTTGTCCTTTAAGGTATTAAAGAAGGAGAGCCAAGAGATGGTTGGTAGCCTAACCAGAGATAGTAAATGCAACTGGGGGGAGTTACTAGGGTTAAAGAACAATTTGCTACTAGTCAGCAGGTAACCTGCTGTCATCTGCCTGTCAGTGTTGTATCCTGGACATTCCTCTAACCTTCTTCACCCTCTACTTTTGAGACACACTCTCCTCCACAATAAAACCAGACTGATATTTGACTGAAGGTGTTGTGTGAAGGTACTATCAGTCCTTAGTTTCAAACTCTTCCCATCCTGATCTGTTGGTCTCTCCATTAAATGTCTACAAACTCTTCCCATCCTGATCCATTGGTCTCTCCATTATACTTCTACAAACTCTTCCCATCCTGATCCATTGGTCTCTCCATTATATGTCTACAAACTCTTCCCATCCTGATCCATTGGTCTCTCCATTATATGTCTACAAACTCTTCCCATCCTGATCCATTGGTCTCTCCATTATATGTCTACAAACTCTTCCCATCCTGATCCATTGGTCTCTCCATTATATGTCTACAAACTCTTCCCATCCTGATCCATTGGTCTCTCCATTATATGTCTACAAACTCTTCCCATCCTGATCCATTGGTCTCTCCATTATATGTCTACAAACTCTTCCCATCCTGATCCATTGGTCTCTTCATTATATGTCTACAAACTCTCCCCATCCTGATCCATTGGTCTCTCCATTATATTTCTAAGCTGCCTACAACATCCTGGGCATAGTTACAGGGTGAACCATTAGTCTAGGTTATAGTCAGCAACAACATTGTCCCAGTCTTAAATTAAGGGCTGCAAATTCCAGGCATGTTTTCTGCACCAAGATGTTCCTGCTGCTCACTTCACAAAGGAGACCAATGAGCCAAAACTGTGTCCCAGTAACCAAGATTGGTAGGCTGAAAAGAAGGACAGACCTTCTGGAAGACCTCAGAATGTTTCATTGAATGTCTTCTCAGGGCCTGATGAGATCCTTGATGTTCAGAAGACACTTCAGCAGATGGCACTTCCCAGCATGTACACCATAAATACACAGCTGGTGCAACTCTCCCTGAGTCACTTCTGCTCAGTCACCTTTCACCATATGCACAGAGAATTGCAGGGGAGAGACATCAATTTATGGGTACAGAATAATTGTTTCTTGGTTAATATGCCCAGCAGATTTCTTGAAGCTACATTCTACCAGGTTAAGTGCTAGCAGACAGTGAGTTTCTGCTGGCCAAGCATTCAGTCAGGTGGGGATGCAATGTCTTCATCAAACAGGCTGATTCTCAATCTTTGGAGCTGCTGTCTTCCATTTTTCTACATTTTTCCTTAACTGTTTTGCAGCTTTTCCTGCCAACAGGAATCTTGAATCTTCACATCAGCTCAACAACCACACTCTGGTTTCCTTTCTCCTACCTTGCAGGCCTTTGGCTAATGAATTTTCTCACAGCTCCCAAACACTTTTCTCACCACCACTGAGCCAAGGTCACACAGCTGTGCTACACCAAATCAGGCTTTGGGTCTAAGAGCTGAACTGCTGGGCTGTGGGTTACATTGGGTCATCTTGGCAACCCAGAGCTCATTTTTCTGGCTTACAAAGAGCTGTGCTGGCTCCCAAGATAGAAATCCTACTTTGTTGTTCAAACACTCAGTTTAGAAGTGTGAGCAGCCAGGACAAAACCCCAAGGGTCAGGCCAAGACTAGGATAAGTCACACAGAGGCACATGTGTGCCCTCCAGCAGTACCAAAGACCCAACCACCAGACCTACAAGCAGTGCCTGCACCATCCTGCATGTCTGGGTTATGTCAGCACACACCATGTCCCACCACTGCTCCCCATCACTAATGGAAGTGCCAGAAGGAAAACTAATCATTGTTTCTTCAAGGCTTTAATCATGGAATCACACAACTGCCTTTAAGATCATTGAGTCAAATCACCAGCCTAGCACTGGCAAGTCCTTGACTAAACCACAGCCCTAAGCACTACATCTACACAACTCTGGAATGCCTGCAGGGATGGTGACTCCACCACCTCCCTGAGCAGCCTGTTCCAATGCCTGAGAACCCATTCAGTAAAGGAATTCTTCCTGATATCCAACCTAAACTTCCCTTGGTGTATCTTGAGGCCATTTCCTCTTGTTCTATAGGTTGTGACTTGGTTGAACAGAGCAACCCCCACCTCTATGACCTCCCAGAAGGTCTCCCCAAGCCTCCTTTTCTCCAGATCAAATAACCTTCAGCTGCTTCTCACAAGATCTGTTCTGCAGACCCTTCACCAGCTTTGTTGCCCTTCTCTGGACATGCTCCAGCACCTCATTGTCCTTCTTGGAGTGAGAGGCCCAAAACTGAACCCATTACTTGAGATGTTGGGTTCATGAGCTCCTTTTCCTCCCCCCACCCCTCTAAAACCTCCTTTCAAGAAGTGGTAGAGAGTGACAGGATTTCCCCTCAGCCTCTTTTTCTCCAGACTAAACAAACCCAGCTTTCTCAGCCACTCCTCCTGAGACTTGTTCTCTAGACCCTTCATCAGCTTCATTGCTGAATGGGGAAGGAAGTGTTGTGGCCATCAATGGACAGTGGCCACTGAATGTGAGGTCCAGCAGCTGCTGCCTGAATTTCTTTCAAGGAAAAGGGCAAAAAGAAAAGGTGGGATCAACTCCTCACAGTGCTCTGTCCTTCAAAACAACAGCTGGGAACTCACTCCCAGGAGTGCTGTGCTGAGCCTCACTACACCACAAAGACCATAACTGTGTCTGCATGGGAAATTACTCCTCTAGTTGAGGGCCAGGAGGTACCCACCCCAAAACAGGACAGGCCTGAGCCAGGAGTGAACATCATTTTCACATCTAGCCAAGTGAAAAGATGTAGAGAGGAGGGGGAGAGTTGATTCCTGGGAAAGTGTTGATGGAAGTGAAATGAGTTTGGGAAACTCTAACTTTTCCTGTCAGAAGTGAACTTTTGCCAAAAACGTGTTGACTTTCCACAAAGGAGGGAGGAAAAAAATTATTACCAAAAAGGAGCTTTTGCAATAGCAAGCTAACACCTCAGCAAAACTTTAGTGCAACACAACCAACCTTCTGCTGAGAGGCAGTTCTAATGGACAGTTCTCATCCAGCCCTGTCTGACTGCTTCAAACATCTGACAGAACATATTTATAAGAGCAGTTGCAGCACGAAACTAACTTCCCTCTTTCTCTTCCTGAGCACCAATAGAACCAGCACAAAACAAACCTCCCTCCCTCCCTTCATCCCCTGGGTGAGTCAGTTAGCTGTGAGGAGCAGTCACTGAGGCTTCAATCTTCATCATCTGTGAACTAGTCCATGAGTTTTTGTGAGCCAGTGCATGACTTCATTACTCAAAGCTGCTGGCCCCAGAGCTGGAATGAATCATTTCCATCCAATGGACCACTCACCCCAGCCTGTTTGCTCCTCATCACTCATGGGGGAGACCACTCAGGCAAGTTGCACAATATAAATTCATAGAACCATAGACTCATTTGGGTTGGAAATTCCCTTTAAGATCATCAAGTCCCACCATTACCTAACTCAACCAAGCCTAGTGCTAAACCATGTCCCTCAGTACCACATCTGTGTGTCAAAACACCTCCAGGGAGGGGGATTCAACCACCTCCCTGGGAAGCCTGTTCCAGTCTTTGAGAACCCTTTCAATGAAGAAGTTTCTTCTAGTATCCAACCTAAACCTCTCCTGGTGCAACTTGAGGCTATTTTCTCTGATTGAATCATTTGTTACTAGGAAGAAGAGAGTAACCACCACCTGGGTCCAAACTCAGGCAGGTGGTAGAGTGGGAGAAGGTCTCCTCTCAGGGATAAAAACTTCCTAAAGAAAGATAGGAGGAATCAACCCTGCTGGTGGTCAGAGGACAAGAAGAGAGAACACCCAAACAAGTCATGCAAGTAGGGAAATGTTCTTATGGCTGCCTGAATTGCCACAACAAATTAGGAGGATCAATTCTAGGCAAGACAACTAATGTCACTACTTTGAGAGATGCAGACATGGGCACTGCCTGTCTGCAAGAGTTTCACCTCAAGGCACCCAAAAGAACATCTGAAGAGCTCAGGGTATCCAATACAGAGTGTCAAGGTGAATGGACTCCAATGCTGTGAAAACACCACGATAACATCCCACAAATGCAGCTTAGATGACTGTTAACAACAGGTTATTAGCCATTAGACAGGATGTTTGATTGAAGAAGGCTTCACTTCAACCCAAAGAGCATCCTTTGGGCTCACCCCATGGCCAGGAGCACCCATACCATGCTTGCCATCAATGGCTACCTCCTTCAGCATCTTCTGTCCTTGGAAAGGTTCATCTCTAGCAGCTTTCAGGTTGTGAAAGCTCTGTCCCCATCCGCCTGCAAACATTCCCAGTTGGAAACTTGCCATTAAAACATCATTCCTCAGGTCCTACAGCAGGGCTGGAGGGAAGCTGGGCCAGAAACTGGACTGTAACTCATGGGCATGATGAGTGATTTGAGATGAAACCAGCAGTCAATATTTGACAAATTAACCTTCTCAGAGAGAAGTAAGTTTCTAATACACCTGCTCCAGATGAGAGTGTCAAGATTTAAATAGGCACCAGATTTGCATAATACCCTTAAGATAAGCAGCACTATGCCAAAGCCCTGCAATGCTTGAAGGATTTATTTCATGTCTCAGACATTTCTGTATTCCAGAAGAGGCCATTCATCATTGTGCCAATGCTTCAGAGAATTCACTGAAAGCTCCAACAGCTCTAGATTATCAGGGAATTATATATTTTTCCCCACTGAATAATCATTCCCAGAAGCCTGCTAGGAAGTGGGGGGAGGGGGGGGAGGGGAAGGAAAAAAAAATCATCATTCCATTTCCATCGTGTAGGTTAATGACACTGCAGGAGATGACATTCACTTTTAATGACTACCCAGTCAAAGACATTGAAACCTCTCTCTCTGACCAGTCAAACGGATCTGTTCATTACTGCTTCATTTCCAGCTCTCCTTAGAGATGCACTCAACACCTTAGAATCACAGAATCATGGAATTGTTAGGGTTGGAAGGGACCTCAAGGATCAGCCAGTTCCAACCCCCCTGCCATGCCCAGGGACACCTCACACTAGATCAGGTTGCTCAGAGCCACATCCAGCCTGGCCTTAAACACCTCCAGGGATGAGGCTTCCACCACCTCCCTGGGCAACCTGTTCCAGTGTCTCACCACCCTCATGGGGAAGAACTTCTTCCTAACATCCAATCTGAATCAACCCACTTCTAGTTTTTCTAGTTTTGTTTCTCCCCCAGTCCTATCATTGCCTGACATCCTAAAAAGTCCCTCCCCAGCTTTCTTGTAGCCCCCTTCAGATACTGGAAGGCCACAAGGAGGTCTCCTCAGAACCTTCTCTTCTCCAGCAGTGTCCTGGCTACACAGGACCTTTTAAAAAAAGTTAAAAATCCAGGAGTTATTCCCCACTAGCACTGTAAGGAGAGGTTCCTCCTGATTCAGGGCCCCTAAGAATGGACATCCCCATTCCTGTGGCCTGCACATTCAGTCACCCACTCGTGGGTCCCATCCACACTGCCAGCAGCACACAAGCATCAGATCCCCACAGCAGCCCAGCCACATCCTGGCAGACCCAGATGCTCCCTTCCTGCATGCAGGTTTCTGGAAGCTCACTATTGCCTTCCCTGGCACTCAGGCTGCCTGACAAGGACAGGCACACGTCCAGCAGCTGGCAGCTGGACAATGGCAATGGATTTAACCCAAGGAGGACTGTTTTGTACAACATCAGAGGAATCTGGGGAAGCTGACACCAGCACAGCTCTAGTACACAGGTGGGATATAAAGACTATCACAAAAGAGAGGCAAAAGCTTGCAACCCAGTGGTCTGAGAGCTTGACTTAAGCTCCTCTTCAGACTGCCAGGCTCAGGTCTCATGGTGGTGAGCCTGCAACACTTCTGTTGAGACTGAGTTACTGATCAGTCCAGAAGCTACAGGAACTTTGTCCCATCTGGAAAGACCTCTGCATACAATACCTTACCTTCAGTCTTCTGTGACAGCCTCCATACTTTCAGTGGTTTAAACTGGATACAGGAAAGTGATTTTCAGGGCATGTCAGGCAGTGATGTTCACAGCTGGAAAACCTTTTGATAAGGGGAAGGAGGTTGCTGCATCTCAAAGCCACTGTAGCATCACTGCTGGAGTCACTGAAGGTTATTGCTGTGGTACTCATTTGCTTTGAACCTTCTGCTGCTCCTGCAAAAGGCCTTTGGGAAAAGGCTCTTAAAGAAAGAGTGATGATATTTTAGTGGGATGCTGCCATGGATCATGGGCAGAAGCCTGCACAGATCTCAGTACTATGGACCTGAGATACCTGCTAGCACTGTAAAAGCCATTGGAAGACTAATAACTAAACACACCCAGTTACAGACTCACAGAATCACAGAATCAATAAGGTTGAAAAAGACCCCAAGGGTCATCAAAGTCCAACCTGTCACCCAAGATCTCATGACTACTAAACCATGTCACCAAGTGCCACGTCCAATCCCCTCTTGAACACCCCCAGGGATGATGACTCCACCACCTCCCTGAGCAGCACATTCCAATGTCTAACATCTCTCTCCATGAAGAACTTTCTCCTCACCTCAAGCCTAAACTTCCCCTGGCACAGCTTGAGACTGTGTCCTCTTGTTCTGCTGCTGGTTGCCTGGGAGAAGAGCCCAACCCCCTCTGGGCTACAACCTCCCTTCAGGTAGTTGTAGACAGCAATGAAGTCTCCCCTGAGCCTCCTCTTCTCCAGGCTAAACAGTCCCAGCTCCCTCAGCCTCTCCTTGTAGGACTTGTGTTCCAGGCCTCTCCCCAACCTCATTGCCCTTCTCTGGACACATTCAAGTCTCTCGACGTCCTTCTTAACCTGAGGAGCCCAGAACTGGACACAGCACTCGAGGCGCAGCTTAACCAGTGCTGAGCACAGGACACAATGACTTCCCTGTTTCTGCTGGCCACAATATTCTTGATGCAGGCCAGGATGCCATTGGCCTTCTTGGCCACCTGGGCACACTGCTGGCTCATGTTCAGCTGCTGTCAACCAGTACCCCCAGGTCCCTTTCTGCCTGGCTGCTCTTCAGCCACTCTGACCCCAGCCTGTAGCACTGCCTGGGGTTGTTGTGGCCAAAGTGCAGCACCTGGAACTTGGACTTGTTAAATGCCATCAGGAGGATGCCAGTGCAGGGAGTGGAGTTACTTCAGGGGCTTCCTTGCTCTGCTGTTTTCAGCCCAAGTGCTAAAAACAACCTTGTTAGTGTGCAACTTAAGTCCTTGCTGCAGGCTCACACTCCTGTCTCTGCCACCCAACCCAATAACTCCTGAGCTCAGTGGCTTCCCAACAGCAGCACAGAGCTTTCAAAAGCACCCCATACATGAAGATAATGTGTCAAAAGACCACACAAGACACTCTGTAGCACAAGCTCAAGCTTTATCAGAGGCCAAGAAATCCCAATGAAAGACAAACATTTTGAATACTCCCAACTATGGGAAATATTTCCTGCAGTAGGCAGCAGAGAACCCAATCCCAAGACCTGGCTCTGAAGGAAAGGAGCATTCTGCTGCTTATAAATCAGACTCTTTTTTTTTTTTTTCCCCTTGCTGCTTTTCTGTGTATTCACACTCAGAGGACCTGGCTAAACAGTTTTGCCACCAACAGGTCCAGAGGAGCAATAGGACCCTCTGTTCAGAGCCCTGTCCATTATTCTCCCTCAGCTGCCCTGGAGGCATTCCTCCCTGCCACAGCAGCTCTGCTCAGCCCTGCACATCTCCCTCCTCATGGCACAGAGGAGCAGAGCAACAAACACATCAGGTAAGGTCTGTTTGCTGGAAACCAGAGTACCCAAGCCCACAGTGGCTCTCCTCACGGCACTGAGGAGCAGAGCAGCAAACACATCAGCTAAGGTCTGTTTGCTGGAAACCACAATACCTACTTCATCAAAACTGCCCACAGATCTGAGCCTAATTCAGAGAGCTGTTCCCTCCCTTCCTCAAAACAGCAAGCAAGCAAAAGCATTTTTGCAGAGTCACCTTCCACATGGAAACTGCCTGTTTTTTTTTTTTTTTTTTCTTTTTCCCAAGCTGAGATGTCTCTGAGAATACAGAGATGAAGCAAATGGACCCAAATCAGCACAGCCTACAGGCAGGCACTGTCCAGGCTCCAGCTCCACCAACTCCCAGCCCAAGCTGAGTGACTTCATCTCCTCTCACTGCACAGATCCCAGCTGGGCTAGGCAGCAGGACAGCTGTGCACAGGTTTACAGTATGAAGACTCTTTGGTAGAGTGACAACCAGAAGTGTAATCATTATTTTTTAAATGAAAACTGATCCCAACCTGACAGGAATGCCAGCACAGACTGAGAATCCCAGAGGAGAGGGCTTCCTTAGGAGATTTCTGGAATTTCCTGCTTCTAGACCACTTAGAAAGAGTGCAAGATCATAATGATATATTCTGATGACAATGGGCCATGTCCCTCATCATTTTGCTTTTGGCTTGAAAATTGAAATCATAGACAAAATAATGGCAAAAAGAAACTTCTTGGGACTTTTTTTTTTTTTTTTTTTGGTACTTGCAAGGTTTTCTCAAAGACTCTTCAGGGAGACAGGAGGGTCTTTCTTCCATCTGCATTCCTTCATCCATCCCATCTTTATAGCCCCTCACCTGGCACATTACATATGTTTCTGGAACATGTTCTCAGGAATCTGAGCAGGGGATATTATGGTTATAAACGAGGACATCCGCCCCGCCTGGCAGACAGCACATTCACTGCCTTCAAAGGAGAATAAATCACAGACATTTCAGAAAGCCTGGGGAAAAGGAGGAAAAATTCAAGGGGACATTGATCCATATGGATTAGGTATTTCACACTGTTAAAGTTTCTGGGCACCTGGTAACCTTCTCATACATCAGCACCATCGATAGCCCTGGGAGACAGGGAGGAACTGCTTTCCCCCTACTGTTCTGATGGGAGAACCAAGAGATGATGATCATGAGCTCAGCACAAACCAAGATCTTTAATGCTGACTACATGAACTCTCAATGGACACCCTCACACTGGGCAAGGCTTCCTGTTTGAGTTGCATTGAAATTTAATGAGTCCTAAATCTGTCAGTGCCTCAGTTTCTGAGCTGCAAGAGGTGGTTCCTTGCTGACTAAGCTGCTGTTCCCCACCCATCTGACACTGCACATTGCACAGTTTCCAGCTTGGACAATGCTGTGGTTCCCACTGCTGTGGAATCCAAGGAAGGATTCAGGCCCCATGTGTCTGGGGCTCATACTCATGTAACAAAAGTCAGGCTGTGCTTACAATTAGGGAAGCAATGAAAAGTGAAATGAACCCCTGAAGGTATCCTGCCAAAGGCCAAGCTGGGCTGTCTCCAAACCAGGTTGCTCAGAGCCCTGTCCAGTCAAATTCTGTAAGCTTTAAAAAGACAGAGATTAGAGATTTCACAGCCTCCAAGATCCCATTGGATTGCTGCATCACCCTTCCCAGGCTGAACTTACTGTGTAGTTTTGCCAATAAGGTTTAAACCACTGATGGCCAACATCTCCCTCTTGGACAGCTTTCCTCCCATCCACAGCAGTCACCCTGTACCCATCCACTGACTGCAAACCTACTGCCTCCAGGAGACCTTCTGGTGGCCTTTCAGGACTTAAAAGGGCCAAGATGAAAGCTGGGATAGACTTTTGAGCAAGGCCTGTTGTGACAGGACAAGGGGGATGGATTGAAACTCAAAGAGGGAGATTCAGACTGGAGGGAAGGAAGAAATGTTTGATCCTGAGGCTGGTGAGATCCTGAGGCTGGTGAGGTCCTGAGGCTCATCAGGATCCTGAGGCTCGTGAGGATCCTGAGGCTGGTGAGATCCTGAGGCTCGTGAGGTCCTGAGGCTCATCAGGATCCTGAGGCTCGTGAGATCCTGAGGCTGGTGAGGTCCTGAGGCTCATCAGGATCCTGAGGCTCGTGAGATCCTGAGGCTGGTGAGGTCCTGAGGCTCGTCAGGATCCTGAGGCTCCTGAAATCCTGAGGCTCGTCAGGATCCTGAGGCTTGTGAGATCCTGAGGCTCGTGAGATCCTGAGGCTCGTGAGATCCTGACGCTCATCAGGATCCTGAGGCTCGTGAGGATCCTGAGGCTGGTGAGATCCTGAGGCTGGTGAGGTCCTGAGGCTCATGAGATCCTGAGGCTCGTGAGATCCTGAGGCTGATGAGGTCCTGAGGCTCGTCAGGATCCTGAGGCTCGTGAGGATCCTGAGGCTGGTGAGGTCCTGAGGCTCGCCAGGAACCTGAGGCTGGTGAGGATCCTGAGGCTGGTGAGGTCCTGAGGCTGGTGAGGTCCTGAGGCTGGTGAGGATCCTGAGGCTGGTGAGGATCCTGAGGCTGGTGAGGATCCTGAGGCTGGTGAGGTCCTGAGGCTGGTGAGATCCTGAGGCTGGTGAGGTCCTGAGGCTGGTGAGATCCTGAGGCTGGTGAGGTCCTGAGGCTGGTGAGGTCCTTGCCCAGGCTGTCCAGAGAGGTGGTAGAAGCTCCATCCCTGGAACCACTCCAGGTCAGGTTGGTTGGGTCTGTGAACAACCTGCACTGGTTGCAGACATCCCTGCTGACTGCAGTAGGGGGGTTGGACTGAATGCCTTTTAAAGTTCCTTTCCAACCCAAAGCACTCTGTGATTCTGTGGGCTGATGCCCATGGGAAAGGTAGCCAAGAACCTGCTGGGGCCAGCCAACATCCTTTCTGCAGCCCACTCCTTGCCTGTGTCAGAGAGGCCCTCAGGAAAGCGAGCAGCTGGGAACTGGCTCCAAGCCAGAAGAGTTGTCCTGGCAGGCCAGATGCAGCTCCAGAGCCAGACCCTGGGCAGCCCAGCTCCAGTCTATTAAACAGCAAAATCTCCTCACTGTTTATAGCCCAATCCAGGCTGACATGCAAACCTTGTATCCCAAGCTCCTGACCCAAAACATCAGCAGCAAGTTCTCAAAATCTGGAGCCAAGCCCAGAGCAGAATTTTCCAGCTCTGGCCACCTTCTTTCACTGGTGTTATTGCAATTCTGATGTCAGCATCATTTCAGGTAATAATATGTTTCAAGTCAATTCACTGTCTGGCCTTCATGCACATACAAATTCTGACAGGCAAATAAAGAGAAAGGAACATATATTTGATAGATTTAAAAGCTGTTTCCATTTGGATTTCCTTTTAATGGAAACATTCTGGTGGGCTTTGGTTTGGTCGAAGTTGAGGGGTGTTGGATGCTTTTTGAATAGGATATAATTCAAGGGCCAAAAATTGACTTAATGGGGTCCTGTCAGTCCCTTGAAATACTGCCTCAGGAAATTGCAATTAAAAAAGTGTTGCAGCACAACAGGACAGATAACTGAGGTGGAGAGAGGAGAGGCTCCAGCTCCAGCTCCAGCTCCAGCTCCAGCTCATTGCCTGGCTTTTTGTGACTTCTACATGAGCTTGGACTTGATGATCTAAGGTCTTTTCCAGCCAGGCAATTCTGTGACAAGAAGAAAGGGCCTCAGGTTTCACCAGGGGAGGTTTAGATTGGACATTAGTTCAAAATTCTTTACCAAAAGGGTCGTCAAGCTCTCCAACAGGCTGCCCAGGGAAGCGGTGGAGTCACCATCCCTGGAGGGATTTAAAAGACATTTAAATGTACTGCTGAGAGCCGTGGTTAAGTGGTGGACTTGGCAGTGCTGGTTTAATGTTTGGACCTGATGATCTTAAAGGTCTTTTCCAATCTAAATGATTGTGTGATCTTTATATAGGCATGGAGCAGTTACAGAATTTATACAAGTAAAGGAAAATACAGAAGCTTGACATGTAGCTCTTGTATTTCTCATGAATCACCTGTAAGTGGTTGTCATGCAGGACTCAAGAACTGCACTGCCTGGCAGGACTGGGAAATTCAAACAGACACCAAAGCAATGCAGGGCACACACCCCAGCACTGATGGGCAAGTAGAAGAATATTTAGAGGCACATTTTTGCACACAATTTGACCCTTCTAAGCCAGTCTCTACTAGCACAGTAGCACATGCACTGTCAGCAGCAGTAAAGCAAGTCACTCTGACACACACAAAAAAATAAACCCCTGAGGAACAAGAATATCACTCCAAGTGATTATAAAATATCAGTGTTGGAGCAGAAGTGGGTTTACAGATAAAGAAAATTGCTGGATCCATTTCTCCACAAGCATTTACCACAATTCTTACTGGAAAACTTAATTTTGATAGATCCAGGTTATTGCAAGTGTTTGACACAGAGCAAAATGAGGTTGTTCCCTTTCCCCTTGCCCTCCCTTTTGAATGATTAAACAGAGCCTTTGCTGCTCCACAGTGTGGTAGGGGTTGGAAGGAATCTCTGGAGATCGAGTCAAGGCAGCTCGCCTAGAAAAGGTCACACAGGAACACATCCAGGTGGGTTTTGAATGCCTCCAGACATAAAGACTCCAACACCTCACTGGGCAGCCTGCTCCAGTGCTGTCACCTTTAAAGATCCTCCTCATGTTCAGATGTTCATGTTTGTGCCCATTGCCCCTTGTCTTGTCACTGGGCACCACTCAAAACACATTGGCCCAATCCTGACACCCACCCTGTAAGTGTTAGTAAGCATTGATGAGATCCCCCTCAGTCTTCTCACTTCAGACTAAAAAGCCCCAATTCTCTCAGTCTTTCCTCATAACAGAGATGTTCTAAGTCCCCTAATCATTTTTGTAGCCCAGTGACAATCCCCTACAAAAGAAACACTCAGGAAGAATCACAGAATTGTCAGGGTTGGAAGGGACATCAAGGATCATCTAGTGCCAATCCCCCTGCCACGGGCAGGGACACCTCACCCTCGATCAGGTCTCACGTCCTGCTTTTATGCTAGGTGCAACTCAGACAAACACACAAACCAGCAGCAACAAACATCCCAGCAGCCAGAATCCCACGCATCTGGTACAAGAAAAGAGCCTTCCAAAGTCAAAATGTGGGAAGCTTTCTAAATCTGCCCTGAGTTGTGTTATTCTTTGATTATACTGACATCTAAAGGTCATCACATTCGGTGTGTTAAACTCTCTGCCGTGAGGCTTTTGCTTCTTCTTCCTTTTATCTGAGCCCTTCTCTTAAAAAAAAAAAAAAATCCAATCATCATAATCAATGAACATTCACTACATTGTTAGGAAAAATGGAAAACTGGGGATAGATGAGAGATCGTTCACTGGTTCTGTTTTGGAATAAAAAAAAAGACTTACAGAGAATAAAATATAAAATGAAATAAAGTAAAATAATAAAGTTTAAAAAAGTAAAAAAACTAAAGTGAAATAAAATAAAGTAAAATAAAATAAAGTAAAAAAATAAACAAATAAAGTAAAAAAAATAAAGTAAAAAATAAAGTAAAAAATAAAGTAAAAAATAAAGTAAAAAATGAAGTAAAAAATGAAGTAAAAAATGAAGTAAAAAATGAAGTAAAAAATAAAGTAAAAAAATAAAGTAAAAAATAAAGTAAAAAATAAAGTAAAAAAGTAAAAAAAGTAAAAAATAGAGTAAAGATATAGTAAAAAAATAAAGTAAATTAAAGTAGGAAATAAAATAATGTAAAATAGAATAAAATAGAATATAGTAAAGTAAAAGAGAAGTAAAGTAAAACAGAATAGAATAAAACAGAATAGAATAAAACAGAATAGAATAAAGCAGAATAGAATAAAGCAGAATAGAATAAAACAGACTAGAGTAAAACAGAATAGAATAAAACAGAATAGAATAAAACATAATAGAATAAAACAGACTAGAGTAAAACAGAATAGAGTAAAACAGAATAAAACAGAATAAAATAAAACAGAATAAAATAAAATAAAATAAAACATCTAAGTCTCTTAGTAGAAAGTAATACATGGTCTATCATCTGGCAAAACTGTGGACCTGATCCTAGATTTACCTCTGTGTTATGCCATTGGCTTCTAAGAAGAAACTCCAGGTATTCATCAACAGAAGGAAGAATTGATCTGGTCCCTAAATCACAACTTTCAGCAGGAAATCTTCCCATTATAACAATGAACTACATAAAGTCTGGGCTTACATAGACAACTAGACCAGCATCTTCTCCCAGGCAACCAGCACCAGAACAAGAGGACACAGTCTCAAGCTGTGCCAGGGGAAATTTAGGCTCAAGGTGAGGAGAAAGTTCTTCAGAGAAAGAGTAATTGGCCATGGAATGTGCTGCCCAGGGAGGTGGTGGAGTCACCATCCCTGGAGATGTTCAAAACAAGCTTGGCTGTGGCACTTGGAGCCAGGGTTTAGTTGTCAGAAGGTGTTAGGTATTAGGTAATAGGTTGGGCTTGATGAGCTCTGAGGTCCTTTCCAACCTGGTTGATTCTGTGATCTTTCAAGAGGTCCAAAAATGCTACCTGTACACTACATTCTGAGAAGCCAAACTGTGATGAGATCCCTCCATGCCACATGCTTTACAATACACTTCCACAAAGCACCTGGAGTGGCAGGTGAGGAGCTGAGCTGGGGATCCCATCCTGGTTAAAAGAGAGGAGTCCTCACAAGCATTTTAGCTCACACAGGCACAGCTCACTGAACAACCACTGAAGCACCTGGAGTGGCAGGTGAGGAGCTGAGCTGGGGATCCCATGCTGATTAAAAGAGCAGAGTCCTCACAAGCATTTTAGCTCACACAGACACAGCTCACTGAACAACCCCACAATAAATGCTGTACACTGAAGTCTCATCAGCTAAACCTCCCTTCCCCTCCCAGAGGTACAACGTGCACAACATCCTCCCAAGGGTTTGCACATCTGTTTGAATCACAGAGCCACAGAATCATTTTGATTGGAAAAGACCTTTAAGGCCTTCAAGTCCAACTATTAACACAGTACTGGCAGGTCCCCACTAAATCACATCCCTCAGCACCACATCTCCAAGGCTTTTTAGCCCCTCCAGGGATGATAATTCAATCACTTCCCTGGGCAGCCCATTCCAGGGCTTGACAAACATTTCAGGGAAGAAATTGTTCCTAATGTCCAACCTAAAGCTCCCCTGCTTCAACTGGAGGCTGTTTCCTCTTCTTCTGTCACTTGTTACCAGGGAGAAGAGACTGACATCCACCCAACTCCAATCTTCTTTCAGGGAGTTGTAGAGAGTGAGGTCTCCCCTCAGCCTCCTTTTCTCCGGGATCAACAATCCCAGTTCCCTCAGCCACGTGTCAGAAAGCTTCTTCTCTAGATCCAGTCATGAATAATGATAGAATCATAGAACTGTTTTGGTTGGAAAAGACCTCTAACATCATCCAGTCCAACCACCAATTTAACACCATCATGGCCACTAACCCATGTCCCAAAGTGCTGTGTCCACAAACTTCTTGAACACAGCAACTCCACCACCTTCCTGGGCAATCAATCCAATGCCTGAACACTCACATTTGCTACCAACCATGAATAATGACCCTTCTTAGGAAGAGCCAAGCTCTGCCCTAAGCAGGTGATCAGAGAGGGCAGATGTGGCACAGGAGGGGCCAGAGCTTTGTTCACCTAATCTGAAATCCTATTTCACACCCAGGTGACAGGTCCTGGAGAGTGTTGACATCTCTTCTTACTCAGTGTTAGCAGACTTGGAGGGGAAAAGTGGAGAGTTAAAGAGCATTTTCCTAAGCTAGCCATCACAGGGGGGATTAGGCAAGCTTTGTGCTCCTACACTAATGGGTACCACACAGCCACCAGCTCAGAGCAGCATCAGCCCAAACACAGACAGATGAGCTGGAGCAACCCAGCACCAACAATGGGTACAAAGAAACTCAATAAACATCTGGAGCCACAATTTAAACTGGTGGGGCCAGGAACCAGCTTTCCAGAGAGGGAGCTAAGTGGATAGAATCCCAGCCCAGACTTGCTCAGCTGAGCATCCCTGCACAAGTGAACAACCTGGAAAATCAGGCAAATCCCTGAGGACACTTCAAAAAGAAAGGCAGGTCTCAAAAAAAGGTTAAAGAGAGGGCAACAAACTTATTCACATGTAATGTCTCCAAAGGGGGACATAGAGATGAAACAAGCTTTTCATTTAGCTTCAACCCCCCACCACCACTGCTCCACCAAAGGAAAATGACCCCGAGTTCCTCTTCTGCAGCCAAAGCAGAGCCAAGAGCTCAGACAAAGCCACACAGCCCAGGAGCCCCAGATCTTGCCCCAAGTGCTTTGAACCTGCAGTATTAGTGTCCATAATCCTGCACACGTGGACACAAAGAAGCCATCAGCTTGCCAGAGCCAACCCTCTCGGGAGGACCCCACGCTCCGAGGGTAAACACCAGCTCTTGACACCCCTCCCTCCCACCTTCCCCCCCCCTAAAGCAGGCTGCTGTAAGCAGACTGGCACTGAATTAGTCACTAATCAGATTAGGATAAATTGCTTAAAATTGACATTCAGCAGTGAAAGGCTCCCCCTAGCCCCTCTGGGGGCAGAGTCCAAGGGCTTCAAGTGACCCCAACTGCTGCAGCCTCAGCCTGAAGCCTTTTTGCCTTCCTCCAGCCAGCAGCTTTATTCTCTTAATCATGGATGAAACAACTCTATGTGGGGGCTGAGAAAGAGGAGGGGGTTGGGATTAACCAGGCAAGGCAAGGCATGCTGCTCTCTACACAGAAAAAACACTGTGGGACTGGGGAGAATGTCCACGGGATGGAGGTGGGGAAGGTGGAGGGGGCTGAGGACAGCCAGGCTGAGCAGTAGTGAGGATGCCCTCAGCCCTGAAGAGCACAAGTTGGAGTGGGCAGAGTCAGCAGCACATATTGTGGGGCCTTGTTCAACAACACCAGGCAGGGGAAGCAGACGTCAGGCCCTGCAAATCCAAAGGCAGATGCCCAAATCAGTGCACATCTTGCTGCTGGGCTGTCTGAACAGCTGCCTCAGCCCCCTCACACTGCTTCAGACACATACACACAGAGGTTACTTGAGAGCAAACCAGCAGAGACAGATTTCCTACAGATCTGGTTTCCCCTGTATGCTCTCTGATGCTTATTAAAGCCTGAACACACGTTGCATTTCCTCCTCACAGCCACATCTTTCCACTACTCCATCACCTGCTTTGGTCAAAGCACCATGAGCCCAACAGCTCTGAGACCTTGCTCCCACCACCAAATCTTGTTGCAATCTGCCCGTGAGTCAAAGGCTGGTCTGGAGGGCTGCAAATAGATAGCAGCAAACTTGCAAACAGACAGCTACAGAACCTCTGTTCCCTTAAGGAATGAAACAAAAAGACCAGCAAAAGATGAAAGCAGAGAGAGCAGCTGCTTTGTCACCAGTTACACTCAAACACAGCAACAACCCTGGAGAATTTAAGCCTCAATATTGCCAAAATGTAAATCCACCCCAAACTCTCAGAGCAGAGAGGCTGCCACAGGACAGAGACCTGTTGCTCCCTCGAATCATCACCAAATAGTTCTCAAATGCTGGAAGTGGCTCCCCAGGAAGGAGGTTGAACCCCCAGTCCCTGGAGGGGTTTCAAATAGGCAGAGATGTGATGCTGAGGGACATGATTTAGAACCAGACTTGGTTGAGTTAGATAATAGTGGAACTTGATCTTAAAGGTGTTTTGCAACTGAAATGATTCTCTAATTCTAAGTGAGAAGAGAACCAAACCCAACAAATGCTTTTCATTTTCCATGGAAAATGTCCAGAGAAGGACCACAAGGACGATCAGAAAAATGGAAGCCCTGCCATATAAAGAAAGGCTGAGAGAAATGGATTTGTTCAGCCTTGAGAAGAGAAGGCTTAAGGGAGACCTTATTACTATGGACCAGGACATAAAGGGTGGATACCAAGAGGATGGAGACTCCCTTTTGACAAGGAGTCCCATGGAAAAGCCAAGGGGTGATGAGGACAAGGTACTGCTGGGGAGATTCCCTTTGGACTGCAGAAGAAAATGTTTCCCCAGGAGAACAGTCAAACACTGGAATCCTCTCCTAGGGGAAGCAGTAGATTCCCCTACATTGATTAGGTTAAAAACTCAGCTTAACATGGTGCTGGGCCATCCCATTTCAGTTAGATTATTACCTAGAAAGGCTGAACCAGATGATCCTTGGGGTCCTTTCCAACCTGGTATTCAGTGATTCTGCAGCTTATAAATGCAAACCCTGCAGAGACCTCACCCTTCACAAAACAAGAGACCGAATCCTAAAGCAGATCAGTCACTGGGACTGGGGCAAAACACTAAGTGAAGGTCCCTGGGACTTTTCCCAGAGCAACACCTATACCATTTAGGCTCCAGCAGTTTTGACTTCCCTGGCAGACTGGTGGCACTCTGAAACAAGGGCTTGGGTTGCTTTCCTCACCACCACCTCCCCTTGGCAGCACCAGCAGGTTTATTTGTTCTAAGATAAAGCCTGGTGCCCCCCATTCTCCCTCTTAGATCAGCTTGACATCTGGTTCCAAAGTGTTATGAAACACTCCCTGAACCTGCTGTGGAATTGGATATTCCAATATTTCACCCAGACACGCT